>NC_135772.1:8380126-8652191 GCF_028453695.1 Augochlora pura
CTTCCGGCAGAAAGATAAACATTTTTGATGCTCGTCGTTGACATCCTTTGACAAACGTATATTCAGTTACAATTGCATTCAACCAATATAGGAATAATACCAAGAAATTAGAATTACATTAGGATTAATATGACAATTATTTCAAAATATTCTAGTTTTGAATATTCAAGTGAATATTCTTTAGTAGCAAATATTATAATAAAAATCGAACGAAGCTTGAGTAAATTCATCCTTGCCATTGTTATAAAACAATATACCTACATTGGTCGCGTTTCAGATTTGGTAGTTCTAGCGTCAAATAAAACCATTGTATACAGGTATTAATTTCATTGAATAAACTTTTAGTAAAAGGATATTTGTAATTGAAAGAACAGTTCAATCAGTGCAATCTATACACTTTATAATATTATAATAAAACAAATACACATTATGAATTTTAATTTTGAAGTTTTATCTTTATCTCTTTAAACTTTCAACTCTTTAACTCAATTTTATCTCTTTAGACTTTCAACATTTTTATTTCCAAATGTGCAAAAACGTGCACAGTGTTTGATTGAAGTCACCGTAGATACTACTTCATCGTCAGTTTGCCAGCTCAATTACAGTTTTTCCAAATCTAACAAACGCAGCAGGAAACGTTCCGCAATTCTGACGTATGCTCTCTACTTGCTTCGTTTTTTTTTTACGAACCGTTCGTTTCACGCTTGCAGCAAAGAGAACCATGGCAAAGGTTTGTACGGAGACGAGCGTCAAGGAAAAACCCCCGTTGAAAATAAAACGTTGTCCTGTCAGGATAAGCCGCGAAAAGAATCGTCTCTAAAGTGGAAATCCCTGGACACGGCAATAAATCCGACGGAAACGTTCAAAATTTGTCCAGGGGGAAGCGTTCCTTTTTTTTCTAACTGTATTCAATGGTGGGTGGTACACGACACGCATTGTTCCAGCGGAATATTTCTTCGTCAAAAATATTTAAGAGGACTTATGCACTTTCATTGTTTAGGAGTGTTGTGTTTCAACATTTTTTCATTTTTGTTTGTCTATCTGCGAATATAGTATGGACATTTTTCTCTATGTATAGTGCACGATAGTTCTGATCTGTGAGAAATCAATATGATTGGAGAACCAATGCGTGATCGTATTTTGTCAACGCACGCGGCGGGTACGATTATGTGTGATGTTCTTTTGTTAAGTCTGTTGCGGATATTCGGCCATGTGGTGCGAATGTGTGTCTTAATCGTGCCGTACTTTTTCTTTAAACGTTTATATTAAATAGTTAATTTATAGTTTACATATGTGTTTCATTAATAACGTATGTGAACGGAACTCCCTGAAATTAAATTACAACATGATCGAAGTTGTACAAATCCAATAGAACGCTTTAATAACATTATCTGTCACGTCATGAATGTAAAAATCATAAAATCTACAGGTTGATAGTTGGAACGAAAGTAAGGAACCGAGTCTTTTGTCTAAGATAGAATATTTAAATGGAATCGTGAATTTTGAACTATTAGGGAGCCGGAAAGTAATGTCGTTTTTCTACATTAAATTCGAACACATACATTTTTAGCAGGATCTTATTTTTAATCAATAATGTAATCACCCTCATTATCAACAACCTTTTGCCATTTAGTATGCAAATTGTCAATGTCGGATCGATAAAAATCAGTTGGTTTTTGATGAAAATATCTGGAGATTGCATTTTGGACATCATTCGAATTTTCAAATTTTTTCCCACGTTTAATGCGTTTGGATAAACGTCGCAAATGTTTTTGGTAGCAACCGTTGCGTTACTACTCTTTTGAAACTCAAAAAGTATACAATACCGGATATGTAACTCTTCTAGTATTTGGCTGGCCATTTCACAGTAAATTGCAAAAAAGATTTAAGATGTTACTATCTACGAGAACACAAGTCACTCTAACCTTATACTGTCTTTAGCACGCCTTTGAAATACATAATAACCTAACAAATGAGTAATAAATATCGACATGCGCAGAAACGACATTACTTTCTGGTCCCCCTAATATTTATGGTGCCGAGTCCTAAAATCGCAAATACTACTATATAGTATTACTACTATAGTAACATAACTATTATAATATTGTAGTAAAATAGTACAAAATTAATTATAGTAAATTAGAGGTTCCTGAGGTCGAGATATTAACGAGAAACTGTGGCCAATGAGAGACAAGCGCACGAATTTTCAAGGTGCTGCTACGTGGTCGACTGAGCGACCTGTACTCTGCTTCACTTCGGAGAGCGACGGAAACAGAGGGCTACAATCAGACTCTGAGTCGCGTTCGAATGAATGAATGAGATAATTACAATGATAATTTTAAGAAAAGCACTGTTTATTCTTATTTCAGAATTTCTGAAGAATATTCATCAATTTCTCAGATTCGACATAGTAAGTAGTTTGTGTTGAATTAGTTCTGTCCACATGATCGAATGTTGAAAAGAACTAATTCAACAAAAAAAGAAAATAAAAGCTCACGTATTTTAACTTATTTCCCTAAATCTAGAACGGCCTTGGCTTACAGTATGCATGCTGATTATTTCATCGAAATCAGTTGACATTGCTATGACACGCAAACAAACATTTCGAAAATCGCAGTTTTTAAATTTTTATTATAGACTGACAAACAGATAAAATTTGTCATTGCAAGTAATTGCAATTTCTTGACAAACTTTACAAACATTATACATAGTAAATTAGCCTCTCTACACCCAAAAAAGTTCTACATATGTATTTGGCGCAATGAGTCACCATACGTGCATTGAATTCGACCATTACGATGCACAAAACACTAGCAGCATCACTATCCGATTCAGTGTATATTGTTAACACTGGCTTAGTGCAATATTTTTATACAATTTATCTAGACCTATTTCGCGGCGTTTTTCTGGTGGAAGCTTTTGCCGATCCTATCCAAGTTTCGATTCGTCAGATGCGAGTTTCGACCACCGACAAATTCGATCAAAAGACCGTCTACTACCGTGCCTACAAAGACTCGTTTTCGGAGAGCGAAAACCTCCTCCGCGTTCGATGAACACGTTCTCGCTCGAAGCGGTCGATTTAGCGAAAGCAACGGGAAAAAGAGGGTGCGCGTGGGCGGCGTGGGCGCGGGAAGGGGGGGGGGGGGGGGCGACAGGACGGAAACGGGAGAAAAATCGTTTTAAAGCCATATAATGGAGAAACTCGGGCGACGGTATTTACCCGCGAACAGCACTCAGAATTCTGAATTCCATGGTGGATGTATACGCTGATCCCTTCGGTTCGCGCCGGAAGATTCCAACCCTTCGAGCCTCGCGGTGATGTCGTAAAGAATCATGACGCTCGATCCCCCTATCTATTAAGAAACGTGTCTTGCGTTCGCAGCTCGTAACCCATCTCGTTTGACTCGACCACCTTTGCGATTATACGAGCGTGTTGAGAATCGTGAGGCCGCCATAGAAAAGGGATGACTCCTCTGTCAGGGATTGAAAATATCAGGCGAGACTTTTTTCATACAGCGTGCTTCATTCAAGTTTGACAAATACGCCCGAAACAATTGGCAATACTGGCAATACATCGTTTTACGGTGTTTGTCAATTTGCAATTTTTTTTTTATCTCTCGTGCAAACAGTAAATTTTTATACGTCTCTTGAATTAGCCGAACAATTTGGAAGTGTCATCACAAATATTGATACGAGTACAAACACTCTCCGAGCTTTCAAATTTCAACGAAATTTAATGGAATATACCAGTGAATATCAGAAAATTTACGAAAACTTGGTAAAAGAAAATATTCAGAAAAATGATTTGAAAAAATTTTATTAACAACGATAATGAAGTCGAACTTCAGAATATTTCAAGCGACGAAGATTGTGTCAATTAAAGACAAAATATTGATTGTTTTAAATTATAGTAGCTATACTGACGCCGATTAAAAACTTCTGTTTTCTGAAATGCATTTTTTTGTTATGCTATGTGACATAAATATATATTTCATAAGGACGATAATACACTTATTAAACGAAACGTTACTTCAAAGCCGATATTTCCTGCTGAATAATAAGTTCTTCAAATATTTGATTTCACATTGAACTTTTTAATTTTATCTCCTCTATAGACATAATAATCTGAAATGGCAAATATTTTGGATTTTGAAGGTTATCAAGATTTCATATATACAAAATGTGTTTGTAAAATATAAAACATCAACGATTCGATCCGCACCCCGTAGAAACGGTTTTACAGTCCACTGTAGGACAGCGCATTTGAACAATGACTTAATATTTTGTTTAGGAAAATCATCCGTCTCTCGTGATTTCCATGCTGTCGAATTTCGTAGAGATTCTCGAACAGCCAAACCCATATTTCGTGGCTCGTTTGATCCTCCAACCCAATGCTCGTTGCGGAACGACGTGATAAATCTCCATGAGCCGGACGGATGTCCATTGTCGCGGCGATCGTGACGAGGTTTTGGCGTCGACGCCGATATTTCGGGCAGACGCGTTTCCTACATTGTTTGCCACGCTGTCTATTAATTATTAAAGTCACCATGCCAGCGCAGCTTATCGGCCGCCGTTGATCCGCTTTAAAATGCAACTAACTTCCAGACTAACGACTGAGTTTCAACTAAGCACTTAAACGTTCAATCACATCGGCGCACCGTAGAACGTTTATAACATTATTCATTGAATGACCTGATTGTTCGGATAAAAGAATTTTCACATAAATATTGGGTTGAGGAGAAAGCTCGTAGCGTTTTTATATTTTCTTTTCCTTCACAACGATTTGTTGCTGTTTGACAAAGTGTACAATATTCATTCTATAGTGCTGTCTCTGCTCTACAAAACTGTGCTAATCGTCTTTTTTAGTCATTTAATTTGTTATTACTTTTGAGGCTGTAGAGATACATGGTCGGCGACCGTAATAACCATTCGAGCTGTCCGTTTGCAGATTCCAAGGTTTTGGCGAAAAGAAAACATTCCTTGACGTATGCAAGGACGGAAATGACATTATTCCTTTATTTATTTATTACTTTCACGTAATAACAAAAATAATAAATAAGAAATAGTAAATAATGGATTAATTTATTGTTGTAACTATTAACACAGTTTCTGTAGAGCAGAAACAGCTTCATCGAATAAATATTATACACTTTGTCATTATTCGTAAAGGACATCGAATGCTAATGTTCGCGGAAAGAAAATGTGAAAGAATGCGTAATTGAAACTTGTGCCAATATTGTACCTGAAATTACTGGGATCAAAAAATATGCTGGACTAGGAACGCATCATATCGTACATTTATTGAACTTTGGAATGACATTGAAAGTGGTACCACAACATCTTAAAAAAATGTGTGCACATGTATGAAAGAAATCACATTTGTTAAGCAAGAGATACGACTTTTGAGTTAAATAGTTAAGGTTTAGGAGAACCAATTTATATAACAACTTAAATAGTACAATACTAAAATATTAATATACTACACTACTAATATTATAATACTCCGTATTTTATCTTATTCATTTCCTCGCTGGTCGTATTACGTTTTTCCGAACAACCCGTATAAGAAGATTGATGAAACGAAACAATAAATCTATATGTATATCGAAAATATTCTCCTTATCCTACGATTCTCGAGATCAGACCCACTCAACTTCAAGTAACTGAACAACACACAATCTGACGTTCTCCGACTGTCTACAAGGATAAAATTGTGAAACAATCGCACGACATCATATAGATGAATGCACAATTAAGTTAGAAGAGTGAAATTACGGATTAATATGACAAAACACGGACTTTCTGTAGAATAAAAATTGAATTATATAAGAATAAATATAAACATGATTATATCTTAAAATATTTGATTTACGAGTCATTGTAACTTCAAGTACCTCGAGTCACATAACTGGAATACGTATCAAATCAGTTCAAATTTTTTTTCAAAATTTGTCTGAATTTAAGTTGGGTTAAACAGTAATCTGTACCATGATAGAATACAAATTAATAAAGATGACACGATTAAAAACAGATAACATTAGAACGCAATGTAAAAAGCAAGAAAGCAGTGAGAGTAACGACGTGATAAAGTTTATTAAAAATCACTTAGATACAGTTATCTCGTTTATTTAATATATCGTCTTTCTTAATTAATAATTTTCGTTTCAATTTTAAATAAATGTACATATTTTATGCAAAATTATGTGCGATAGCCGCAAATGAGGTGATACTTTACATAAAAATTTGCATTGCACGTAGTTCGAAAGCAACATGCAAGTTTCGATAAATGAAGTTTCATTTCTCGAGGCGGCTCGAGTATCGAAGTCTTGTTTCCTGACAACGGCGCGTGCTCTGATTGTTTCGACGTATCCTCCGGGTCAGAGGAACCAATATTCTGTGACAGAAGTATCATTCGTTCTCTGCAAACGGATTTCTTTTCTATTCCAGTCCGCAGTCGTCGTAAATGCACAGATAATACTCTGCGCAGCTTTGCTGCTTGCATAAGGATGCAGTAAGACTCTCGCAGACTCCCGCGCCGTTCTCGGTTTACGAGCGGCGATATTTCACCGAAAATAGACCGTATTGTGAGATTCTTGTTTTTATGCGCGTTATATTCATCAAACATACTCAACCGAGCGGACGTTAACGAGTAAACGCATAAATATTTAATTAAACAGCCAGTACTTACTTTGCTTAAATTTTAATGTTGTGCATTACATTCTTGTTTATATCTCATTACTATATGAAAGAATCTATCGCACAGAAAGATAAATTGACCATGTTACCTTCGTATGTGCAAAACTACATGTCAAATAATAAATACATAATAGAGATAATAATTGTAAGAAAAAGTACATTTTCGATATGTCTATTTTATTTCTTATTCTCATCACTAAGTATATTATGGACACCTGTTTATTTACATGCTTATGAATTATTTTGGATTTAATTTATTGGAATTGGAATTTAAGATATCAATGAAAATATGTTTCTTTTAAGACATTGTGTGAAACAATAATTTCTGTTCTAATTAAATATTCCTTTCATTCTATTTTTTAAATGCTTGGATTGCGGAATTTTATTTATAATTTATATCGTATTGTGATTTATTTAGAATATTGACAGAAAGCTTTCATCAATCTCAGTTTCGTTGAGCTTTTCTCTAGCGATCAAATTGACACGATAATGACGACCATAGGCTGTTCCGACTTTTAATTCGCTATTAATTTATTGGGTATTGCATAGCATTATTATTCTAAATTTCGGGCATTTCTGAAACGATAATTTATTACGTTAATACCGTATTAATTTGTAAAACTTAATAATCACACAATTAATTTGATCGCCGGCCTCGGTTCTGGTAAAAGCGCGTTCGAAATTCTGCGAATTCATACACGCGCATGCGGATTCAGGCATTAAACTAGAGCCATTTTCATGGAGCATCCAGCGTGCAATTTCTTTCGGAAAGCCAGCCACGGACAGCCAGCTTTCAGTCACAAGTTGCTCGGCTTACGACCCGTTAACACGGCGTGAGGCAAAAGTGCCTTTAATTTTGTCAACGTCGCCGGCGCGCTCTTGTCGAAAATTGAAGCAAAGCACGCAACGTCACCTAAGACTCGCGGCCAAAATAATAAAGGGGCGAAACGACTCGTATTAGAGAGCCCGCGGGGCGAGGAGTCATTAGCTGCTTCGACATGTAAATTGGTTAATTGCTCGTGCCCGCAGCAGGAAACGACATTTTACTGACAAAGACTGCGGACGGAAACACCGCAGCCGTGAACTGGTTGCCAAGTACAAGGCAAAAACAATGCGCCGCGGAAAGAGAATGAAGCCGATGCAAAACGTGCCGGGTTTTCGAGGGAGAAATCTTGTCCTCCTACCGAACGGGCTAATTTTTCCCGTCGCCGGTCGGAAGAAACACCCTGACATTAGTTAACATGTTTACTCCGCAAAAAGCTCGCCACCGGGCGCAATTATTCAAATGAATGAAATTTCATATTTACATCAACTTCGAATGGTAAGTAAGTTTGTTTAAAGCGTAAGCGAATATTCATTGAAGGACCTACATATACTTGTCTTCTGGAGGTCTTTGCAGTCGTGATTATTTACGCTGCTTTATCGTTTATCGTATTTCAAGAGAAATATAATTTCTTAACCTCTTAGGCATGGCTGGATTTATATTTAATTTGGATAATATTTTTTGGTACAGTTATATATATAGTATTAATTACATATATTCTTTTCTTAGTGTATTGTACATACACACTTTCACTTTAGTCGTTTACTTTAATAATTAATGAAACAATTGAGTAAAGCACGAAACATTCACGAAAGCCACTATAGTGGCGCGTCGTTCCTAAGAGGTTAAAGGACAAAGTAATATTATATTTGTGTATTTATATTTTTACACGAATGCAGAGTATGTAGTTCTTAGATATATAGATTCTTTAAGGTTATAATAACTTCGATTGTGCTTCAATAAATTTGCCAAATGAATTTAGCTAAAAAGTTGTTAATTTTTCTAAGCGACGTAGATGGAACTTGTAGAAGACAAACAACACAGACGACATAAAAATTATTTACATTGTTAATATCATTACTAATAGAATTACATCAATGGAACACTTAAATTATACGCGCAAGAACTCCAAATTTTCTTTAAGAACATCACGTACAATGAATGATTTGGTTTTTGAGTAACTATGAATGGAAGTAGAATTATGAATCACCGTACTACGACAAAGAAGGTTATATTTAATCGACTAAACACTGAAGTTTATCGTATTAATAATTAATCTTGCAATTCTCTTACATTTTGCACACCGCAAACAAATTTTGATACATACTTAACCAATTAAGTAAGTTTGACGACTATATCCGACATGGAGATGTGGCAGAATTGTGTCATGACGATTATATCCGTCATGCGTAAAATTTTGTTACAATTTGATATTTAAATTGTAATTCTGGCGAAAACTAAATTATATTCGTAAATTTTAATATATGCAAAATGTTTAGAGGTCAAGACGAAATGAAACAAACTTCGAGAAACAATCGTAATAGACAACATCAGACTGTTGAGATGGATATATGAGACACGAAGAGACAAAACAATCGGCAGGAAAAAGTATCATGAATTAACATGATTCACCCAACGCAATGTTGTTCATTACCTCGCAGCTCGACACTGTGCCTAACAAAATACAGTGTAATAATATTTGCAACTACAAAGAAAATAGTACAATGCAGGAGACGTAGAGAAATCTTAATCAGCAAGATAGCGAAGAAGTCACGTCCGTATCGCGAGCCTTATCCGGACTCGTGTATCCCTAACAAGCAGCGCGAATTCTATCTTGCTTGATTCGGTTGGCGCACGTTCGAGCACCGAACTGCTCGAGCTTCTCTGGCGCTCTTGTTTCGGCTCGAGCAAGCCCGAGTTTGGGGCAGGTTGAAGTTATTCGGCGAGTTCGAACCTCAAATGCTCGAAGACCCATCGCATCGCCGCACCACGCCGGCTGGCCGTTTGTTCGTTCGGTTTCACACAGTTCATCCGAAGTTCATTGGGGGAAACTGCCGGCGGCATATCGTCGTGATCGTTTTCTATCGACGCATTGCCGGTTCCTCGAAGATTTTTCGTCGTATCAATGGAAAAATTGTGGAACTAGCCACGGTTCGGCAGAGGCGATTAACACTGCCGTATTTGAAAGCGTGCGAGCGGAACGGTTGCGCGGCGCGGCGCAGCGCGCAAATCGATCGGACGTCGACTTCGCAGCTGAATTTGGTCAACCGTGGTCGACATCACGGCACACGGAATGAATTCTAAATTGGCATGTCGCTTACACACGTGTAAACCTTATTTGCCCGTCGCGTCGATAGGCCGAGGAATAAATCGAGGCTCCGCGCGCAAATAATTCCTTCTTTGCGGGTACGCGGCACAAATTGTGCGCATAATCAACTCCATGGAATAGTCAGCATCTCTGAAGTGTTCTCAAATAATTTGCACGACGCTTGAAACTTTCGTGACACGAGATCATTGTGATCAGCAGTGTTCCACGAAGCTGAACAAGTGATTTGTGGAAGATTATCGAAATTAATATTAACATGGAACGATCTTAACCAATTAGCTGTTTCAATCTCTTTAGAATCTAAGTTATTATAAATATACTATGTATGTTTGATTTTCATCATATTTTATTCAAATGCAATACTTTTATAAAATATATAATTATAATATGCAATTATAATATTAGCCACTCAGCTGTTTTTCATGTACTCGTCAGGAAGAAATGATATTGTGTTATGACGAGTATATTCGTCAAAAACATCGAACTAGTTGAACGCTGTAACAAGTTCAAATATGTTTAAAAATCAAAAGTTCCTACGCTTTAAACTTATTTATTTTCGTTAGATTTTATTACAAATTGTATCCTACGTATTTACGTTTAATAAACGAAAAGGATACGAAGGTAACAATATTCTTCATCCGTTATATTGTTATATAAATTATTCTTATTGAAGTATTACGATGAAACTTCGTTTAAAACATTTTATACGTAAATGAAATTGCATGTCGATGTATGTATGTATTTTTCAACGTGAATGACAAGAACGACAATTGAATACTCTCTACTGTGTGTCTGATTATTATTTTGACGCATTTCAGGCGAATACCTGCACAGATAATTATTGAATATTACGGCTTGCATTTACCTGCCATTCTTTAATTACATAGAAACAGAGACTACAATTTTCTATTGTGAAATTAATAAAAAAAATGGCTTTTCTTTTCATTTATAATGAATTGAAATTCCCGTGTTTATCTACCCAATGAAAAGTTTAATCAAAATTTAATCAGTTTATTGATTGCGTACTTCTTTTGTGTTTCAATTAACGTTTTTCGTGTCAGCACAAAATGATGCACCTTGTACATAAGCAAAAAATACGAAGTTAATGCAAGTTGGTAAGGATGGCCACCTAGAAAAACGTAGTTTCATTTATATAGAAATATTAAGAAAATTAAAGTGTTCTTATATCCTACCAATATCGTTGTCTGACGATATGAGTTACAGTAGGTCAAAAAAGTATTGACACAACCAGTTTTCTTTAAATATCTTTAAACTATAAAGTAATCTATTAACAATAACTATGTTTATTATTGCCATTTGACGCACATAAATAGTATGTTTTCTGAGAACTCTCAGTTATTTGTCCAGAGTCAAAAAAGTATTGACACACGTACGATTTTGCTAGAAGAGCAAGTATTACACGCTTCCGTACGCGATAATTTCGGATTCAAGAACGTAAGCATAAAGAGGAGTTGCTGTTACGAATCTCTTACCTCATTTAATACAATCAGTACGTGTTTACACTTCGAATAAGAATCATGTCTACGAAGAAGAGCGAGTTATCAATGAGCGTGCGAAATGAAATTATTTTATTACACAAAAGTGGTAAAAGTTATCGAAAAATCGGCAATTCGTTAAATTTAAGTTTCTCGACAGTGAAAAATGTAGTAAAAAAATTTAAGGAAACTGGTAGCGTCGAGAACAAATCGCGATTAGGTCGTCCGAAAGTAGTTACCACTAGGAAACGAAGAGGTATCATCAAAGAAGCAATAAAAAATCCTTTTGAAAGTGCCAAAAGTTTAGCTGTTGACATCGTAACATATTCGGGAAAAGAAGTGAATGTCTAAAGAGTTCGAAATGTTTTACATTCTGCGGAAGTTTATGGTAGAGCAGCGAGAAAAAGAACCGTTCGCGACGAACGTGTTAACCTATTAGCTGCGTACGACGTGTATACATGACATAAGGAAATGGCAATTTTACATCTTATAATAAAAATATTTCTTCTACAATTTATGTCAACATATTTATAATTACATATTCGTAAATTTCGCACGATTTATGATAATTTTAGAACAATTGTCAAAAAGATTGTACACAGTACGATCGATAAAACGCGTAATAAAATTTATCTTCTGAATATATCGACGCAGCTAACTGGTTAATTAATATTATAACAAGAAGACGAGAATGCAATAAAGCCTTCTTTCAATTCTCTAGTGCAATAAAAACAGGAACACGGTTCTAGCATCGACAAGGACTACGGAATCGAAAATTCTTCAGTATTCCGGCAGGCAAACAGAAGTTCCGCGTGGGTGGCTGTATTATTCGCGACGGTCGAGTGGCGCGGGGGTCGAGATGCCAGGGGAAACGGATACGTCAGCGATGGCGAAAGACATCGAACGAATCGTAGCTTTATGCCGTTTACCGATATAAATAAAACTAGTCGCACTCGCAGCGGAAGTTCGATCGTAAGGACGCGGCATCGTGCGAGAGGCGCGGCTCGGCACGAATGCACGGAAAAACTCCTCTCGCAGATATATTGTCCTAGATACCGAGAACGCAGCCGCGTTCCGCTGGCTCTCCCTTTTATTTTCACGCGTCAAGATACGAGATGGCGTCAACGCGCTCGTGATTTTGGCTAAATTGCTTGTGCGCGCTGCGTGTCGCCGTAATAAAAATTCCGACAGAACGGTAGCGTTCGTTTAATAAAACAGAAATCCTTGGAGAGCACTAATGGATGATCGAGTGCAGAACTCGGTAAAAATAATATAGTATGCTTTCCTACGATGTAAATCGTATGTGACTGTTCGTTGAAAAATTTAACCCTTTGCATTTGAGTGGCGACTCGAATCATTAAAAATTACTTTACGACGTTTCAAAATCATTTTGTCAATATCAAATTCGTTTTCATTTTATACGTATAAGTTGCAATGAATCATGTAAAAATAGAAACAGCGTCATGAAATATGTTTCAGATTTCGAATGAAAATGGCTACGAATGCAAAGTGTTAACCTAAGGGTTATGACCTAACAAATCATTTTGTCACGTTTTGATTTCCAGGTAAATGCAACGTCTCGAGTAATGTGATCGGTCTGATAAGTATTTTCTGCAGTTTTTTTGTATTTTACGATATATCCGTGTTTTCTATATCATATCTCGTAAATATAGGTTGGTGCCTGGCGTATCAACTGCACAGTTTCGTTTCCATTTTGAAAATTCCGTACGGTCAACAAACAACCTCGACCAGTTTGCATCGTGTTTCTAACCGAGCCATACCCAAATTACATGTTGAGGGTCGTGTGCTCTATTTCTCAATTGGATTCGGCTTCTATACTCTAAATAGAGTACGCGCAGAAATCCTTGAGGCTCGTTAGACCGCCTGCATACCAAAGTCTGCGTATTTTTAGAATGGCTAAGAATACCATAACATCGTTCCAATACGTAACGTCATTACGTTCATGGAGCTGGCATTTCGGTACTTCTGCTTATGTTCATCAATAGGCTCTAGACTGAAGGTATACACACGTGTTTTTGAGAGGTATATTGTAAGAGATAGATTATAGAGTTAGTTTTCAATGACGGCGCTATCGTATTTCCCATTTTTCTATACTTTTAACATTATTTACTAGAAGTATCAATACGGATCTAGCACCCCACCTAAGCAACACTACGCAATTCTGTTATGCGAGTATTCATATTACCTTAGGATCACGTATGACGAATTTTATTTTTTCCAGTTTTAATTTGAATAAATTAATGGAGAAGAAACCAAATTTTAAGTTCTAAGCTAGGTAGTAGTCTAAACTAGGTTTAATACTAAGTATTAAAACACACAAGGTAACCTAATCAATCGACCACCTTACTTTGTCATACCTACCTAAAAAATATAGAATATGAAATACTATAAAAGGTATACTTCTTCAAGGAAAAAATACAAAACACTCGAATTTCTTAAAATATCCGAAATCCTGAAAGTGGTACTGTAATGATGTACGTTCTTGCCTCTTAAACTATCATGGCAATCGTAATGACTGATTTTACATATTTTGCTTAAAAATTGATGGAATTGTAGAGACACTTTTATAGGATATAATTAAATAAATTTCGTAAGTTAAGTTACATTATAACAAAAACGTCAAGAAGTTTAAATAAACTCTGTTATGCTATTCTTGTGAAGTATCACATGTCAGTCGGTAGATTTAGCGCTAATAATCTCGCAGTTGATGCGGCATAAAGCCTTTATTTAACGAAAGAAAAAGTAATTTAGCAAATTCAGTCGTTCTATTAGGACAGTAAAGAAATTTCCGAATGAAATCCTGAAATTCCAGTGGTCGTCGAATGGAATATCTCGATAAAGAAAGGGTAGTAGGTCTTCGGATACTAAAGATGTCACAGCACTATAGATAGTATAAAATATTAGGTTGACCCATAAGTTTCTTGCGCGCTATGCTATGCGATGCTATGCTATGAGTGACTCCAAGTGGCTGTATTTATATAAACATGCAGGCTTATCTCTTAGCGGTTTATGGTATAGGTTTCAGTTGTCCCAGAGCTCGTTCAAAGTACGTTTCGTTGGTGACAAAGTCTCTTTTCAAATTGTTTCTGCATCGTTCAATATGGAGAGCCAAAAGAAGCATTTGCGACATGTTATGCTAGATGAATATTTTGCAAATAAGCATCAACAAGTTTGGAAAGAGGGCTTAATGGGGCTTCCTGAGAGATGGAAGAAGGTTATAGAACAGATCGGTTCATATATAACATAATAAGTCCACCTTAAACAACAAATATCGTGTATTCATTTTGCATCAAAAAAAGGGAAGAAACTTATCGGACACCCTAATATAAAGTGAACAAAGTAATCGTCAGAGTCTTATTAATCAGAGAAGTGAAGATTAAGTTACACGAAATCCTCGTCAGCTTATCAGGCAATGCAAATGGAATTCGAACTCCCACCGCCGACCATTACTGCATTAGTGCACACAGGTACGATCTATTATCGCGATCGCGCGCGCTCAGTTACACTGTAACACCGCGAACTGGTGATAATAATCATATTCTAACTCTATGTGTAGCATTGCATTCGCCTGTAATTACAGACAGCAAACGATCGATGCCCATAATGTACCCCATAATATCACGTCATTATGTCATTACGATAATGGCCGGGACATCACGTATAACCTACTGACGCGTCCGTTCCGAGACTCTATGTGATTCCGCTGCCTTGAGGAACGGTTACCTATTTCTCGAGGGGTGGCAGACCGGCACTTACCAGTGTCTTCGGACGTAGCAACCCTGCTAACCGACACCCTCGAAATTATCTCGGTTTCTCCGTTCTCCTCGGCTCGAGATTAATTGCAGCCCGTTGGCTTGCAAACGTTACGAATAATAGTCGACGCAGAAACGCGAGGCGAGTTGCAAAGTCACTATTAAAATTTTCGACACAGCTGATACCTGCGATTAGCATCGGAAGTGAACAGGATCGGGGTAAGATGGCTGTGCCGAATGAAAATGACTGGAACGAACAGAGATTTCAGTAAGGGGAAAGAATATTTTTTGTTACTTTTTGTTTTAAATTAAACACTATTTAAATTAACGGTGTAGCTCATTTGAACGATTAGATCAGCAGAATATTTTAATACTTCCCCATAGTTTCCATAGCTGTTATTAACAGTGATAATACATAAAAATAACGATACAGTATATGGCGATTGTTTTCTAAGTTTGGAAAGAATACAGTGCATGAGTTAAATACTTGCTTGCGCGTGAATCATAGATATAAATTTTTCGTTTATATAAATTTATGTAGTTAAATGCGTACGCGAGAACATCTTGTTCACTTCTACAATCAAATCTGCTACGAAATCAAGTATTATTGCGAAAATGCTGCTATGCGTTGGAACGGTCCTCTGCATTCGTATACCTGGTTCAACTCAGAGCCTACGACGATTTAATTAATACTTTGCATAGATAAAACAACACGCTTCATTCCGGATCATGCTGATTTGGCCTAATCAGACGTGAACGTTTGCAGCCTCCAGCTACCAACTTGCTAACGACTTGCCATCACACGTAATATCGTAATCTGATGGAGTCCTAGCACCATTAACCCCCAATGACTTACATAATATGGAAAGCGAAATTTACTCCTGCTTACTAACTCGCATTTACACTACGGGTCGTTTCACACATCAGAAACGTTTCACAATCGATTAAATCTCTCACTGCTTTCACGAGCTTCTGAAATTAAAATTTTAACCCTTTGCACTCGAGTGGTGATTCTGAGGCACTGCTGAAATTGTTACGACACGTTTCATAATAATTTTTATATTATGAAAACTTAGATTTCAAAAATGATTAAAAGTATAACCGTTGTTGCATGAGCTACAAGATTCAATTTCAAATGCATAAAATACCTTTTGTCGTATAAAATGGAAATGCTGTATGTCAGAAAGGTTATTTTAGTATTACAGATAGTTTCTTTGAATATGAAGTCATTGAATTTTGATTTGGATGAATTGGAAGAAAATAATGTCACCAAATTAATTTAACAATTATTGTGCGAGAAAAAGTAATTGTTTAGAAATAATTAAACTTAGAGAATAACTTAGAGTTGAAATTTGAAAAGTGTCATTTGACACTGCTTGGTATAAATAGTGTTAAAGTTTATTCATCTTTAAAAAGGATTTAGTTGTCGTCTGTTCTTTTATCGCAGTTGCCTCTGTCCGAAATGCTGTTTAGAATTAATTGTTGTGAGCATTAGTTATGTAGCAAACGGACAAAGTAGAACACTAATTGCACAACAATACTAACTAATAGAACACTAACACCAATAACTAAATCCTTTACAAAGATGAACAGACTTCATGCTAGCCGCTTTGGATAATCAAGATACTATTATGCACTATTAAATGACAATGTTGAATTACAAATAAAATAGAATCTGTCGATTTAAACAGCCGTCCATAGTTTGATGAAATATATTAGTGTCTCTGTGCAACTACCAGCACTTGCGTCTCATAAGATTCTACAATATTTCAAATGTCCCAATTGCAAAAATCGTTTTCAATCTATTAATTTACCCGTAAACATTCACGCACTCCATAAAACTCAGCGTCTACGAAAGTCCATTAAAAATGCGATATAAATCACGGTCTCCAGCAACTCGCTAAACTCTTTATTAGAGAGAGTGCTGCATGCATGACATCCGCTGCGACCAGGGCGGGATCCGCAGACAGGTCGTCAACAATTCACGGCTGGCCAGCGCAGCATCCGTTCTCGAGTAAATCATCACACCGGAAAACGCATCGGTCGCGCGAAACAGCCGCCAAAGAAGAGGCGGAAAAAAACTGCATTCCAAGTTTCATCGAATTCTGTATAATCAACATCCGCTCGACAATTTCACGTGGTCGTACAACGAGCGCCAATTTCCGCGGCGATCGCGCGATTCACTGGAATTCCTGGTGGGCCGATGAAACAATATCGGTGATGTAACAACGCCAGAATACTTCGTCAGTTTTCAATCGGGATCGAGGGGATCCACGAGTCGATCGTTATACGCCCGTACGAAAAAAAAAAAAAGAAAATATAACGATCTCCCTCCCTTCGCGGCACCCCAAACGACAGATTTCCTTTTGCAGCCGCGACAGTAGGGGGAGGTTAATCGCTCTTTGATGCGCGACTGCTTTTCCCGACGTGCAATCTGCACTTTGTACTACCCCTTTGGAATCGCACCTGTTTCGACTGGCCCTTTTTCAAGCTGTTTTTTTTTCCATCACCCTCCGTTCACCTGACTCGACCACAGCCGTAGCCTGATTGCCGACGTAGTGTAACGAGGGGCTACGCGTAAACGCAACCGCGGTCCGCGTCGAGTGGTGAACGCACTCTCGTGACCCCAGATCGAATGGGGTTTCCCTGTCCTCCCGGGGATCCAGCGACCAACGATCGTTCACCGAACAATTCATTTCTTCAATCCACTCCTGTCGGCTCGGATTCCAGCGAGATCGAGAGGAAGAACTTGCCCGTACTCGTGGTCTTTACCGGCCGGGTCCTCCAACCGTCGACGGACTATCACAGCTATTGTCCTTTGTTCGCCGTGTACGTATTATACACAGCTTGTCCCGAAAGCCGGAAAACATGACGCAACTGTCGATAAGGCCGCGGTGTCGAACACAAAGTATTAAAACTGACAATTACGTCGACGCCTTTCCAGCGGATCCGACGTCGGTACCTATCGACGCGTTCTAAGATGCTCGATTGATACAAAAGTCTTTTGTCTCCTACGTGATTTAACACGTTTACTGCCGAGAAGATATGGACCGTTTGTTTTGAAAGTGGTGCGAGTCCATTTTCTCTTGTTTCGAGAAAATTAAAGGTTGACATATCTGTTAATTAAAAAATTTAGACAAATTATATGAAGTCTGGCAATGTTTCTACTGTTTTATCACTACGTAATTTGGTTATATAAATTTGTTTTAGGCGCATTTTACTAAACTGATGTATACTTACGGGCTGTAAATGGAATTACACCACTTTCAGAATTAGACAATTGTGAAAATCGTTTAATTTCAATTTTGAAAAATCAAATATCACTTAAAATATACCTCATATCAATCCAATTTTGTTTAGAAATAATGACACGACATAAAATAGAAGTAGTATTTTTAATTTTAGACGCTAATTACATTGCTAAAATTACAAGATATTGATAGTATTTACTTATGCTCTGCATGTGGCAACGTTTCGAAATATGCGTGATGCACCGGAAGTATATAAGATAATAACTGCTTGATGTCTTTATATTTTTCATAAGTAATAGGCCTGGCATCGTGGTACAAAGGCGCCAGGCGATTTTTTCAAATTTTAGCGGTCTTCCACGACGTGTAGGTAATAAGTTTATAGTTTTAAATTCTTTGTCCTTCATCGATATTTTATATAAAATAGTGTATGATGCACTTTTCAGAAACTTCATCCAACATATTTGCAACCAATTTACCTGTTCTCCATGAATGTTTTTTCTTATCTGTTTTTTAATCGCATTTTGAAGATTTTTTATTGAAACGAAATTCTCTCGTTTCATTTCATAGAAAAAAAACAGGCTACTGATCGGCAACCATGTGCTAAGCCACCTACCTCTGTCAATTGGACTTACACTACTTTCATAATCGATGATTATGCAATTTCATTTACCTGTTAGATACCCAGCTGATTACTCATCTAGCTATGAGAATCACCTATTGACTAATGCGTCATTTCTCTATCCGTCACCCGTCCAAAATTCAAGCAGAACTTAAATTAGTCACCCGGTAGCCAAGGGCTAGTCATCTCCCCCGCCACTTTTTCGGTTTACGATAAAATATATAAAGGCCCCTAAAAAACCCCATGAGTTCTTAGAACTGACCGTGTATTTTACGAATGTACCACGATGAATCTTCAAGAAGTTTTCCATAATTACTGTTGTTTCGAGTGAACGAATAGCTCATAATAAATATAGTTATTATTATTATAACTCTTGAACATTTCTTCACCCGGATCGCAACATACCGACCAATTTTAAATTGTGCAAAGTATGGGAATTTTTTAAGAAATTAAACACGGACTAGTTATACATAAATAATTTACATTAAATTAAGCATGAATAACGTGATATCTCATTTTCTTCAAAAATGAACTTACACCACTTCCAAGATAAACGGTTCATATCGTGATCTTGTGTAGCGCTTTGTTTTCGGAGAGTTCGAGCTTGAAAAATAACGAGAGCTAAACAGTACATAATCAGTATACTCTCTCAATAGGCAACGGTATTTTTTTATTAGATTTCGAAACTATGTATTGTACGTATTAGAATAGCTTAAATTTGAATAATTAAGCTTGAACGATTTACTATATAATTTTTCAATTACTGTACATGTTCCGTCTCGGAACAACAATTCTGATAAAATATATTCGACACAAAGGCTCTGCTAGTGCAGGAAATGTTAAAACCATAAATCGGTCGAAGCCGCTCCTCTTCGGAAATTCCATCGGACGACCGACCGACCGATCGATCGACCACCACACGGGCCTACAAGCGCCCTTCGACCAATTGATCGTGATTGGTTCCTTACCGGAACAATAATATGGTATAAATATAAGGCATTTTTTAGAAATCAACAGTACAGTACAGTTTTAGAAGCAGGCAGACGAACAGTCAGGAATGAGAGTAAGCCAGGAAGGAAACA
Organism: Augochlora pura; assembly: GCF_028453695.1. Lineage (NCBI taxonomy): Eukaryota > Metazoa > Arthropoda > Insecta > Hymenoptera > Halictidae > Augochlora > Augochlora pura. Next base: position 8,400,193 of record NC_135772.1, read on the forward strand.
AGGGTGATCAGCAGTGACGCAGCGACGATCAAGCAGCAACCAAGGGAAACAACCACCAAGGACAACGAAGAACAAGACATCGCTACCACCCATCAATCCAGCATCCGAACCGTCACAGCCGAAACATTTCCCATTTCGAATACCATTGAACCTTTAATAAATTGTTAAACCAACAACACCTCGTTGATTCCTCAATCATCACAACACACGCGCCTTCGAGTAATCTGCGGCAATTGCGTACGCGGACTCGACGCAACACATATGTATATAAGTGAAGTATCGGTGTGAGTCAGAAATGACTCCGGCACAGGAGCCCGTGCTGCAGTAGTCGGAGGGTTAAAACTCGTTTGAAGTTTGATCAAGTTTCGGAAAGAAATTATAAGAATTTTGAAAAGCCTGCTAAATGACAAATTCAAAAAGGGAGAAGAAATAAGAAATGAAATTGTTGTTTAATAAAAATATTAAGAAAACTATTTTGTCAATAATAGCCAACAACGATATATCGTTGTTCGGTAATAAGAGGGTTAATGTTGATTCAAATCAGACATTTCGCGAATGAATAGCTTGCATAAAATTGATTTGTTCTAAAAGCAATTTACGTCAAACGAAGACGATAATGAAACAATTCATGTGTCGTATTAATTTTAAATTTAAGTCAAAATCACAAAGTTATGTAACACCTATCTAGAAGAGGTCATGGGAGAGTTGATGCAGAAAATGCGAAATCCAATTGCCATAACTCCAGGCAAATATTAGAAGAAAAATGAAGCGCAGCCAAATGACGAATAATCGATAAAATTATCGATATCGGAGACATCCGAATTTCGACAATATTCACGTTTGTCACAATCTCTGGAATCGCAGCGGGTCAATATTACTGACTATTGGAACATAAGTTAACTCCGAGGGTGGTCCAGATGAAACAATCCACTCGCATCTTAATTACAGCGCCATAATTTATCAGGGACAGAGTCCCAGCGCCAACGTTTGGCGAGTCTGTAGATTATAGTTGATGCCCTGAATGCGTGCGACGATTATCGCAAACAATGCCGACGGTATTGAGTGGCCCTGGCAAACAAGAGGCGGCACTGGCTCTTAAGTGGACGTGCCGAATGGCGCTTTGACTTCAAACGCGGAAATAATTGTTGATTTAACGTTGTTCTCCCATCGAAGAAATTCTATTCCATCCAGCAACCAGCATCGTAATGCGGAATGGCGGATACCAATTCAATGATCGTAGAATTTCCGTGTCATTTAACTCCGAATCACAAAACTATTATCAAAATAATAGATTTAAATTGTTAATCTAAACTATAACTTTCGTTTCTTGTTAATCGTCAAAGGACAAAACAAATTCTTGTTACGTTCGCATTAAAATATTCGTTTCACGCGTGTTAAATGAAAGTCAACGTTACAATCTCGTATAATGAACTGCAAGAGCGCTTACCCAAAGAATGTAGCCGACCACGCAAGTGAAAAACGCAATCATGATTCCATAAACCGTCGGCAAAGTTTCCTCGTTGGACTTTTCCTCTTCCATATTATTACACCATCTTGAACTTTACAACCACAAGCCCTATAAATCACCGGGCATGAAGGAATTACAATAGAATACACCACGCATTCGTTTCATTGTCAGTAACGGAAGATGTTGCACACCTGTGTTTAATCAACTTCAAGCAATCATTCCATTAATTATATGGATAGTACGTGTTCCTTTGAAACGAAATGATAATTCTAATTTTCATGTAGCACCAACGAACAATTATTAACTGAACAGCCACGCATCTGTCTCCAAGGAATAAAACATGAAAAGACAATTGTATTTTATTTTATTAAATGGTTTAACCTGGTGTTAAAACTGCTCCTTAATCAATTTAAACAACCGATACTCGATATGTCATAAATAGGAAATATTTTTTGTCAAATTTTAATCTATCGTGGAAGGGGTTATGTCAATTTAACGGTTTATGATTGATTCTCCCTATTTAAATGCATGATTAAATTATGAAAAGGAATATAACATATTAAGGTTATCTATATGTACTTTTAAGGATATTTCTCGAATTTTAAGTTGAAAGTTGTTGTTGAAAAGAAATAAAAATCTTCAAAGACTGTAGGTTTTTATACAAATTGAAAGAGCACACTGACATAGCTTTCGAATTTATTTACGAATTTCGTACATAAAAGCAATCCTATTCATGACACAAATAACAATACTCGTGAATATTATATTCTTAGCAAATTTCGAAATACAAAACTATACACAACACCGTCATTATTATCTCAAATTTTCTATTATAAAAACTAACATATAGTAGAGAAATATTTCTCCAAAAATGATCCGGTTGAATTATTCAAATTTCATTCTTGCAAAAAAGAAACGAAAATTGTAACGTCTTCGGATCACGCAATTAATAGAAGTTAGATGGAAATGAAAAAGTTCCTGTTTGCTAGAGCAGTGTAATAAGTTGGAGACTGGAAAATGATCGGTTGCTCGCCGACGAACTCAATATTTACCACTTCCTTAATATTTTAATTCCTGCAAAAACCAACGAAAACTTTAATCGAGAATAGTTTTCGCGGAGTTTTGATGCAACAGCAACTGTCACGGAAGAATAAAGCACTTTGCGCGCGGCAATTTAAAATTTCGTAACAGTTTGCGAATTATATAAACTTGAAGAAAAATCAATTTAAATTCACTCCTCGCGGAGACACGAGACGGTACGAACGGGGGGGTCCCCGGGGATCCCGGGATACTCGACGCAGATCCTCTTTACCGGAAAGAAACTTTCATCTTCAACAAATAGCTACATGGATTCCTGTTGTCCGGCGGCAACAGTAAATCGATAAATCTGCTTCCGTGCAGCTATTTGCCGGCAAAGCGTTCGACCAGGAAACAGGAGAAAACGTCGAAGCACCGCGGGAAGGAAAAGGAAGCAGACGATTCCCGTTGGCTTTCCAGAAAGAGATTTATGGTGGTCACTTATCGTAAGTGACCTCATATACTCGATCATTTACAACCTCTAGAAACGAACACAGGTTTCTGTTTTTCCTCTTTTTTCCAAACTAACTTTTCTCTCGTCCGACTGTTTCCCTTTCTCTTTCGCGGGTAAGAACGAATCCCATAAACATGACCTTCACGCGAACGAAGGCTTTGGTATTATCCAAGTAGTTTGTCTCAAATTTGAAATATAACAAGAAAATAAAGATTTTAATATATTGGTTTATATGGACGTAATTTTAAAATAATTATAGTTCGTTTGCGTGTTAGGCTGTTAAACACTTCCAAAGAAAAAGATAGCACACGCGTGCTATCTTTAGCTTCTCGCGTTATAATTGTGGTACAGGAAATGTGCCAATGATACAGAAAGACTACCTTCTACTAATATGTAAACACTATCTACATTGGAATATCTACGAGATATTCTCTCAGGAAGAATGGAAACACACAAATAGGCAGAGACAAAATGATAGCACATCCAAGGTTTATTTTGATTTTCATCGATATGACGCGAGGTTTAAGGAAGTTAAAGTGGTCAGCCGGTGTTCAGTGTTTTTTGATATTTGTGTCTGTCGCATTTCGTGATGGGCCGTGGTGAAAGATTATATGACAGTGACATAAACGCAATTCTTATTTTGAGAAAACGGAAAGTAACGATTACAGAAATTGCGAAAGAAATTGGTCGAAGCAGAAAAGCTGTATATAACGTATTAAAAGATGTGGACAACTACGGTAAAAGAAAAAGCACTGGAAGGCCACCAACCCTATCGCACCGCGACACAACAGTAATACCATATACTTCGTGAGGCATCTAATTCTTGTACTACTGCAAGAGAAATTGCTTGCAAAGTTGATGTACAAACTAATATTCAAAATGTTCGACGTGTGCTGCAAATGAGTGATATTATGAACTGATCAAGAATAAAAGCCAAGCCACGATTGACAAAGAAGCATAAGGAAGTACGCCTTGAATTTGCGAAGAAACATGTACACTGGAAGAAAACCTGGAGGAATATAACCTTTACAGATGAAAAACGGTTTTGTCTGGATGGTCCAGATAATAGTGCATACTATTGTCATGACATTCGAAAAGGACAATTAACAAGAATTAGACGACAAATGAAAAGAGATGGAATAATGATTTGGGGCGGCATATGTTACAAAGAAAAAACGGATATTAATTTTATACAAGGAAAAATGAATAGTGCAAGGTATTTAAGATTAATAAAAAACCAAATTGATAAGTACGCACAATGCATTGTAGGTACAAAATTTGTGTTCCAGCAAGATAATGTTGCCGTACACACGGCAAAAATTATTCATGAATATTTTTCAAAAGAGATAATTCCTGTTTTGGAATGGCCGGCGTGCTCCGCTGAACTTAAATATCATTGAGAATTGTTGGGATTACTATCAAGAGCTATCTACGCAGAAGGTAGACAATTTGAAAATTTAAATGACTTAAAAATCGGTATTAAAGAGGAATGGAAAAATTTATCACAATCTTCAATTAAAGTACTGTTTAAATCCTCACTAAAAAGAATAATAAAAGTAATTGAGAACCACGGAGATTCCTTGCATTAATAAATACAGGTACAGTTATATCATTTTCATATTTGTCTATTTTAAATTTATGTAACATGGAATATTTTTCAGATGTGCTTTCATTTTGTCTGTATTCATTTGAGTAGTTCTATTTTTACGACGAGAATTCGTTGAAGAAAAGTCAATAAAAGTTATGTTTATATATTAGTAGAAGGTAGTCTCTCTGAATCATTAGCACATTTCCTGTACCATAATTGTAACGCGAAAAAGTAAAGATAGCACGCGTGTGCTATCTTTTTCTTTGGGAGTGTATGTATAAATTGTTTGAGTAGTTCGGTTGGCTATGAAACTGTCTCCGAATAATTATTTATTTTACTCTTCCGCGTTTGAGTCAGTTTCTACTTAAATACTTTTTTACTTTCTAATGATTCATGAACTAACGTGTAATTTACTATTGCTGTAGTACTGGGTTCGCCATAGTTTGGAGTACTTAAATGTAGACACTATTCAGAAAACTACGTATGTTTTAGGAAACTGTTTTATATAACAATTCATCTGTGAACAATATGAGATAACAGAAATTGTAGAAACGTAATGATATTGATGACATTTCGAAACACTACAGAAGTTTATGTAAATATCTAAGCTAGTAGAACCAGTTATGGTGGACTGGTGAAATGTACTGTAATCTTATGAAAATGCTTATAAAAGCACTAAACGAATAATGATCACTATTCAGTTAAGTAAATTGTCCTAGATAAGATTGTTTATTTAAATTTTTGTTTTTATATCTTAGATCTCAATTATTTTATCACAGAATAATAAACAAGACTAAAGCACGGTACAGCTTTGTATTATAGATCATAGGTACACAGTAACTGGCGACACAACTTTTTTATTTCTGTCTTCTGTTATTAAAAGAAAGTTTGATATTCGATTCATGGGGAAATTTATATCAGTAAAAGAATTTTTGAAATTTACTTTTAAGTACCTCAGTAGTGTCAATTAAATTGCTAAAATTGCAACGAAAACTCCTGAGGTTCGGAAACACGGCACAGTAATTGGCTCGTCTACCCTACTTTCTCTCGCGTAAAAAATTTAAGCGGAGCTTAAAAATTCCAAAATTTGTCAGAGGTTATCCACAAGGTATATGTCTCTACGTTAACATATCTAATTGTAAGCTGAACCATTCGATTACGCAAACCTCAGTATCAACAAACATTTCTGTCATCCACATTCATTCTTCGAGCAGTAAATAAGAGAGAAAATCTGCCAAAATATTATCTCCAGCATGGACGACGTTATTGCTCGCAAGGAAAACAAAATTTGGCTAGGAGCGAATATTCGAAAACACTTGCCAGCAACCCCCTAGCGCGAAGAGTGTCACAGAGTTCTGACAGACTGAAGCGGCGCGATTCACAAACGATAATTTTACTTATTGGCAAAGTTCTTTGAAAAATTCACGGCGGATCATTCGACGCGAGAGTGGATGGTGATACCGAATCACTTTTCCATTCGAAAAACATCGAACGAGACAGCGTGACGGTCACGCGGATGCTTCGATGACGAGGGATCGACACTGACTGATCCCCGATAATAGCTCTCTCTATTTCGAACAGCGACGGTCAAAGTCAACGATCCCGATCGAACGCGAAAAGGGTAGAAGGTGAAAAAATCGGTAACGCATCTCTCGCCCCTGAAAGGAATGACTTGTCGGGCGAGGTTCGCGGGGCCACTGGTATTCGAGCCTAATTTCTGGTTTCTCGCAGACTACTGGACGCGGAAACGCGTATTAATAGTACGATGGAAATGGAATCTAGGCGAGCAACGGGGAAAACAGCGGCGGACGTGTTCACCTACGGGCCTCGATCGAGGGTGAAACGTATTCGCGACGAGCGAGAGCCGATGCTCGACGATTTATTGTTGCCAGCAGTCGGATCAATCGATTCTACACACGCGAACACGTGTTTCTAGCCGTGTCTAGACGAGCTTTTAAAAGTCGCGGATCACTGACTTCCTCTTTTTATTTTCATTTCGAATATACTGTCGACGTGGCGCGACACGAAAATCGGAATTGGAACTGGACTTCTGCCGCGCCTTTTAATTGATTTCGCGTAACCAGAACACGGTGAATTCCCGCGATTTCCTTTTTCGAAATTCGTCACTCTTGGGAATTGTTCAATGCTTATTTCTGCGTTTTCATCTAGAAACTGTACGCGTTCGAATGGGAATTTAATGAAAACTTTTTAAAGGAATTTACGAGTTCGAAAACGTGCGAGTGTAAAATTTTGTCAGCTTCGTGTCTTTGAAATTTAATTGTTCAATTTTAGGAAGATTTCAAACATGGCGTAGGCTTTCGATAATTGGTTCGCGATAAACATATAGTAGTGCTTGTATAATAAAATATATAGTAATTTATTGTAACATGTTGTAAACATAGCAATAGGACGTACTATACAAGGTAAACCAGAATTCGTAATACAATCGAACAGGGGGTAATTCTACAAGAGAAAATAAGACAAAAATTTGAAATAACATTTTTTTTTCGTTCTCGAGAAAATCATCTTTAAAGTTTATCCATCTTCGTAAAGGATTTAGTTAAAAAAATGTTACACTAAACCTGTTTCTTATATTTTCACGTAGAATCACCGTCGGCTGGGCTACCACCTTGTATAGTAATTGTACACATAAAGTAAGATACACACTAACAAATGACAAAATAGTAATCTCTAAAATAGTAGAGCGCTATGGTGCTCCAGTATACAAAATTCGTCAGTTGGCATGAGAGAAGTGTAGACGTGACTGCTCCCATTAAGAAGTTCACGAGTACAGTTCTGATAATAGGATGAGCGGCTGAATAGAAAACTTAATAAAACACTTGTAGTTCGTGCGTCAAATATTTCTCGACGCAGCCATGAATATGTTAATCCCGAAACTGAGGAGTTTCGTTCAGTTTCGAAGAAAGTGCCATCTCCGTAAAGCGAAGTTGTGTCATTTACGTCTTCCATAAGTATTCAGATGTAAATTGAAACCCGTTGAAAATCTGTAAGAACGCAGAAACTGAAACGGACCTGGTACAATTTCAAAGATTTATTTCCCAACAGCGACGAACTAAATTGTCCTTAGCAAAATCTTCGCTCAATGTTAATGCAAGTGGTGAAATGTTTCCCGACCAATTCGACTTCCACAGCGTCACACAACATTTTGCTCGACGGCCAAAACTAAATATTTACTTTGCAAACTCCTGAAAGACTTCTGATTTCTAATTTTATAATCAAATTTCATTTTTTGTAACACACATGTTGCTAACGACCTTACATTTGATGCCACCGCATGAAAATGATATTTAAAGAAATGAAAAGCAATCTATAGGCTGTAATATTATAACACTACAATTAAGCTTTCTCGGTTTGATTTTTCTAGGTTCAGTTTAATATTGTAATAATTTGAAACCCAGTGAGGAATTTTTATGTAACAATAACGAATTTTCTCTTATTTTTTATATAAAACATGTATCGCTTTCAAAATGTCTTTTTCAAGAAACAGCCACAAATGTCTACATAATTGTTTATATGCCAATTCTTAGAATGATCTCATAGTTGTTTTTATTAACAATATAACATAGAAATTTTATTGGCAATATAACAATATATAATTATTAATTAAACATTTCCATTCTATGAAGCTATACACAAATTCTCGTACTTCGATCCTGTCTCGATACATATATGAAACGTGACAACAATTTAATTGGAAACTGAATATAACAAATTAATATAACAACCGATAGTAATCCGTTTAGCATTAATAATTAGGTATCGGAATATTATAACTGTAATCGATAGTGTAAATGCTTGCATGTGACAGTTGGAACGGCAAAAGCACGTTCGGTTCGTTGGAAAAGTGGTGAGAATTAACGCGATAGCTCTAACCATTTATTTCAGAAACATTCCCCGCAGTTGGATTGATTTATTATTCTGAACAATGAAGGTTTTTCAGAAAAATATACGCGTAAACAACAAGCACGCCTTTATAGGGAAATGCCATATCGCCGTTCAATAAGTTATTCTATTATACCTGTATTTTAATTTTGGTAGCCACGTAACAATTAACGTAAACTGCAACAACGATCAGATTACCGTTGTTGTATCTTCATTCAGCCGAATTCGAACGCAATACCGACGGTATCGAGAATAATCGGCTGGCTGTTGGTGAAAAAGTTATCAACGCGTTGGAGGCAATCGCGAATCCAATTACGATCGACAGCTCGTGCACAGCTTCTGCGTTCTCGATTTGCATTCCCTTTTTTTTTGTACAACGTACGGAATTGAGCAACGAAAAATATCTACGAGCGAGTTGTATTTTAATTATCAATGGCGCGGTGAATTATTGTTTAACTGCAGCATTGGCGTTTCCCTACTATACCCCAAGCTATAGAAATTTTAAACATAGGAACAGACATTTTCAAAGTTTTCATTCAGTCTAGCACATATATTTGAGAACTGAACATTTTTAATAATTTTGTCTTGGCTTTCTTCACATTTACTATTCCTAAAATTACAAATATCGTTTCATAATTATAGTTAACGTTGTAAATTATTGTTAACTGCCTTGACGCTGTCATGCTGTCATGCTTATCCTATCTTATCTCAATACATTAAACATTTACACGTAGAAATTTACAAACAATTCCCTACATTACAGATTTTTATCCAAAATGATGTTATTAATAACCAAATTTATCAATTCATCTTGTCCCCATTTTTTGAAAGGATCTATAGGTTTTGTAACAACGAATAACAATGAATGTACAACTGAGAAACAATGAAAAGAAAGCTATCTTTTACAGAAAGGTTATTTAAAAACTATCGGGAAAATTCAGTTTGACACTTTAGAGAGTTGCTTGAAAGTTCGTTTAAACATAATAATTGCAACGTCTCTCATCTTTTCTGGGATTGTTTGCAGTGGATAGAGATAGTTTTCGGGCCAGCAAGGATCCAATTTGTGTCACAGGATAGTGCTGCACGCGCCGGTATATTATGATACACGATTTATTTCGGAAACCCTAGAAACTGTTTTAGGAAGCCACAATCTGTTGCAACAATTCCCCATGAAGTTGGTGGACCGCTAACATATATACAAATCCGTGTATTTGGCCGAACGGTGCACGGTTACAACGCTTCCCTTCATGTTTTACTATAAGCCAATAAAGCACATTTAAGCTTTTCTAACAGGTGTATCATTTTATGAACTGTGCAGTGAGAATTATCTTTCCTGAAGGATGACACAAAATAATTGTAGTGTGTTAGAATCTAAATCCTAAGGTTGCATTTTCATTTTTTCATCCAAACACGTAATGTGACGATTTCCGTATAGTATTGCATACGAATATAATTTCACAATAGCTAAACGCAACCATAACACTTTGTTTCCTAGAATATACTACCTACATGAAATGTTAGATCACTCTACTAAAAGCGTCGCTTTAAGATCATTTTTATTTTTAATTTCCCTTTTTCGTACTTTTAAATCTAAAATATGCCAAAGATTTTCTATCGGGTTAATAACCGGCAATTGCCGGTTCCACCATTCCTTTGTTTTCCTTGCTGTGTGTTTCGGGTCGTTGTCTTGTTGGAATCGAAACGATTCGTTAATGCCCATTTTTGTTGTACTCGTTAACAAATTATTTCGCAACACGTCGATATAGACGCTTGTATTCATTGTATCGTCAATAAAAGTTAAATTTCCTACTCCATGATATGACATACAGCCCCATACCGTGACAAGATCACCACCGTATTTTACTCTAGAAATAATTTTCTTTTGATTTAATTCGGTGTTCGGTTTCCTCCATACAAATCTTTTCCCATCAGAGCCGAAAAGATTGAACTTGCTCTCATCTGAGAAAATAGCCGTCTTCCAAAATTCCATTGTCTTACTTGCATATATTTTTGCAAACTCGAGCCGTTTCTCCCTATTCTTCTCATTAATGAACGGGTTTTTTTCTCGCTGCTCTACCATAAACTTCCGCAGAATGTAAAACATTTCGAACTCTTTGGGCATTCACTTCTTTTCCCGAATATGTTGCGATGCCAACGGCTAAACTTTTGGCATTTTTAAAAGGATTTTTTATTGCTTCTTTGATGATACCTCTTCGTTTCCTAGTGGTAACTACTTTCGGACGACCTGATCGTGATTTGTTCTCGACGCTACCAGTTTCCTTAAATTTTTCTACTACATTTCTCACTGTCGAGAAATTTAAATTTAACGAATTGCCGATTTTTCGATAACTTTTACCACTTTTGTGTAATGAAATAATTTCATTTCGCACGCTCATTTATAACTCGCTCTTCTTCGTAGACATGATTCTTGTTCGAAGTGTAAACACGTACTGATTGTATTGAATGAGGTAAGAGATTCGTAACAGCAACTTCTCTTTATGCTTACGTTCCTGAATCCGAAATTGTCGCGTACGAAAGCGAGTAACACTTGCTCTTATAACAAAATTGTACGTGTGCCAATACTTTTTTGACTCTGGATTTTTCGTTTCCTTGACTTTATTTCCTTATAACAAATAACTGAGACTTCTCAGTAAACATACTATTTGTGTGCGTCAAAAGACACTAATAAACATAGTTAATGTTAATAGATTACTTTGTAGTTTAAAGATATTCAAAGAAAACTGGCTGTGCCAATACTTTTTTTATCCACTGTATGTACTATTCCTCGCTGACATAAGAAATACACGAATAGTGGCAACCAATTTACAAACGAGGTACGTGAACGATGAGGAAATGTAATTTTTGCCATCACAAAATTAAAGAACTAGTTGAGAAATCATGTTGGTAAAGGTACACTACCTGCTTCGTTTATCTCGACAAAAATGACGTCCACGTAAGCTTGCGAAAGATCAGTGATTTCCAACGTCATATATCGGCAATCGCTAAAGCATCATTTCATTTTCAAATCATTCAACGAATTATAGCGTGCATAAAACGGTAATTTCGCCAGACGGATAGCCCGAAGTGTTCGCCCTTTAAATAAATTGCCAATTAAGCGAAACTCCGCGGAAATGATCCCGAGCCAGCGTCCGCGAGCCGCGGAAAACGCACATACGCAACCCGAAATTATCAAAGCACACCTAACCGACAAATTGCAAAAACAAACAGTCTGTGCAGAACGCGGCCGGCTCGCAACATCGGCGCAGCACCAAGATGGCTCCCGATGAACGCATCAGGGGCGTCCTTCGGTCGTACATAAAATGCAATTTGGTGGGTGTCAGATGGCCGTTACTGTTGCCGGCTCTGCTTCTCCGACCGGACGCGTTACGAAATTTAATTGGATTTATCGATCGGTTTTCTGATTCCCATTTCCCGCCCCCGTGCCGCCACCCTTTTCGTCCCTGAACCTACCCCGCTGTCCACAGAACCACGTGAAAATCCGGCCTGGGCTGCCGGAGTGTAATCGACATCGTAAACCCGACGATCGGTGATTTCCTTCACCGTTTGGTAGAAAATTTTTCATGCAGTTTGCTTGATACCCTTCGATCGACAATGGCCAGCAGTTTTTATACCAACCTTTCGCGCGAATTCACAGCGCGCGATTGATGTAATGTGTATTCAAGTTAACGGGAATTTACTTTCCTCGCAGCTCCCGACGATTCGACGAGACGAATAATATTTTGTTTCGGATTTAACCGTTCGCGCAACATTTTCATCACAGAAATAGTAATTACAAGTTCTTCGATTACAATAATTTCTTAGAAGATAGAGGAAATTTACATCTGCTGTGTGTTTTACTCCTACTTAAATGCTTATCCTTATGCATGCGAAGCTATTTTAATTGTAAATATAAGATAATTTTTGTTGAAATTACTGAAATTAAGTTTTGCGACTCATACAGCAGTTACTTTTTTAATAAGTTTTTATATCGAAACTTTATTAATATAAAAGTTATCTTCGAACGTGATACGTATAATAATTTTAATGTGCAAGGGATTGAATGGAAGGGCTAAAATATTGATGATACAGGAACAGAATTATTTTCCAAATTCAATGAACGATAAATATTATACAGTATAAAATACAGTAAACAGAATTCTCGGCAAGAGATTATGACAAGACTGCAGAATTTTATGCAGAATAAAAATAATGTACAACGAGTACAAGAAACAAGAACTGCGCAAACATTTAATTCTGCTTTGAATAACTTAAATGAGTTAATTGCGATAATTCCATAAATTCGGCAGTCTAATTATGGCAAAAAGAAATACAGAGATTAACAAAGTGGATTGTGATTGAAAATCTTCTCTAGAATAACGATTAACGTAAATAAGATTTTGTAATTATTAAACAAATCAATGAATTCTGTTATGAATTGAAATCGAACAAATGACAAATATCCTGTCAATTTGGTTTCTCTAAATAGAAAAAGTAGTTATGCTTTAACATGCATACTACTATGTACATGAAATAGCTGTACGATATGTTTTGTGTACAGTAAACACAACGATGTCCAATGATTATGTATAGTAACGAAGAGAACAAATATATTTTTATATGTTCTTAGGATAGATAAAATTTCCAACATCCACCACTAGAATCTAAACTTCCCTTTTCTAATTCAAAAAGTCGATCAAAATCATTCTTGATGCTACTTATGACGGATTTTAACTCCATTTTTCTAACGCGTATCAAATTTTTTGGGCGAATGACACTCACATCAGTGAACACGATATAAATATGTTAATAACATACATTAGTGTTACAATAAGACATACAACTTTTAGAAGTTAGAAGAACTTTTAGAAATTAGTTTCAGAATAACTTTTTAGTTACCTATTAGTAATAGTGCTAGTAGGCTATATAACTTCTAATACTAATAGGCTATATAACTTCTAATCGTTAGTTTTTCAAAACCAATTGGAAGTCTAGGAAACTTCCTCCATCATTATTGATTTAATCCCTTTGGTTTCATTTCAGTTATCTCCTAAACTGTTCCAGCACTGACCTGTACACTATTGTTTAAATATATTTCAGAAATAATATCAGTAGCAAGATAAAAACGATCCGATAATCCCACTTCATAAATCCACGTTTGTTAAGTATGTACAGTGAGTCCCATAAGTATTCGTACCCTCATTGCTTATAAGAGAAATCTGTTGAAATCAAGGGATGCATGTAAAATTTTGTAATAAACTTTTTATTATCTTATTTAATATTTTTGAATGTGACGGAAGAGGAAAAGTTTGGAGGAAGCCTAATACAGAACTAGAATTTAAAAATGTACAACTAACTGTAATGCACGGCGGAGGCTCCGCGATGGTGTGGGACTGTATGGCGGCATCCGGAATGGGCAAACTTGTCTTTATCGATGGAATTTTGGATAAGATAAAGTATAAAAATTTACTCGAAGAAAATCTGCACTCAAGTGCGATTACCACGTTCCCCACTTTTTACATACACCTCCTCAGAGTCCAGATACAAATCGTATAGCAAATTTATGGGCGGAAATAGATCAAAACTACACGAGCATAAAATTTTCAATAAACAAATGCTAAAAAACAAAATTTTGGAAGTTTGGAATAGTATTGAACCAAATATCGCATTAAAACTGGTAGAAAGTATGCCAAATCGATTAAACGATATAATAAGGCATAAAGGTGAACCCACTAGATACTAGAAGATTAATATAAAGTAAAAAAGCTACTCTAATATGCGATTTTTTGACAAAAACTACACTGGTACGAATACTTTTGTGGACAGTTATTACGTATTACGAGGAGTAAAATCAATATATTTTGACTGACTGTATATATGATAATATAGGATGATCTCAGTAGCGTTTTATTGATTATTTACTGCATTCGCTAAGATTGCCAATAATTTGTATAGGGTATCATAACTTTAGAAACAATAATGTAATAGTTCAAGATATCAAATGATCCTTCTATTCTGATCCTTTCATTCTATACTTATTCTATTTTAATCTACAGAGCAAAACTAATTTATCTTGTAACATAAACAACAAATAAGAATAATAATCTAGAATACATTTTCGGCTCATAATGGCCTCGAAAACATGATGGAAAAGTTTGTTAGCTACCTCGCGGGACACGTTGTCTAGAGTTCCAAGACTCGAAGACGGGATCAGGGGTGATAGCCTGCTTATGAACCTTCCTTATGTTGCTCTAGCAAAGTTTATAACCTTAACTACCGAACCTTCCTTAATTACTTATCATCGTCTACAAACGTCTTGCCTGCACACTTTGCTAACTTTCTGTCACTCGCTTCAGTACCTGATCCCAGATTTAAAGACCAAATATCAAACTGTTGTACGTTCACCCGACACGCAATATACAATGTTTTCGAGTTAAGAAAATTTCTATTCTCGCTGTACTTAATTCATATACGTGCATGCAGAATAGCATAACTTCAAATGAGCAACAATAGTTATCAAAACGTGGATCGTGATTTAAATCATGTTGCAAAAATGTGTTTCATCGATTATAAAATTTCGTACGACGAAAACCTAATAAGAAGTGTGCATAGATCGCAGGTTCGATAATAATTGAGTGGGTTAAAATCATGGCGAGACAAAAAAGTCCTGTCTATTAAGCTTAAATTTAATTTTTCCGTTTTAAATAGGAATATTTTATCGTGATTGTCTCAGTAGCGGTTTGTGGAGCAAATTATGTATAAGATGTAAAGTGGACAACTACTCTTGACTTCCATACTTTTTTCAAATCAAATGAATTGTAATCAATATTGTTTTACGATGTCCCTTTTTTATATTCTTGAAAAGATGAACATTTTCTAAGAATTTTGTGGATTGATATTTTATCTCTCGTATTTGAAGGCATTCCTTGGAATAGAGGGATTTAATATCACGATAGCTCAGCTGTTTCTCTCTCAATTTCCATGAGCTCATTTTTTGCGCGCGATAATACCTAACGATGGACAGTGGTTAAAAGAATGATTCGCTATATTTTTGGACGTTTCGGGTGTAAAAGAAATTATATCAAGATTATGTTTTGATCGTAAGAAAGGTTGCACAACCAACACGACTACCATTTTTAGTATAGTACACTATGTTAACTGTAGCATGCAACAGTTTTAAGCATAAACGATTTCGAAC
This sequence comes from Augochlora pura, assembly GCF_028453695.1. Taxonomy (NCBI): domain Eukaryota; kingdom Metazoa; phylum Arthropoda; class Insecta; order Hymenoptera; family Halictidae; genus Augochlora; species Augochlora pura. Next base: position 8,415,878 of record NC_135772.1, read on the forward strand.
GCTATTCCCAACGGTAGGTACATTTCTTGAAAATATTCAAGTATATCTTTCAAAACGAACAATTCCACATTACCATGGTTAGTGTCCAATGCATCAAATGTAATGAAATATTTGCCAATGTCTCTCGAATGGACAGGTTCCACAATGCATCGTTCCTTCTACTGAAGTATCAAAGAGAAAGTACGACAGCTACATAGAGATCGGGTTCGCATCGTAAACCATAAACTGACGGATCGGTTTTTGGCGAATAAAACGAGCACTCGTGTATTCTGGAATATTTATGCACAAAGATCGACAGCAAGCGAGTCTACCGTGGAAATAGCTGTAAGGAACACCGCCGAGCTGTAGGTTCGGTTGAACGTACGAAGTTTTAGGAAAAGGAAGTAATCCCGTTTAATATCAGCCACCGTAGGCTGATCACGTTTTGAGACCTGTCATGTTCTAGTCATTTTAGAATTCGAGGGTAGCCTTATGGTCTACATGGTGCGGCACTTTAGTAAAGACGACGTGTTTATACAAGGGAATATATTAAAAAATATTTTTGCTATACTCTTTAGAGTTATTGCTATACTCTTTATACTTCTTTAAAGTTATTCTTATTCATTATAAAGGGTTACAAATTATGAGTATATAATAAATCTGAAAAATATTTTGAACCCAAAGTATGATATGCAAATACAATGTGGATAATAAACTTACCAATATAAAAAATAACGCAAATTTTCGAATAGTACTATATTTCTTCGCAACTATAACCTTGTTTTCACATATACGAATATCAGACAACTAATCCAGCACAAGTGCCCGATCATCCGATTGTGGCTTGAAAAACATCTGAGGCGCGTCCAGAAGCGTCCATACGCTTCTCGCTGCTTCATCAGTAGCGCGGGGATATTTAATACAATTTTAACAGAGACAATTTAAAAATTGTCTAGTAAATACCGAAAAATCGGTATTTAAACCTTTCAATACCGGTATTACGAAATTGTGAAATGGCTCGAAATACCGGTATTCGGTATCCCGGTATACCGGTATTGCAATCCCTATTTATAATTAACAACAAATTAAATAAAAGATCGCTTTATGTACGATTTCGACGTCTATTTCATGCTATCTTAACAAGACGTTTACAAAATTCGAATCAAAACGAGATAAATATGAAATACGTAAATATTTTTTGAAATACTTCATTCGTAATACACATGACTCTATGCAACAGTTATTATATTATACCTATCGAAATAGCTCTAGTATTAAAGGAGCTTTTTACTATCCGCCCATACTTATCCTAATACTGAAGTTTTCACTGAAGCCTGATGTTACTAATACATTTAGATACTGTCTCTAGCGTCAGTATGCCGATCATATTTTCCCATTATCTTCCTTCTCCATTTGAAATTAAACGGTATGCGACTGAATTGCTGCCGAATATATAATGCGACCATAAAAGAATTTTATAAAAGGATCAATTTCCTTTCATGAAAGAATTGCCATTCTTTGGACAGCACGTCTATTCACCCGAGAAAAACCGAGTTATTGTTCTTCGGCCACGGCAGTGAACGAGGCGTAATTATATGCCATGCACCAGCTTCGAGGCACCAACTGACTCGCGGAACAATAGAAGACCCTTCACGTCCAGCACGGTCATATAGCGTAATATCATACGAAATTCAAACGTTCCTAGTTACGCTTCAGAAAAATCACTTCGTTTTGATTTCGTGTGACGTCATTGGGCACATTGTGAACACATCTGCTATAACATTATTTCAAATAAGATTTTAAATAACATGTTATATTATTCTACAATTATTTTAGATAATTGTGAAATTCTCTTTGATAATTATGTGGTGATTTTAATATTAGCTCTGAGTATGATTTATACTGACGTCATCATAACGGTTTCTATAAGGCAGAAAGATCGATCAGAGTATGTTCATTAATTATACGATAATAAGAAACATTTTTCTGAAGAATAACATGCCTCTTCCATTTTCTACGCTAGTAGAATACATGGTATATTCTTCCTTTATTTTTATAAATTTTTTAAAATTGTGATATGCGATATTTTCTTACAAGCAGAGATATGCATTAAACGTGTAACATGAATTAAAATGTTCATGAATTTGTGTTTTTTATCTTCTTTTCTTGTCTTTTATCAATCATAATTAATGAAATTTGAAAGTTATATGTTTTCATTGATTTCAATCTTATTTCCTTCGATTTTGCCATGTATCAATACACTCCGTTAAATGAATTAAATAAAACATTTCATTGAAGGATAAATGATAAATAAGAAAATTTAATTTGAGTCATATTTATATTCCCATCATAATTTAATACGGTCCTGAGGTTTATTCCATTAAAATATTGATAAGAACCTATATTAAAACATAATATAAAAACTAACTTAAATCGTGTGCATTCACTTTTAATTTGAGCCCTTAGATTTTGGTAAATCTCAACGAGACTGAATAGAGAAGTTGTGGTTAATTCTTCCTTCTTGTTTCTATTCTTCCTTCTATTCCAGTATATTAAGATTCAATTTTTAGCATATCTCAATTATTTTCAAATTATTGGGTTAGGGAATAAATTCGTAGCTTTTTTATATTTTCTTTTATTTTACGACGATTTGTTGTTGCTTGACAAAGTGATAAATATTCGTTTCATAGAGCTGTTTCTGCTCTACAAAACTGTGTTAATAGTTATAACAATAAAGTAATCCATTATTTATTATTTAATATTTACTATTTCATTTATTACGTGAAATAAATAAAGAAAGAAAGAAAGAAATAATATAATTTCCGTACTTGCAAACGTCAAGAAATATTTTGACCGTGTGTCGCTACAGCCTCAGAAGTAATAACAAATTAAATGACTCAAAAAGACGATTAGAACAGTTTTGTAGAGCAAAAACAGCTCTACCGAATGAATATTGTACAATTTGTCAAACGGCAACAAATCGTTGTAAAATAAAAGAAAATGTAAAAACGCTACGAACTTTCTCCCCAACCCAATACAAATGATCTATTGTTAAGTATATTTCTTTTGTATTATTATGCTACTTTAGTGAATAGTGTGTTCGTTGACCGCCGGCCCCAAAAGAGGGCACTAACATCAGTCGTGAATATCCAGTCGGTACAACAGTAAAACGTCAAGACACAAAATTTCATAACCTGTTTGATATATTTTTATATTTTACATTTCATTTATTTTATCATAAATAATTCTTATATTTTGCGATGGACTCATTCTATTACCCAGCTACCAGAAAATATCATTTCCTAGCTTATCGATTCGAAAGGCAAGTTTCCTTCCTTATCAGCATCGCGAGACTCTCTTTTATCAACAGTAGGTAACACGGGAATCTGTTTATCAAGGATCGATAACGGACAATTTGCTGGTGGTAACATACCGACTGCCGGTAATTTATCATAAAACAGTTATTTAACGATTTTAATTTAGTTATGTAAAACTGCAGTAATCACTGTAAGTTCGAAAAATCAAGAACAGCGTCATCTACATGTGCGACCATCTGTAAAGTAAAATACACACATTTAATAACACTGTATATAAAATATTTAACGTTCATGTAAACACTATGTTTTCAGGGACATTCCAGTCGATATGAAGAAATTTTTAGCGTTGCTTGCAAGTGCATTTGATGACTTATCTAACGTCACTAGAGAGACGGAAAAATGCGAACCAGGAAGGAACTAATTTTATGGAAATGAATGGGGCGTGGCGGGGAATTCTTGAATGTATCATTATCATCGGCTCGATATATTACGTCCTACGTGCTGCCATCCGATCACAGGTGCATAAGAGTGTGTCCTCGTGCGTATAACGCGGCATACACGGTTCAAGATTTCCTGACGATGCATTTAACCGCGGTGGAACAATGCGATGCACATGGGAGACTTATCATTTGAGGTATCTGATCCGAGAGATTTTCTCCGCCTGTGTCATTCAACAGGAAGGCTACCGATATTCACAGACTGTACTTTTAAAACTACAAACACTTTTGAAATCATAAATTGTACAATTTTCATAACTTAATCCATCTATACGAATAATAAACAAATTTTCTATATTTATAATAAAAGATTTATAATTATAACACTATAAAAAAATCTTCAGTCTACTCAGAATATTCCCATTACGAGCTATTAATTTATTTTTCATCCCCGAAATACTTAAAGGAAATTATTAAATTTGGTCAGAGCGTAAAACATATTATCATTGGAACCGCGTGATTCCTGCTATGTTCAAGAAACTTTTTACGCCTTCAAAGCCTTATGCCAAGCATTGAAATCACCGAGCAGTCGGATCCGCCAGCAGTCGATATTAGTCAACGTCGTGTAACACATTTACTTGTATTGTGCAGGCAAGAAAATTTATGCTGTGGGCATTCCGTGATCGCAGGACTGCTAAGCGCAGCATAGTGGCGCGAACATCGCAGGTGCCGATTGAAGTTATAACTTTAGCGGAATTGCGACGCGATGGCATAACGCGCACGCGAGATTACAGACCGCGCGGCGGTGCAATTTTTCAATTTATACCGCGTGAAAAGAAATTTCCGGACTATGAAAGTTTTCTGCAATGTATCTACTAGAGTTCCTGGCGAGTGTACCTTTTCCGTAGAAGCCGCGAAAAGAAAAGTTTACGCCGTAAAAGTTTCATACGGAGCGCGCGCGCGCACGTGAATGTAAATAATATAATTTCCTTAACTTTCTTATCGTGAATTTTCCCCTCGTGAGCACGGTAATAAATTCGTTTTTCCCTCGTGAATTTTGGACTGTCGGAGTTGCGCGGAACGTCGGGATATTAGATTACAAAGATCTTATTATGGAGTAGTAAAGTTGCTTCGGAATTGTTTTTGAGCGATTCACCAATTTCTTACGAATTCGTCGATTCGTAAAATTTCGGCTGCCGCTCTGACGATCTCAAAAAATTGATCAAATGAAAATTTAAAAGTGAAATTGTACGACATCAACCACTTTTTCATCATTCCTAATAATTAAATTACCCCTGTATAAATAACGTGGCAGTCAGACTGTTACAGTTTCGTGAAAGACAATCATACGGCAATAAACGTGAACGTTTTTTTTTAAAGAAAATCGCTATTACGTAGCAATTTATTTAGCAGCGTTCGAGCGATACCATCAGATTAATTTTCCGCACAGGAGCTGTCGAACAACAAACAAATCAATTGCTCGGAGACTAAACCACAAGAACAATTACTTGTTGGTAGTACCAGAACGATGAAACGATGAAATCGACAAGAGCGTACTGCGTGCTTGACATATTGAATAATGAGTCAAGTACTAGCCTCGCACGGAAATCTGAAATACTGGCAGAAATATTTCTTTTTTCCGCCATCGCGTTGATTGGCTAGGAACGTACCGGCGTACCTGGACAGCAATTAATCGATCACGACGGAATATTTTAAGTGATTGATTTTCTCGACGTGCACAGGCACGGGCTAACTCAATCGTCCGGCTAGGCCGGCTTCGATGAAATATTACATTACTCGGTCCATTTATCTTATTTACGAAAAAACCCTTTGATGTGGCGCGCTCTGGTATTAATAATATTTTGCGCGATATTGACTTTCGTTACAAGTTGATCAAAGCAATTTCCTTCCGAGGAAATATTATCGATGCCGAATAAGTGCCGTTAATAATTGGACACTCCCAGATTGCTAATTGGCGGGGAATCTTTCGAAGGGTCTTATCTTTTATGATTGCAAAGCAAGGCGAAAAAGTGAAAGTATTTTCATAATTGTAATACTTCGGGTTAGTTGAAGGTTGTTCAATAAGTTTTAATAACGCATCGCCGTTACTTTAAATTGAAGCACGAGGACTTATCCCTGCGATAACAGGCTATTAGAAAATGCAATCAAGAAGACGATTTTTTACTTTAACAAATGACAATAGTTTTTATAGATGATACAGTAGCACTAAAATAGCTAAAATTAAGGGTTTCTCATCTTTTTTACAGTTATGTATACACGTGCAAATGTTGTCTTCGTTATCCTTTTTCTGTACTGTTCTCTTAAAGATAACATTGTGAAGCGGGCAGCTATAACCAATTTAACATAGTTCCAAGAGAGCTAATGTCTTAGATAAGCTAGCCAAGATACCCAAAGCTTATGGAGTCAGCGTAATAATTTAGAAATCTTTTGTAATGATTCGATATAGGGCTCTTCCGGTACAAAGCTCCTCCGATACTGAACTCGGTATTATCAAACACACAACATTCACATCAGACAGAACACGCCTCCTGACTCCCGCCGCGCGTCTTCCTCCTCTTAGACGCCACAATGCTCGGTAAACCTCAGGTGCGTACCATGAGACGTGAGCCAGGAGGCTTTGCCCTCGCGATCTGAATGTCAGGTGCTAAATAATTCCGAGTTTTGCTCTCAGATAAAATTTGAAAAAATATAACATACTACTGTGATCAAAAAGTAAGGTGAAATTGTCATTTAAAAATCCCGGGCATTAGGAAGGCAGGTATATTTTTTTCCCTAGGTTGGTAGGACTGTCTATAACATTTTTCAAGCGTCTGTTTGTCAAAAGGTTTAATTATCTCCGAGTTACACGTGTTTTTATAAACAACCAAAAGTGAATTTTTCGATTTTTACAATGAGTGATTTTGTTGAGAAAAGAACTTGCATCTAATTTTGTTTGCGGAACGAATATTCTTGTGCGGACACGTTGAAAATGTCGCGAAAGGCCTTTGGTGATCAAACTATGGCACAAAAAAACGTTTATAAGTGGTACAATGAGTTCAAAGCGGGCCGAGAACGCGTTGAAGACGAACCGCACTCTGGACGACCATCAACGTCTACCCACGAGGGCCACGTCAAAAAATCAAAGATTTGCTGCTTGAAAATCGTGGATTGACAATTAGAGACCTCGCTGATAGTTTTGGAATATCATTTGGCTCAGCCCAAACCATTATGAAGAATGTTTTGTGTCTCAAACGCGTCTGAAACGGCCGGAATTATGGGCGAACAACTCTCGGTTCCTTCATTACGATAATGCACCATGTCATACTGCTCTGGTTCTTCGCGACTTTTTTGCCAAAAACTCGACTCATGTCGTTCCGCAACCACCGTATTCGCCTGATTTGGTTCCGTGCGACTTCTGGCTATTCAGCAAACTCAAAAGACCAATGCGGAGACGCCGTTTTGACACGATCGAGGAGATAAAAACCGAATTGAAGAAGGTCTTAAAGGCTATACCGGAAAGAAACTACTCCGACTGTTTCGAGGACTGGAAAAAGCGTTTGCAAAAGTGCGTTTTATCGAACGGGGATTACTTTCACGGGGATGAAATTGCTTTGGAAAAATAAATCAAAAATTTACATTTTATAAACAAATTCACCTTACTTTTTGATCACAGTAGTATATTAGGTTGTCCCATAAGTTTCTACCGCGCTACGCTATGATTGACTCTAAGTGGCTGTATTTATATAAACATGCAGGCTTATCTCTTAGCCGTTTATGCTATATATTAGCCGCAATTGGTTTAAAAAATTTAGAGCTGGCAATTTCGAGTTGAAAGATGAAGACCGCAGCGGCCGCCCAGCAACGACGGATACGGACATTATCAAGACTGTGCTCACTGAAAATCTGCGATATAGTGTGCGTGAGATAGTGGATGCCACTAATATTCCCAAGACAACGGTACATAAGCATTTAATCAAGATGGGATATGCGAATCGATATGAAGATTGGGTTCCACACCTATTGACGGAGACCGGCCTTATGAACCGCGTCTCTATGTGCGATTTGCTTCTCCAGCGACATGAAAGGGATCATTTCTCAAAGAGGCTTGTCAGTGGAAACGAGACTTGGATTTTATACCAAAATGTGCATCGAAAACGAACTTGGTCTAAGGAAAATAGACCATCAACTGTTGCGAAGCCTGGACTTCATCCGAAGAAAGTTCTTTTGTGCATTTGGTGGGACTGGAAAGGTGTAGTGTACTACGAGCTCCTTACTCGAGGCGATACGATCAATGCTGACAAATATTCCAATTAACTGGATCAATTGAAAGCCGCCATAGCAGAAAAACGGCCAGAATTGGCGAACCGACGAGGCGTCGTTTTCCACATGTTTACGACATCGCAAAACAGCATGTTGCGTTGGCCGTAATGCAAAAATTATTACAGTTTGATTGGGACGTTCTATCTCATCCTGCGTACTCCCCAGACCTTGCTCGATCCGATTAATACTTGTTTCTCTCCTTAAAAAATTCTCTCCGCAGTAAATCTTTCAAATCCATAAGAGAAATAAAAAGGCACCTAGATAAATATTTTGCAAATAAGCTTCAACAATTTTGGAAAGAGGGCGTAATGAGGCTGCCTGAGAGATGGAAGAAGGTTATAGAACAGACCGGTTCATATATATCATAATAAATCTACCTTGAACAACAAATATCGTGTATTCATTTCGCATCGAAAATGGGAAGATACTTATCGGACACCCTAATACATCATCTTCAGTAATCTAATTTTTAGATAAATGACTTTAATGTTTTTTTGCAACCTATGCCATTACAACACAAATGTTTGCACAAAACTTTTTGAAAACGTACAGTTTCAATTCTGCAACAGCCTCTCGTGAATCAATATTACTCTTTCCTAAATAGCGAACGTTTATTGATTATCCGAAGCGACTACGGTCGCCGGATGCGTTCACGACTCGATGAAATTGTTAATCGTTAAGCCGGTCGCAAGGCGAGGGAAAGGTGTCGCGCGATCGTCTCCGAGATCCGTAGCTGACCTAAAGTCAGCGTGCAAGGGTGATAACTTTCCGCGCGAACCAGCCGACAAAGCAGCTTATATGGCAACTTACGCGGCAACTCGTTTCGCCAAAGCGGTTTCCTATCTTGCGCTATTCGCTCCCATAGAATGCAGAAGGACAGCCGAGGCCTGTCGGCTATATTAGTATACGGCTTGTACAAACAGGCTGAAGTTAGTGTGAAGCCGGTGAAAGAGACGACGGGATACGCAGCAGCAGAGATGCCGAAGAAAACTTCGCAGAGGGTGTACGAGGTCTATCAAATTTCTATCGAAAACGATGAACTATTGATATTATTTGTAATTCGATTTTTATAGATTTATAATTAAACTAGGTAGGTAAAATTTCAGATAATAAAAATATTAAAAGTATTTAAGGACATCTCTATAGTATTTTCAACTCACTGAATTTGAAAATGAAAGAAAGAAATTTTTATTTGACTCATCCTTGCTGTAAGTGATGCAGATGAGTCTTATTTTGTATAAAAATCCAAAATCTATTTATAACTACTTAATATATCGTCAACTGACGATGATTTTATAATATCCAGAAGTCTATAATTTACAGTTAAAAACCTTTTAATGAATTGTTTAGTCGCTCTAACTAATTTCAGTCGCGTTTCAAAAAGCCATTCCCGATGGCATTATTTAATATTTTTGAAAAAGATTGTTTGAAAAAGATTCCTCTTAGCGCAGCTCAGTAATTGAAAATTCCATTAATGGGTTTCCGGTAGATGACTGCCACATCAACCACCTCAAAGATTTCATAAATGGAAATATTTTATTTTATCGAATTAAATTTAAAAAGTGATGTTGTATAAGATAAATCACATCCACAACATTCTTACGTCTTAAGCGTCCTAACAAAATTTGGAAAATATAATAGATTAGCGTAAACATTAATTTTCAAATGTAAGCAAACAAATCCATTATCTATATATGGGTGACGTGGCAGTCAAAATATTATCAGAGACAATCTTAACTCCTTGTCGTACTTTAACAAATCAGACTCGTGATAGAGATTTGTAGTAATAAGCTATTAAGTATAAATGTTTATCCGTTCCTTTAAGTAGGAATCAAATTTTATTCTCCTGTTATCAATATTTAAATATTGAAGTAGATGTAAGAATAAAATAATTGTAGAATTCCTTTTTTCTCAGAGAAATTAGTGCAAAAGTTCTAATCATAGTAATTGTAATGAAAATGGTACGGCAAAGCGTTAATCAAACCAGACGATAGATAAATAAATAAAATTGGCACTGCCGAACTGCATCTCCCAAAAATCTCAGAAAAATAAAGGAATTTACGTAATGAAATCCGAAATATAGTGGGCACAAGTACAATACAATATTAATTCGAAATACAATATTCGGACACCATGGCATACGAGAAATTTTGACTCCGTATCATTACTGTTTGTTGAATTAATGAATTTATAGTTTTTTAATAAAAAAAATAACACTTACTCTAGATTCTACAAACGTAAATTTTATTTACATAATTTGTATAGTTTTATTGTCTATTGATATTAAATGAACTAGTGCTCAATTTTGACGTTGCAAGAATATTCGGACATTTCATACAATTTGTAGTTTATAAGGGCCCTGTTAAGATGAATATTTTGAAAATTTGCATCGTGGCAATCTTTGTAAATATATGATGTAAGCACTATCTCATAGAATTAGTTTCACTTTGTTCGTGTTGCACATATTAGCTCTGAATATGCCACGTAAAAGGAATAATATCTCGTTTAATGTACGCCAACTTGTTATTCATCATCGCGAAAAAGGAAAATCGTATAGAGAAAACGGGTTATTATTAAATTTGAGCAAGAGCACTGTTGCGGATATTGTACGAAGATATAATCGTGAGGATAGAATTGAATCTATCCTTCAAAAAGGTCGCCCAGAGTTATTTAACGATCGCGATAAACGTAATATTATTAAGAAAATAAAAGTAGACCCTAGTTTAAGTGCCACAAAATTGACAGCAGAGTTTTTTGAGGAGACTCGCAAGAAGATTCATCCCGAAACAGTTCGTCGGATGCTTCATGAAAATGGATATCATCGCACAGTTGCCCGTAAAAAGCCATATATTAACGCTATTAATCGAAAGAAGGGATTACTCTTCGCTAAAGAATACACTTCTAAAGAAGAAACATGGTGGAGAGATGTAATTTTTGCAGACGAAAGCAAATATAATATTTTCGGGTCTGATGGGCACAAACTTATATGGCGTAAAGCTAATGAAGAGCTTCTTACTAAGAATCTTAAACCAAAGTTGAAACACGGTGGAAGAAGTGTGATGGTTTGGGGTTGTATCTCAACTGCTTTAGTGGGTGAATTAGTTTTTATTGATGGAATTTTAAACAAAAATAAATATTTAAATATTTTGAAACAAAATTTACTAAAAAGTGCTATGAATATGAATATTCGTAACAATTTTAAATTTTACCAAGATAATGTCCGCAAACATAAATCACGTATAGTTCAAAAATATATAATTGCCCAAAAGTATTGAAAACTCCTCCACAATCACCAGATCTAAATCCGACTGAAAATTTATGGGATTACTTAGATCGTCGAATCATAATGTCGCCAATAAAATGCAAAGATGAATTAAAATTGCGATTAACCGAAGAATGGTCACGTATTCCATTAGATTTTTAAATAAAATTAATTCTAGTATGCCTAAACGATTAAACCATGTAATTAGGCAAAAGGGCAATCTAACAAAGTATTAACATCGATTTATTTTTGTTAAAGTATATGTATATCCTTAATGACCAGATTATAATTTGTAAAGTGTCCAAATATTTTTGCGACGTCAAAATTAAGCACTCATTTAATATCGATTAACAATAAAACTATACAAATTATGTAAATAAAACTTATGTTGGTAGAATCTAAAGTAAGTGTTCTCATTAAAAACCTATAAATTCATTAATTCAACAAACAGTAAAGAAACGGAGTAAAAATGTCTCAAATACGATGGTGTCCGAATATTAATGCGACCAACTGTACATATAATTAGCACTGCCGAACTGCAATTCCAAAAGATTTCAGAAAAATAAAGGAATTTACGTAACGTAATCCGAAATATAAAAGAAAAAATCCTTCGACCTTTCTAGATCCTGAAATTAGGTAATGAAATCCAACTTGCACGAACATGCCACATAATCTTGTCGAAACGGACAAAGATTTCTGTTACGGAAGGATTAATTTCGACTGGAAAACCTACGAACAGGATGAAAATGTCTTACCGCCGAGTTGACCGTCTGCACAGACGCCTTGGTCCCCAATCCTGTGAGTCCTCCTAGACACCTACGCGCGCAATCGGGCTCGTTATCCTCGCAAATCGGACAGCCCACCGTGGAGGACCCACCACCGTGTTCGCGTAGCACGTGATTACTGCTGGTATTGGTCGTGTATCCTTGATCGGAGCTGGCGTTCGAGTTCGGCCGAGACTCGTCCGAGCTGTCGAACGGCTTGATGTTCCTCGGACGATGAACGATTCCCACCGGCTCCCATATTTCGCTGGTCGACGAGGCGTAGTAATTGTTTTCCTTGGTCTCGCGGCTTCTCTCGTCGACGACCTTTCCGCCCCGTGCCACGGTGACCTCCTCTTTCGTCACGATGGACGACTTTACGCTCAAGGATGTCTCGAGCCGCACCGGAGCCCTTTGCAATTATTCCGCGTTACACAGGTATCGTCGTGGATCTCTCCTCAAACGTTCAACCACGTAGCCGACCGACGAAGTTACTCGCGAAATTAGTAACGGAACTTCGCGGTTGCGGCGTTCAAAAATCGTTTAAACTACAGACGCGTGAATCTATGTGAAATGATACCATAAAAAAGCTGCATGCTTGTCTATTCATAATTTTCAGATACATGTTTGGCTACCTGCTATACTAATCGTTTGATACGATGTTAATCTTTCTTGAATACGTTACATGATTCGTTGCATTATGACTGAATAATAAAATCTTTATATTATTGCAATGAATAACTAACAAATACTTCTATGGAACTTGTAAAATTAGAGAAACAGACAAATTGAAATGGACTAACTAAATAATTATAATCGTTCGTACGTATATATTTTGAAATGTTACATACGAAGCTTTACTAATATTGCAACTATCTAAAAATATCAACAGAAATAATTCATTACATGCCTGATATTATGTAGTTTATTGTCACGGTAGAATAAGTTTAAGAAATCTATCAATATATCTCAATTCCTAATTGAACAAATTTTATTTTAACCTCTGTTGTATCTATGTTAAAAACGAATGATAAATGATAAATCGAAGGTACTTGAGGATGGACAAAAGTCACCAAATATGGAATACCATTTTATTTTATAATTAAATGAAATTCAATAAAAATTAATGATTTCCAATCATCACGTTTACATGTATCAAATTCCTTATCAGAAATTAAATATTTGGAATTTCACAATGTTATAAATATGCTATTTTGTTTAACGAAGAACACGTACCTTTATAAATACATATGGCTAGTATAGATAAGTATAGTATCGATAAAAAGCGAAACAAGTAAACGTGAGAAATTAAGAAATACAGAAGGCAGTCGACTCATTGACATTAAATCATTTGTTTTTTTTCTTTTTTAAGATTAGCACAATTTCCTATTAGGAGACTATTCCATATTTCTCTAATATCATCGATGAACAAAAAATACGGTTATTGGACGAACACGTGTTCGCTGTTAAGGCTAATTGGGGAGTATCCACGACGATACCTTAGGATTCCTGCCTTAACGAGGATCTGATTGAGCAGATCACACGGTGGCACCTGGCCGGTTATCATGGCTTCGCGGATGGCGACGCCGTCCGGCCCCTCTAGGGGAATCGGCACGCCGTTTATCAGCAACACTTCCTCCTCTCTCACGCTGGATTTCTTTTCGCAATCGACCACCTTCACCCCGGGCCCGAGGATCGACTCCACCGTCGACTGGATCTCGTGATCGTCCATACCTGCGAACGTTTGGCACGTTGGTACGCGAACCTCGTCGCTGATTTATCGGAACCTTGTGCGATATCGATATGGACACGGCCACGATTTCTTCTGATTGATTTTCGTGGTTCTCACGAACGCTCGCGAGATCGTGCTCGCATTGAAATCTGTCGATCTGAGGTTTCTATTATTTACGCGGCTCGACATCGAAATTTTTATTCGATCTTCGAACGTAAGAATTTTCTTCAACAGCGAAAATAAATACTAACAGTCGTTTAGATTTAACTTATTTTTAATAATGTTTAACGTTTAATGTATTTTGTGAATTATTAAGCCAATTTAATTTTAAATTATAATTGCAAAACAAATTAAGTAATTGATATTTACCACCGACGATTATTCGTACATTTAGGATCTGTTTAATTATTTTCTTATGTCAGAGGGTATTAGAAAAAATGTTCAAGATTTAAGTAACACGATGGGCTTATTCCAGTAAGAATTAGGATTATATTCGTATTTTTCAATTTTAATTAAATACATTTCTTACATGCTTTCGTTTAAATTGAATATTATTAAATTAGAATATATTAATACTTTGTATTATGAAATTTACTGTCGTGTACTACGTTTCGGAATGGTATACAAAAGAACATTTTGCTACCTCAATTCCATGAAACAATAGCCAAGAAAACATTGATTTTTCCTGTTTGTAAAACCAATAGAATGCAAACAACACATGATACTATTTTTAATCGTTATTACTGTAATTATAATTTATAATTGCGATTTACAATAAAAATTATTTTTCAGAACTATACAGTGGAATAATGATCAACAGTATAACAAAAGATAGTAACGCCTTGCACTCGAGTAGCAACTCTGAGGCGTCACTAGAAATTGCTATACTATTTCTCAAAATAATTGTAATAGTATCAGATTCGTTTTTAAAAATAAAAATCCACATATTTATTAATCTTATAACCAATATATTATAAGGGAAGTTTTTAAAATAAGTTTAGTAATTCCGCAGAACATATTATTTTTGAAAACAAGTTCTTTCACATATTGAAACACGAGAAATCTGGTAAGCGGTACTTTAAGCGTTAATTACTAATACTAGCAGACGTGAGAAACACTAAAATAAAAAAAGGAATGACTGAGCAATTAGAAGGTTGAGAACAGCAATGATAACATCGCAGCGGCGAAGTTTCCTGAAATCAATATCCGTTCTCAAGTTCTGAATCTCTTGAAATTCCACGGACAGCACAGCATTCGAGGAAACTGGAAGGGCGCTGGAAGAAATATACCTTCTTGCAGATCGTGCTCTAAAATGCTTCTGAAGCGACTTGGATTTCCAAAACTAGTTTGCCAACGTGTTGAATACCTCTGTTCAAAAGACAGAATGTTCTGTATTTACGAAAACTTGTTATTATTACTGGCGATTATAGGCAATCCACAAACACTTTTTTATAATACGATATAAGCAAATGCAGATTGTAAACCAGACGATATATTACGTTGATTATATTGTTGCTGATATTTTTTCTATAATTTAGTAATGAAATATATTATAATTAGACTTCGAATTTGTCTGCATTTATAGAAGAAGGAAATTAGTAAAATGCGAAGCAGTAAAATAATGTAGTTGGAGTTTATTCAAATTGATGAGAAACAAAATATTCATCCAGAAAATTTCTATTCTGTAAAAAAATACACAGTGTAATTACAATTCTTAAACATCCGTGGCTATGAATTTCAAATTAGACAAATAAAATATACTCAATTGATTGTTAGTATAAGCTACATGTCATCTATTTTCAAATAACTGAATGTTATTGTAAGAACGTTGTGTAAATATATTACTGTTAACGCTTAAGAAACTACTATAGAATTTTCTGAATTCAATATTGATCGATGATTAGCGAACCTCTTGGTAAAATCTTACACGCGTTCCTTGTTTTCAACAAATTTCTCTAATAAGCAATAAGGGTACGAATACTTATGTGACTGACTGTATATGCATAAATTAAAAATTTCATTTTGGCCAACCTCTTGGAGAGGATAACGCTGTGCAACGCAGCCACAGAACCATACATTGATCGGGGAAACGCTAATGTAATAATTTGCACCTGTCCGACTTGGTAGAAGACAAGTCACGCTAAAACACGTTCGAAAGGGACGCTGAGGAATCAGCTGCATACTGAATGCAAATGAAGTCACAACGGAAAAGAAGAGAGAGCGATACAGGAGATTGTGGAATCCCGGGCCTCAAGCATTTTCAGTCTGTTTAAGTCGTTCAGGTAGAACGTTTTACGACACGTAGTGTTATTCCAGCCGGTTCAATAGTTACGTTCGAAATGTGTAACATTATACAGGGTGAACCGAAATTCGTAGCACAACCGAATTCGAAATTGATTCAACGTGAAAAAATAAGAAATAAAGGTATAATATTTTTTATCCAGGACTCCGTTTTCGAGAAAATCGACTTGAACATTTCTTATTTATGAGATAGTGTTTACAAATATTAATTGTTGCGACTATATAGTGAACTGAATGTTTCCATCATTGAATATTGTAAACGCTATCACGGACGGAGGCACCGCGATAGAATAATAATATTATAGACGACAACTGAAACCTTAAAATCGAATGTAAATGAATAAAATAAATAAATAAACAACGGAGCCTTGATTAAAAAAGTGCGAAATTATTTCTTTATCTTTTCTCGTAGAAGAATCCCTCCTTGGCTTTGCTATGAAATCCGTCCTGCCTGTATAGTCTTATGTTTTAAACAAGTGCATATAGACTTCCGGTGTTAATTTATAAAAGTCAGAAAAAAACGAAAGTTTTCTTTATTACGAGTTCCATGTTTCATGAAAGACAAATCTTATTTGACTTTACTGAGCATTTTATGGTATCAAAATTGAGGTGAAAAATGCTGCACTTTGCATAAATCCGTGGTTTAATTATCACATTTAAGAAAAGCAAACATAGGAGTACATATTAAGAAGAAGATGCCTAAATTAGCCAGCCGTGCAGCTGTGAGCAGACGTAATCAGAACAAATGCGTTTAAAATGATTCGTAACGAAGCTACGGGAATCGCGTGATGAGTCAAGAATTGCTGGCTGGCCTCGTGAGGACGCAGGCAATATCCACGGAACACCTGCACACGTGTATGATTGTATCGCAACCGTCTGACCTAACCTAACGCTTCGTGCACGGAACCAAAGATGCTACGCATCTGTATTAGGCATTGGTGCCCGAGTGCGTAATCAAGATTACTTTTTTTTCTAACACTGCTACCATATCGTCTGCTACTGATCTCTCATAGATATGATTCACGATGGCTTCTTTACAGCGCTGGAGAACATTATCGTGTTTAAAAAAAGCAACATTATAACTTCGCCAAATGGAAACAGTGAAAGCCTGTTGAAACAGTATATCAAGAAAAATTCTTAATAGTTTCTCCGCGTTATTTTCCAAATTTTATGAGCAAATTTTTATGTTTTGAATCATTTACTGTCCTCATATAAACAGTATACATACATACACATATACAGTGCGTCACTTTAATATCTGGTCGCTGCAAAACTTTTACTTCGATCCAGTACAACAGAAAAAAACATGATCGGATTATAATTTGTGAAAGTAATTTGTTTAGTTAACAATATAAATTTTATATCCGTAACTGACGATGTTCGTTAAATAATAAATTTCGAATGAAACAATGTCTGTTTTTAGCGTTACTTTCTTTTCTCGACACTTCAAAATATGAATCAATATTTCCGTGCTTTGGAAACTTAACCCTTTCACGTTCAACAGAAATACTTTTTTTTTATTTAAAATTGATGATTGTCGTATTTAATTATAATCTTATTTGAATTTTTATATAGATTGTCAAAATAGAACGTACGCCGGGCGCAATTAAGTAAACAGAATCGTATAGAAAAAAAAGGGGAACTGTCAAATCAATTTTACGGTTAAACAAATTAAATTGAAGAGTTACAGACTAAAATTTACCCTTAGTAACCGTATGGTTCTGTTAAGAAGTGATTTAATATTTCGTAGGATACATCTGCTTGACTAATAACTTATTTCAAACCTTGGCCATCTTTTATTTTTGTTATCACTCAATTTGTAATGGAACAATGTAAAAAATGTTGTAGCGTCCAAATATTAACGTTACTCACCGTATAATATTCAGTATCAGAGATTATCAGTTTCATAATGGAACTAGTTTTCCGTTACACCACGACTTTCTAAATGTTTCAATTGCCAATGCGATTAGACATTATCGCCATGCAAAAATTCTCGGGTAACTAATGAAGATCTAGATAGCATTCATCGTTCCGCTTCCCATGCCGCAAAAAAAGAGCTGAAAAACTGCTGCTCGACGAGCGTGACAATGTACGATATTTACAGCCGCGTCTAGGTCTAACAATGTGACCGACGCGATGCCGAGTATGTTTCGCCGGATCATCCGCCACGCTTTGATCGGGACATTAACGCATTTTCAAATCGTTGCACACCCGATCGCCTCATCTGATACGTGAAGTGCTGCTTAAATCGATATCTGGCACGAACCGCGAATCACGAAGGATCCTCTAGTCGGACTTCGGGATCACGTGCGGTGATGTAATCGTGATTATGTAGCGGCGAAATCGCGGTTTAGCCTGAAACTTCCGTAAATCCATTAATCCTTTAATGCGTAGATATCTTTATTATTTATTTACCGTATTTGTAATTCTGCAACAGTAATTTTTAATCTTGTTTTCGTTTGATTGCCAAAGGGCAATTCACGTGATTCGATTCTCTCGTGGTAGAAGATTCCGCGCGTCTGTAGACAATTAAACATAATTTGAAATTTAATCAAGTTTATACGGTTTAAAAATGTTCTCTGTTAATTTGAACAGGAACAGAGAATTATTACAGTACGGTCTGTTTTTCTTGTATGGAACTATTTAAAACACTCGTATCGTTTGAGGAACTGGTACTTCTGCTACTTTTTATAAAAAAAATGCATTAATTTTCATATATTAAACTTTCTTATTACTTTACGGTTGATAATATTTAGGATCATTTTACATAATTTTTTAAACACATATTTTGTCGTATTTGTGAATCTATTTTATTTAACTTAACCGACCTCGAAATCTAATGAATGAACATTTAATATAATCTAAAAATAATTAATCTTAGTGAATGGGGTATGATAAACGTTACTTTTTCATGCAACACAGGAAATGTTCATTCGTTTAACCCACATCACCTTAATTGATTTCAATATTCTGCGACAAAATACGCCTAAATATCTTGCCCTTTCTTGACACTTTACCGATCTGTTATTCAATCATAAGCATTTTTATTGCTATTTTTATGATAATTGCTAATATTTAAAAAATTATATAATAGTATATTATATATTACAATTATTATATTATATATTATATATAATATATGTATAATATTATATATAATATATTATTGTATGTATAGTTTCAGGAAATATTTACTAAAGTATGTAAAACGTGTTTAAGAAACAACAATTAAGCGCATCATTTATTTTTAAATGCAAGCTTAACATTTAACAGTTGTGTGGTAATTACTGTCACAATAATTTTGTTTAACGAAGGATCTCTGCAGTAACAATGCTATATTAAACGAAAGATGTTACATTTGGAATAAATACGGTAGAGAAAGCTTTGTAAATACGTGGTGCGACACTGTTAGCGAACGCGTTAAAACAATGAAAAATCCTGCACACAAAAGACGATAGACTCTATAAAATGCACGGAGTGTATTAGTATAGATAATACTGTTTTCTCGCTGTTCTCCCCGTCTACCATTACTTTCTCCGAAGCGTAAATCACGACGGTAGATTCTTTGCATCATCGGCCTGCAATGTTCTTAACCCCATTCGCGGCCGAGGTCAGGAGTAAAGATCTTGATTTATCTTGCGGGGATCTTCTTGGTTGTGATGGAAATGCGTCGCGTCTATTACTGCGACTGGACATGAATAATGCAATGCCGTGTGAAGTGGAAGTTGCCCGTGTATCTGACTCTCGAAAGGAAATTCGACAATGCATGTGTTTACTGCAGTTATTAAACGTTCAAACGTGAACCAATTACCCTAAGACATTATTATTAGTTATTTACTTACTTATTTATTTTTTATATTATTATTATTTATTTATCTATTTATTGGCGCGTCTGCTCAATAGCAATTAGTCACCACTTGTGGGATTACAATCTGTAGAGTAACACGTGACTTTTGGATGCACTTCATGAATTACCCTAAGATTTATTACTGTTGTTTATTTATTGTCGCGTCTGTTTAATAGCAATTAGCGATCGTTTATAGGATTAGCATCTCATAGGGTTACATGTGAAGGCAATACCTACAGTAGTTTCTCTTCTTAACCCCTTGCCATACTTTGACGAGTCTAACATGTGATGGAGATTTCTAGAAAGAGCATGTTAACTACAGATATTATTTAGCTCTTTCAAATCAAAATAAAATTCTGTTCTCTTGTCAGTAATATTTAAGAATACAATTAAATGCAGGCACAAAATAAATATTAATCGTCTTTTTTCTTGTTGAAAATCTTGCAATCTATTAACTTTTAATCATTGCAACCATGGAAAAAATGGTATGGCAAGGGGTTACTCTAGGCACCCATTCGTCATTATACAGGATACTATACATAGTAATATACCCGTTACTATACATAGTAAGTTCGCAACCTGTTAGAATACGACGTTCAATCGCTAACTCATTATTTCCCTCGAAAACACGTGACCTCGTAAGAATACCACGGACACCACATAATTAGTTGCACCTTCGGATCGTTACGACGAAAGTTACGATCCCATGGCACGGATATGCTATTTTTACCTGTAACAAGGTAGCTGTAACGGAGAACAAGGATCAGGGAAAAGATACGGAGAAGCGTAAAAGTCGCTGAAAAGTGCGTCTATCTGCGCCGCGTCGGGAGGGCTAATTAATTGTTGGCACGCTAATTAAGCACACGGAACGAAGTGTCATTGCCGCTGTATTTGCGCGGCGGAGGAGAGGAGGTGGAAGCAGAAGCTAAGCCGTTTGAAACAGTTTGCATCTTTCCGAGTTTGGGGGACTTCCGTTGAGCTTCATTAGTCCTAATCGTGTTTCCCTTCGCGGTCGCAGGAGAAACACAAATGTTTCGACCTGTTCGAATGTAGTTGAATGTGTTTGACATTGTTTTAACGTGTCGCTACCATGAAATTTCGATAGCACTGGTTACCTTCACCCCTTGACGTACTTTGACGAGTCCGACTCTTGATGGAAATTAGTAGTAACAAATAATTAAATATTTATGTTATTCCGTTCTTTAAAATTGGAATATAATTCTAATCCCTTGTTATCAATACTTAAGCGTTCAAGTAAATTCAGGCACTGGTATAGACATTAATATTCTGTCTCTTCTAAGAAATTGTGACAATTGAAAAATTCCTAATCGCGGTGACTGTGAAGGAAATGGTACGTCAAGGGGTTAATTGCAACTGGACGAGTTCGGGGAAGTGTCTGAGAGGCGAACGTGAATTAATAAAATTAATTAATATAATGTAATAATGAATTAATTAAATTAATTAATACAATGAAATAATGAATTAATGAAAATAATTATTATAATGAATTAATTAATATAATGAAATAATGAATTAGGAAACATCGTTGTACAATAACGTGATACGTGATCGTGACGGAACGTTTTGTGGTTAATTAAGTAAAAATAGGCATTATAATAATTTATGTGGAAAATAAAACTCGGAACCATTTACACGTATAAACGAATTTTAGCAGTGCCAGGTTAATGGAATTTTATCTTGAACTTAATTCTCTTACGTGAACGTGAACTCATGATTGAAATATTATGAGGACCGAAATATAGTTTTATCGAGTAAGAAACAAATTAATTACTATTCAAATAGAGGAAGTTGTAAGGAGATTTGCGAAACTTTTGAAGTCGCGCATTAAATTATTTGTACGTATAAATTTTATTTTTGTTCTTCAGACTCATACAACATTTGTGATATTGTAAGCGTATAATGTGAATTATCAAATACACTGACCCCAAATATTCCTGTCCGATACTTCAATTTTTAACGTGTAAATTTATTCAATTCTAATTCGTAATGCATTAACGTCTCTGTTCAATGCCTAACTCGTAACGTGTAAAAAGGAATTTTCTGGCGTCTCGAGTACTTTCTCAGTGGTACGATTAAATCAAATTATCTCTGCGTGATTACAACTTGTTACAACAGACAGCGATTCGATCGCAAATCGATCAGGAGTGGCTCGCAGCCTCGTGTAATTAGTGAGCACGTAGTTTAATTAATGCCCGACGGTAGACGCGCCTTAAATCATTCTCGGACTGTTAACTTTTCCCCTTTCCAGATGTCACGAGTCACAACCCACGGTTCTCACGAATCGCGATTCGGGGGGGCACGCGATCCGCATCTCCTCGGACCGGAATAAATAATAAGCAAAATGAAGCAGCCAGTCGGCTCGATGCGCGGACTATTTTATTATCACGTGTCCGGTTCGAGGCGCAGAGGAACGGGGTTCGTGACAGACAGGAAGTCAACGAAGTGAAAACCGGGGTCCCCAGTTGCTGGTCCGCACACTTTAATTAGTAACCCAGATAATAAATATTGCGGCTAAATGACCAGGAAGAGAGCGCTCGAAAGACCTGCAAATTGAATACGATTTTTTTTTATCCTTTCTTGCTCTTTCAACGACCACACGACGATGATACGCGACGCGTAACGAAAAGTAAAAGTGAACGTTGAATTGATGACATGTCATTTTGTTGACCAGTCACGAATAAAGACTTTCCTTTTTCTTTTAATTGCTTCCGTCGCAAACAAGTGGCAATCAATTTTCATTGCTTATTATCGAACTCCGCTATTCGTGTTCGATAGAAAAAATTTGATTGCTACCCAAGTGTAATTCACTTTGCATGCAGATAATGTTATTTATTTCTCGCGAAGTGAAGATTCGAAAGCATCATTTGCATCGAGTAAGATATTTGAATATTATACTATCATATTGTTAACGCTTTTGTCTAAGCTTCGAAATAATCGAACTACATTAGAAAGGATCTCTGACGGTTTAGTTTTCAATCATTCCAAATTATGTTATTAGGGTAAACGAATTCTTAATCGTGGACTTTATATATTTAAAAAAGTACTAAGAGGTCTGCGGCTCAAGTAGATTGGAATTTTAGAAATCATCTTACTGTGTTCTTTCATGTAAAAATATAAATAATTCAGCAATAGTCATGCTATAATCACCACATCTGTGTAAATATAGAAATCAAAAAATATTTTATGACAGTTACAATTTAATCACAGTCTACTTAAATCTTTATTTGCGATCTCAACAGAGTTGCAACATAAAATGCGAATTTCGACCAGGATTTTGGCAATTTCCGCGACTACGCTACGTGAAAAATTGCTAGTTGGGTAACTCGAGAAATTTTTAACACTTTGTCGCATACTTGCACGCGTATCATTCGAAGAAGATCTAAAGTTGGCCAGAAACAACAACTCTGCGAGGCCAGCGATTTCATGGGACGTGTGTTGCACGACGTGACAGCTCGTGGCATGTAATTTGCATACAATCAGGACTCGCGCTTTCTTTATCCGGCGAGATCATCCGTAAATTTTCATCCGAATACCTGCGAATTCGTTGTCGTTCGCTCGTCTAAAACGCGAACGAGCATTCGAGACGACAAAATGCACAGCAAATAGCGGAACAACTATGGAACTACGCAATTGCGTTCCATTCCTGGACTTAATTGCTTCGCGTGTACCTAATTAAACGTCGTTAGACAGTTTCCAGGTACGAATGTGGCGCGTTCGAGCTTCAGGAGTTTTACACGCCGAAAAAGTCCGCGCGCTTATGTTTACAGTTTTAATTGAACCATTTATCGAGACACGCGAATTTGTAACGCAGCAATTGTTCAGCAATTAGCACTTCCGTGCGAGATTGTAATAACACTCGTTGCAACACTTTTTTCGGATCAGTTGTCCCGTACTTAGTGGGTAAAATGTGTCCAGTTCAACTTTTGTATTGTATCCAGATTTTACAAAAACCTATTGGGTTGGGGAATAAGTTCGTAGCGTTTTTATAGTTTCCCTTATTTTACAAAGATTTGTTGCTGTTTGACAAAGTGTGTGAGCTGTTTCCGCTCCACAAAATGATGCTAATAGTTATAACAATTAATTAATCCATTTTGTATTCGCCGTTATTGTTTACGACCTCCTACCACCTCTCGATCAATATGTTAATGTGTGAAGAAAAAGTGAAAAATAAATAAAGGAATGAAGTATAGAGATATATATTTCTGCAGCATTCCCCAATTCTAGAGTAAAGGTGAATTCATGTACTTGTTACGATTTTTAAACATGTGGAGAAAATTTAATGGGAAGATGGGCTATGGAATGATTTGATTGGTCCTGCGCCTTGTAACAGTAGTTTGCTAAATGTTGATTTATCTCTGTCTACATAGAAAATATAAATAACTTGCATAAATTAAACGTGTCATTTATTTTTTAATATATCGACTTTGTGTTGTAATTGTACGAAATTTTACCACAGAAATTCGAACTGGAAAACGTAAACATTAAAATGAACAAAACTGGCGAATGTGTAATTGAAATCGGTTTATTATAACTAATGTTTCTGTAATATTCGAATACCAAAACATTTTATTATTTAAAAATTTCATTGAAGTTCTCTACCACGCAATATTGTATTTAAATAATGCAACCATTGTAAAAATAAATATTCGAATAAAGTGGCTACTGTGTGTTTTCTCAATTAATTTATGTGAAAATATTATATAAAACTCCAATTTTGAAAGTAATTAAAAAATCTGAAATAACATTCGCAAAAAAAAGAGACTCGCAAACGTCTGTTCATTAAAATGATAGCTGAATCGCTTCTATTGCGCTATACATGTGCATGGTTATGTACGCACTCACTGGCTATAGAATTAAAATTGCACGAAGAAATTTCGTTGCTTTAACTTTAGCCGAATGTTATGAATTTTCATCGGATGTCCAAATTGCTGAACACTCGAAAGACCAATTGTGCGTTTTAATTGATATGTGGCCGAGGCAATATTTCATTATTGATTTTTACTGACCCATTTCAATACCAGTCATCATATTACTCAATTTAAAAATCAGTAATTTAAGTATGTCACAAAATTATGGGAAAACAAATGATGACAAAGTGATACGTACGAATTCTCAACAGGTATTTAACAGCGATTTCCTGCAACTCAAACTCATCGACTCATCGAAGAACAAGAGATTGTTAATCACAGGAGTCGAATGGAGGCATCATTTGTTTAGCAACCGTTGCATTGCTCTTCATAAATCGGCCGGCGTTTGTGTTTAGCAATATAAAAGCAACAATTGACGTAAAATATATATAGTGTGTTTCCTGATTCTTTCTAAGTGATACTTCAATACAATAACAATTTTCACCGTTATGTCTCTCGTCTGCCCTTTTTATACGACTAAAATTTTAAGCACTGAGTGATAAGGAACCTTGTGATATGTGAAATTATCGATAAATTAATAACAAAAAATTGGAGGAATATGGACAAAAGCTTCTATTACAAGTTTCTCGAACACGTATTATACATTGATTAGATCGTGCCACCAGAAATGTAGAAAGATTCTGAAATGAGAAAACAAGAAAGGAATCCGGAAATATAGTAAATTCTCTCCAATTGTCCCTCAGCTTGTAAACATAAATAGGCTATTTGGAGGTACGATTATTCGAGCCCCGTGGCTCTCTTTTATACTCGCCAATTATTAATAACTTACAGGCACGCGCTCTTAATGTGCTCCTAACGAAAATGAGGACCACAAGCTAGCAAAACGGTAACAGCAGTCAGGAGGCGTTGTTTATTTATTAGGTCCTTATATAAGTTCTCGCTGTTTCTCAAAAGATAGCATTAGTAGTACTCCGTGCATGGAATTTCTAATGGTGACTCATCGGCAAGAAAGTACTGTATGTTACCTTAAATTTCAATGTATGATTGTTCACTATAGTGTCAATCACGTGTTTGTTTATTGGTTCTGAAAATGTCTACTTTTGTGCCGAATAAAGTGTTTTTGTGGGAAATTTTATTGCACTACTTTATTCAAAAGAAATCTGCATCTGAAGCACACAGAATTCTTGTTGAGACTTACAGCGACAATGCACTGTCGGATACGATACAGAGAGACTGGTTTCGACGCTTCATAAATAATGATTTAGAACTTGAAGATAAGGAACGTTCTGGCGCACCGACAAAAATTAAAGACGAAGTATTAGAGGAATTGCTTGATGAAGACTCAGGTAAGACGCTGGCAGAGTTAGGAAAAATATTACAAGTAGATGCGTCAACTGTTCCAAAACGTTTAAAAGGGTTAGGAATGTGATGCAGAAGCTGGGACATTGGGTGCCGTATGAACTGAAGCCGAGAGACCTTGAACGGTGTTTTTTGATGTCTGAACTACTGCTTCAACGGCAGGAAAGAAAAGGTTTTTTGCAACGTATCATCACTGGCGATGAAAAGTGGATTCATTACGATGATACAAAGCGTAAAAAATCGTGGAGTAAGCCCGGCCATGCATCAACAACGTCTGCAAAACCAAATATCCATGATTCGAAGCTTCTTTTCTGCATTTGGTGGGATCAGAAGGGTGTAATTTATTATGAGCTGCTCAAACCGAATAAAACTATTACGGGAGATCGCTATCGACTTCAATTGTTGCGTTTGAAAACGACCGCTATACGAGCAGAGACACGACAAAGTCATTTTGTTACACGACAACTTAAATGGGAAGTTCTATCCCACCCGCTGTATTCACCAGACATAGCTCCTTCCGATTATCACCTACTCCGATCGATGGCACATGACCTGGCTGAGCAGTGCTTCCATTCTTACGAAGAAACTAAAAAATGGATCGGTTCATGGATTGCCTCAAAAGACGAATTGTTTTTCCGAC
Source organism: Augochlora pura (assembly GCF_028453695.1). NCBI lineage: Eukaryota > Metazoa > Arthropoda > Insecta > Hymenoptera > Halictidae > Augochlora > Augochlora pura. The sequence continues at coordinate 8,442,722 of NC_135772.1, forward strand.
GCGGAATTCTTTCACTGTCAGAAAGATGGGAGAAAGTGGTGTCTAGTAATGGGCAATACCTTGAGTGTATTGATTTTGAACATTATATTTTAAATAAAGTTTTTATTTTGGAAAGAAATCAGCGAGAACTTATTCGAGGTCCTAATATAATCAGCTAGTCTGGACTCTTTCGTTTCACGGAAATTGGAGCTAATAGGGAGGGATTACGTTTTCCAATAAAAGAAATGCGTTTACTACACCCTTGTGAAGGCATTATATGGATGAGTTTGTTGGAATCGGTTCTACATTTTTCTTAGGGGACTTCTTCTGAGCAGCGGACAGCACATGCCCGTCATGTAAACTCGAAGCATTGAGTATCATATCGAATCTCGTAGTCGGTAGCATAAAACCTGTCGGCAAGGTCCCGGGCTTAAAATGTTCAATTATCATTTGTCACGTGCGAGATGCCAGGAATATGGTCATTGTCGTTCGAATATTAACCGGTATCATATGCGATGCTCGTCCCGTCGATAAAGAATTGTCGTTTCGGCGGCGAACCCACCGAAATTTCCGCAATTGGCTCCACTGATCGTAATGAATGGCACTCGTTAAAACACGATGGTACCCTGAGCGAATAGCGTAATTCTACCGAAAGTATTTTTACGGCGAAAATTCGCGTCGTCGAACGTGAACCCGACGAATAAAATACTGCTACAGCCAAGAAATTAGATACTCTGCGAGCAGGAACTTCATTAGTTCCCTAATTTCAAACACTGATAATTGATTTCGTGCGAAGTTGAATTTCACTTCCTGATTGGAATGAAGAATAATATTGAATATTAATTTAACACTCGGAATATTTTTCCGCTGTCTCGGAGAACCATGTAAAATTCTCTCTCTCTCTCATTACAGCTCTCGCATTGTCTGACTTCAAGCAATAAACGCAAGCTTTTCTTGTGTATGAAATAGTTTCTAGCAAATGTTCGAACAGTGCTTGTTCGAAGGTCATGTAATGAAATATTTCATCATTAACAGCCAATGTAGATAACTCTTAATCACAGACATGCAATCGGCGAAACTTTTAAAATTTGCAATACCTGTAACCTTAGTATTAGACTGATAACTATGAAACGGGCGTCGCAGCTGAAAACAAACTAAACAAAAATTCCCGTTTCATAGTTTCCAACATAATACATAAACGTAAGTAGGTCTAATCTGAAATACATGTAATAATTTCATAGCGATGCAATGATTTTAGGTCTTCTACATGGTGAACGAAATTAAAAACAAAGTAAAAAGAATATTTTCACGGGGCATTGTGAAAGTAATATAGGAGTTCATTAAATTAGAGTGCGGATTTTATTTTATGGCAGAAATGAATAGCTGAAATATAAAATTGTGAACAGACATAAGAAGAATTTAATTACTTTATTACGTTATTTTAAAGTCAAAATTATTAAAAGAAAAGATTTATTTTTATTTACGTCCTCTTTCTTACAATCAACTATGAAAATTTCTATTTTGCATAAAGACCCGTAGTCTGCTGATTACCTTAGAATAGAAATAAATGCCCAAAAAATAAACTAATATAGCGAATAAATAACTGCAGAAAATATTTACGCTACGTGTATCAAACAACAGTTTTAACAAGGATCAAGTCCAATGGGATTCGTACAGATTCATGCTACGGATTTAGTTCGCACGATTAGCATAGTGCAGTTGTGCCAGGCGCGCAGGGACTGTTTTATTCAGTGAAGAAGTGTGAAACTGTCCGAAGTATGCTCTAAATACCATCAGAATTATGCTTCAAGCTTGTGCAGTTTATTTAGCTGGAAGACGGCCAGGAATATTCTCTTAACGCATTTAAAATTGAAATTGCATCCACTTCCATTGTAGTACCGTCTCCTTCTTCGTAGAACACAATCATGCCGAATCCTTCTGACGTAAAATTACCTTATATTGGTTAAAATATTTGTAACTTGTACAAATATATTTTATATTCTATAAGATGAACTAAAAACTTTTCAGAACAAGCATTGTTTTCTGTTGAAGCTCGCGAAAGTCTGCCTCGTTATTATTTCTTGCACGCATCAGATAACTTATTAATAAGAATGTTTTGTACTCGCTCTCTGATTGGTCCGTCCCTTTTAACTGATGATTCGTTCACGCAGCCATAACCAATGTTTTCGCAATTGAAATAGTCACTTCAAATTACTTTGAGGAACCACTCCTTCTCTGGTATAATGAGAATTCTATAATACGCTGTACTGGACTAATGCATATTAGTAACGAATACTTTTGAAAATAACAAGAACCAGATTCCTTATACTATGAAGGTCTAATAATTTTTATATCTATTTAATTATCTAATCAAACAATGTTCGATCACCTTGAATACATTTTTACCAACGAGTTATTATAAAAGTTGGTACCGAATCTATTAATAAACAATCAAAATACGTTTCATATTCACCAAACTAGTAAACATCCCACAGTGATGCTCAACAATTAATCGATCAACAGTTGCGCATAAAGTTCTTCTAATTTCCCTTAATTTCTTTCGCGAGACCAAACAACGGCAAACACGGGGAGGCATTTAGTTCTGGACAGGAAGTTAACCGCCATGCATTTCAAAGATGGTTTCATTACGCAGGCCGAAGCATGGTCCAGGCCGGTCTGGTCCAACGAGCATCGAAAGTTAAAAAAGTTCTAGGTATAGACTTAAGCTGTAGCGAATTAACGTGCAAACGAGGGTACGCGACCGGCGCTGCGAGCATCAGAAACGCAGCGATCGGGTCTCGTTAACATTGCAAATTTCTTACGGCGCCGCCACTTTTTACGAAGCTATTTTATTTCACTCTGCAATGCAAATTCCGGCCTGGCCACCCTCCCGACGTACACCCCTGGACCTCTCCTAAGGAAACCGTACCGCCGCCGCCGCCGCCGCGCCGACGACAGCGTTCATGGTTGGATATCTCTGCTCGCCGTCTGGGAACACGTTCCCGGTACACTTTTTTGCCCCCCTCGCCGTCTTCTTTCTCTCCTTGCCCCCAATACCCCCCCTGTACATTTAATTTCACAGTATTACACTTTCTGGTCGAACTTTAACTCCGCGCCGCGCAAGAATCAAACATGCGGATAGGATTTTCATCAAAGCTGTACAGACGAACGCTTGAAAGCCGTTCGAATCAACGCGCTGGTAAATTGGTTTCTTAATTGCGAGCAAAGTCGCGATCGCCGACAACTGCCTCGGTCGCGTTCTTGCGGCGATGTTCTTGTTTCTTTCTCGTAGATCGAGGCAGTAACTCGTGATTTTCGGCGACACTTGGATTTGAGAGAAGTATCAACGATCTTGAAGTGTGTTCTTTGGGACGATCTAATGACGAGCTTTCAAGAAAATGTAGCTATTGTACGGTTTTTGTTATACATTTGATACAAGATCGCTAGCACTGTCACGCGTATTTATTTAATTGCTCTAACTGATCAAATTCAATCAAATGAAAACGCACATATTTCAAAGGGAATAGGTAATGTATATTTAATAATAATGTATATTATTATCTGCTGCTAATAGTAATGATAATAATGATAATAATAACAATAATTTCTGATGATTTATAGAAATCACTAATTATCGTGTACGAAATATGAGGCACTTCGCAGTCGCAATACTTCCACACACCTTTCGATTCCGATGTTGCGACCGTAGCAGAGAATTAATTCCAACGAGCACGATTTGGTGGTTTCCTGCAATTATAGTGTTCATAAGAAGTGTCGGCACGGTATCGTCACAGTTGCTATTAGGGGTGGAAATATTGGCAGTTTACGGAATTCGTGGCACAACGCGTGCCTAGAATTCCTCTCGTTCGCCCACTTTCTTGAAATAGCCGCGAGACAACCCTTCCAGGAAATCGCCGACGTTACACCGTATTTTCGTCGACGGGAAATGAATTTTCGCCTATGAATACATTTGGTCGGGTTTGATGTTAATTACTTTCAGCGCCGAATTGAATTAATTTGCGAACAAGTTGCAACGAACTTCAAGGGACTTCCAATTGGATTAGCGAAGTGGGTAGCAATCGTCACCGAAAACTTTCGAAATTTTCTTACAAAGTTTAGATTGCATCGACAATACTGACATTTTATTATATAGGCGACAATTTATTATGGTAATTCTGTATGTAAACGGAAGAAATCCTTTAGATTGGGATTTGAATTAAACGAAGACGAAAATTCCATTTAATTAAAACTTACAACATGTAAACACTCGATCAAACGCTAAGTACGATATTTCATAATTTACTTCAACACATGCTACAATACATAATATGATGATTCAATATTTGCAAAATCTCCATCATATAATCAATGCTTCGTAACCATCCGGGGAAAAATAAATATTTATATATTCTTCAACCGTTGTAATTTACGAATGGAAGAAAAATACGCTGTTTATTTCTCTCCTACTGTTTATTTTTGTATATGCATATATGTCTATGTAGTTGTCCCATAAATGTGTTACAATCCGGAAATGAGGAGTACCTGAGGTAATTTGAAGTAACTTTTTCCTTTGCGAGAATGCAATCCGCTGCTTTGTTTACGAGATACTAACGAAAAACATTGACCAATGAGAGGCGAGCTCGTTTCGTGCCAGATGGCCGATTCAATCAGCAGAACTGGGCTTCGTCCATCGATTCGCATAATCTCCTTGCACCAGACGAGCTTACTTCTCATTGGTAATTTCTTTCGTTAATGACTCGTAATGATACTTCGGAAAATTGTTATAAAGAAAAAAAATTATTCAAGTGACCTCGGGAACCTCTTATTTCCCGATTGCGGGTGACTTTTGGGACACTCTGTACATATATAATCAATCTATGAAATGGATCATGCAATAGATCACAATAACACAGAAAAAAGATACCAATGATTGAAGTTACTCTATAATCATCATTAAACTAATGCACAAAGCTTAGAAAAGTCTTCAGATACCTCTTGAAGAATTTTCTTGTAGCAGTGAACCTGTTCGTTGTTGTTTTCGAGGGACAGATTCGGAGACACCGAACCGCTCATTAATTTCAATCCGGCCTAATTATAAAATATGCTCAACTATTTCGCGTAGCCGGTGCTAGCAAGTTAAAGTTCAATTATTCCAGAAAACCGGCGCTGCTCTAACTGATATAAACTTGTTTCAGAAAGCCTGTTACGAGGGCGGTCGTGTTGAGCAAAGTTTACGACGTTACACTACCGTCCCGTTACACCCCGTCTATTTGCCTCCGCCACCATGAAACATCAACTTATCCGGTTACATTTGTCGCTTATTGCATAATCGGAAATATGTTTGGCTTGCTCTTGGTTCAAATCCGCCGCGGAAGTTTAAAGCGATTATATTTCCGTACCGCGAGCCACCGAACAAACAATATTTCCCACTAAACAAGATAATCCCGGCTTAGGAGAAACGAACAAATAGCAATTTACGACCTCCGCGTCGCGTGAAATAACGGTTTACGATAACGTTCGCGACAGATTGAAAGAGAACAGACTGAATTGCGTATGAAGATTATGGAAACGAATTAATAAAATTAGAGAAAGTATTTGTGTGAAAATATAGTGCATAGAAAGGAGGTGTACATTTGAATTTAATTGCCTGGTAACTGCTAATGGCTCTGTGTTGCTCGCATGACATCCTGAGATTCCGCAGTTTAAAATTATACTATATTTAATGAACCAGTCGTCCGGACAGATTTAATTTGCAGATATAGACTTTTATTCCATCGAAACAATCAATCGACGTCAACACTTGTTACAATGAAATCAAATAATTAAAAATGATAATAATTATGACCTCTATTGATTTAAATTGAGAGAAATTTTGCATGAAATTAACACCTGCTCCACTCCCATTCCTGATCTTTTAAAATTTTATTTCCTCGTTAACTCGGTTTAATAGTTTATCAAGAACTTTTTACAATTAACTAAATAACTTGCAATGTAAAATTTTCTTGAATGACATAATTGGCTCCTGCCTTGGCCAACCTCACTTCGGCAAGTAAAAGTAAGATTTCTTTTTCTGTTACTTGCGACCAGATTATAGAGCGTAACATACCATAAATCACTGCATTTAACCTTTTCTTAATATCTTATACCGTTCCCAAAACATGGACCATATAAAAGAAATTTGTAATAACTCCAAGGGTAGTTTTCATCCCAAGGACTATTTTCCGCAGACATTGGAAATTATTTAATTTCTAGTATGTCATTAACCCTCTATGGGCCAAATTTATTTCTTAAATATCTGTCTACGAGAAACTTGTAAGGCATTTGATATTTCAGATTGATTGTGCTGCAAACCGTCATGAATATTGTTATTGATTATCTTTGAGACCTTGTATAATCCAGAGGTATGCACCATCTGGTGGAAAATCTAAAATTATTTGATGAAATGTCGATATATTGGGTTGGCAAGAAAGTAATTTCGGGTTTTTAGTGTGACATAAAACTCAATTTTTTCTATACAAAAAATGAACTTTAATCAGTCAAATATTTTCCATTTTGTTCGATGACCGTTTGCCATCTTTGATTCTTGCCATGTCGATGTTCCCTTATAAGTAGAGGTGTCGGCAGCGAAAATACCTAGATCTGAGGAATATTATTAAAAACGAAAAAGATACCATATTCGGCTCACGAATATTGTGAAATTTGAAAATGCAGAAACAGGTTTACTAAGTATAGGTGTCAGACAGAGAGAATACCTGGATTCGAAGAAAATTCTAGTTTACGAAAGAAGGAACACAGCGAAAATAAAAGAAAGTGAAATAAGTTTCAGTGACAAATCGCGACGAGGAGTTTGCGAACACCATATTGAAACTTCGAGAACGAAAGGGACGCTATTCTTCTTATTAAACAGTATCGCATTGCAAAACGTGTTCGACCGAACGAAATAGATATTGTATATTATAGCAAAACCGTTCGAGCAAGAAACCTTATCTATCAGATAATATTGTGCTTGGATCAGACCGGCGAGTATACCAAGTGAGTCACATCGTGTATTGATATTGTGGCACGGTAATCGAGCGGCATGTCACGCTGGAATAATTGCGGAGGCTTGCGGCCAATGAAAAATGAGCCGGTTCTTCTGACCACTGCAAATGTGTCAACTAATTCGTGTCAAGAACGAGAGTCGTCGGGGATCGTCGGGGAAACGCGTTTAAGCAATCGTCACACGGGATGTAATGCATTTCAGCCAGTTAAGACGGTCAGGAATAGCAGTAAGAAACTGATCTCGGCGGGAAGGACTTCAATTATGTAACATCAATTTTGACCAAAATAATATCCATCCTAAAAATAATCACTTTCCTCAGGTTTTACCGCGATTTAAAATTTCCCCATATATTTCAATATTAAAGTTCTACAAAAATAATATCTACGAAAGAACTCGGAGTGTCTGTTCCTACCAGAAGTTCCTTTTAATTTCATTTTGTCTGCACAAGCGCCAACATAGTCGAAGTGGGGAAATAATCTACACGCAATGTAATGGTATACGACTTCCTCACTTAATTATGAAGCGTAATGCAGAAACGTAATCTTGCCTTGGGACTAACCGCTTCGTGAGAAATATTCTGTTATCTATTGTAGGTACAAGATTTTCCAGAGAAAAGGAAGTTCTTCGCTATTTAGTAGACGTTCGTGGTCGTTAAAGTGTTTGTATTTTTTACAACTTCCATTTACACCTACCGTAGTTGTTCGCATCTTTGTAACCATCGAGAAACATTATTTAACAATTTACCTGCGTAGAGGTTGGAACATTGAAGTAACCATCGACTAACAAGATTTAATTCGCAAGAAACTGTAGCAGTTGGTCTTCCCACTATAAGGAACACACATTTGATTGGAAGTTTCACTTTTTAGAATCCGCGATAGATGACAGTGGTTTCCGCGAAAAAATTTTCTCGGAACAATAACTCGGAACGTAGGGCAAGTCTGTAATTACATTTACCCGGTTCAATATTTATATCCCCCCTCCCCCTCCACAGGCCCGATGTAAACGGTTTGCAAATGAACCCTATGGAATTCCGATTCCGAGCCGCAGTAGGATAACGCGTTATCTAGAAACAGCAATTACACCCACGGAAACGGAGCACATACTCCGTCTCCTCTTTCCGATATCGATTGCTATATATGTACTCGGTTATTCAATGTTAAACGATGCTTGAAACTGTAGATTCCTTTTATAGCTACAATATAACAATGATTAACTTTACGGTTAATTAATTTTCTACAATCAAACGATATATAATACATAAATAAGGGTTGTTTGTCAAGTGACAAATAATTTAGACAGTCGTCGTTTAGATATAATGTTTAGAACCTGTATGTAGTTAACATTGCGCTATGAAACAATTGCAAAGCGAGAAAATGAACCAGTTATTAGCAATGGCGGCGATAACAGACGATATTATCGTTATGAAGTTAGTGAAATCATTTCCACGGGATTCAGGAGTATAATAATCGCCTTGTTGAACAGTTCGTTCATTTAATTCTTTGTTTCAGTTGCAGAATACATATAGAGTGTTCCAAAAGTCACTCACAATTGGTAAAAGAGGGTTTCCTGAGGACTATTTGAAGTAACTTTTTCCACAGTGCTAATGCAATCCGCAACTTATGGCGCGAGCTAATGAGTAGAATTGGAACTCGTCCGCTCATTGGCTCCCAGTTGATCTTGCCTCGTCATTGGTCACAGTTTTTCGTTAATAATTAATAAACGAAGCAGCGGATTGCATTTATGCTAAGGAAAAAATTACTTCAATTAACCTCAGGAAACCCTCATTCCTGGCAAGCTTGAACTCTGATAGAACAAATTTGATTTGGTAAAAGGTAAATATTATTTGTATAAGAAAGAATATAATTTGCTAAGAGATAAATATAATTTGTAAAAAGATGATAAATGAATAATGGTAAGATGGTAAATAAATTCAATTTGTGAAAGAAATGAATTTCACGTACAAATAGGGCAATACGATTTGATAGAACGTGACGAGTTTTCGAGAAGGTGAATTTGTAGTGCAACACCTGGATCGATTCAGACGAGAACGCGTTTACGTAACAACGAATAAAGATATTACAGTTTTGGGTAATCAAGGTTCTATTGTGCTTTCGAGCCCTATCGATCCGTCACAGATCATGGGAATAATCGCGGATCGTTTTTCCTCGTTCCAAGTGTCACGTGTCTACAAGTCGTTGTCAATTGCCGGGCTCACGAATGATTGATCGATTCTGCAATGGAAGGCACTCGACCAGCTCTTTTTCCTCAGGCAGCGGACATTTTGTTTCCATTCGATCGCGTCACTGGGAACACGATAAACCAATTTGCGGGCGAATCGACGCAATTGCACCAGGGGCCTCCCGACGTTTCGCTCTTACGTCGATGAATGTCCTCTTGTATAATTCGCCTCCGCTAAAGGGGACTTCGTTTCGTTTCGTTCCGTTTCGTGTCCCGTGATTCCGGGGATGCCTCTCTCGTTCATCCCTATGGACAGCAGAGAGCAGTTCCACCCGTGACTCAGCAAGGGTGAATATTTTGGGGTTCCTAGCTACTGTTTGCATTGCAGCTTTCGTGGGGATGAGTTCGATGAACCTGGATCCTCGAGGTATCGATTTGAAATTTCGTGGCTGTAAAGGATTATAACCCGACCAGTTCATATTATTTATTGTGAGCTTTGATGGAGAATATCTTAAAGGGACAGACTTTTCAGGACTGGCTGTTTTTTCGAATATTTTTATATATATTATAAATACTATTATTTTAAATATTTTCCATTCTATTCGATTACCTTTTGCCATCTTTCTGTTAACTTCTTAACCCCGCGCTCATAGAATTTCTGGTCCTTGACAGCAAAAAACTCAACCAAGGGCGATTTGAGGTCATCGTTATTACTGAAATTTTTACCGTTTGAGAAATTTTGTAAACATCGAAATAAATGATAATCCGATGGTGCAATTCTCCTGGTGAAACACGATTCCTTTGCGATTTGCCAATTCTGGCCTTTTCTCTTTGATTGCTTCCTCCATTTTCACAAGTTGTTGGCAATAAACATCTAAGTTAATCGTTCGGTTGTTTGGAAGCAGCTCAAAATACACAACACCTCTGTAATCCCATCAAATTGGCGGCATGATCTCTTTTTGATGCAACTCAGCTTTTGGTATGGTTTGTGCTGGTTCATCATGCTTAGACCATGATATTTTTCGATTAACATTATTGTAGACGATCCATTTTTCATCGCCAGTGATAATTCGTTTCAAAAAAGGGTCGATTGCATTACGTTTGCAATGCGTATCACAAATATTGATTCGTTGCGTTAGGTGCATTTCTTTCAATTCGTGCGGAACCCAAATAACAAGCTTCTTAACAAGTCCAAGCCGTCTGATATGATTTTCAATTGTTGTGTGTGATACATTCAACTGTTTTGCAATCTCTCGCACAGTTATATGACGATTCGATTCAATTATTGCTTTCATTTTGTCATCATCAACTTCAGAAGGTCGACCAGAACGTTGATCATTTTTCAATGAGAAATCTCCAGAACGAAATTTTTTGAACCAATTCTGACACGTGCGTTCTGTTAAACAATCAGCACCATAAACTTCATATATCTATTTCCGAGCCCCGACGGCTTTCTTGCCTTTATGAAAATAAAAAAGTAAAATGTGTAGAAAATGCTGCTTTTTGCACTCCATATTAAAACTGACCGTACACTGACAGTTGTAAACAAAATTACACGGAATGTGTTTCTAAAGCAAGCTAGAGATATTGACTACCAAATCTCAAAAGAAAAAAATTCTAACATTAACAAATAATAACGAAACAAATATAACGCTATCTGCTGGTGCAAACCGAAATTACTTTCTTGACAACCCAATAAATTACTGTGTCTTTGGATTCTTCTCGGGCATAATTAACTTGATATATATCGAGTAAGACTAAGTAAGTTTGTTTTCAAACCTAAACCAATAATATTATTCAAAAATAAGCGATTTTTACTTTGTTTAGGTTTGAATTAAAACCTAGTTGAAATTAAACTTCAATAATATTATTCAAAAATAAGCTATTTTTATTTTAAGTTTAATTTCAACTTGTCGATGTTTTATCAATTGCGCGGAAGAAAATAAGGGAAATTTTTGTGTTATAATGGTTCTCCAGTTATCGGGTATTTACCGTGCATCTTTTAATCAAAAGATCTGAAAAATCAATCTAACGGCAGCACCGAACATGTTCATTTTCCAAGAAAATTCTACGAAACCGTCTAACCGATGTCACCAGGTCGATCCTCTGGAAACCCGTCAGCCAATCCATTTTTAACCTCGCGATCTGTGCCCATAAAACGGCAAGAAAAATAGCAAAACGTTCTCATTGGCCGAGCACGAGCTAGAAGAAGCTTGACATGCTGGAGGAAGATCGACGATCCCGGCCAAATAAGGATTGCGTGGCTTTGACGAGCCTACTTTCCGCACAATTGTGACCGGCCCTTTTCGTTCTTTTTGCCGTCGGAAGTCCTGCGTGTCGTTGACCATATTTATAGTTACGAGCACACGAACGGATCTCCTAGGGTGGTCAAAACCCGTTCAAAACCCGGGTTGTATTAACGTTCCGTTTAACTGCATAATGCATGCGCATCAACCGTGTGCTGCTCCATTTTAATCCCTCGGAAATCGAATAGGGGCCCGAACTCACCCCTTCGAAGGGTGTCGCGTGGGCTCCCGAAACGGGGGACCACCGAACACAAAAGCTACACGAAATTCAGCGATACAAATAAGGGGCAACGATTCTCGGTCACGATATAATGAAATGAATTTTTGTTCAAACTCTGCCGACTCTGAACACGTACCAAATGAACCAGTTAGAACAGAAAAAATGCAAATATAGAACTTTTATGGAATTTATTTATTTTTTATTAGCCTGGCGGTACTACTGAAAATACTGTACTACACTACTCGAAGTACTTTACTATTCAAACGCGTTGTTCATTTAACATTTTTTATGATCTGCGTACAACGCTATTTGTTGTATAAATCGATAAATATTTAATGTACGACTTTAATTAAACAAGTTTTCGCAAACGGCTATAAAGGTTTATGAAGTATAGACTTCACATAATTATATCGAATAATATCGTAGATTATTATTGATTTTCACAGTAATTGCATCTTTTTAATACTAACATGATATTATGCAAAATCGCGAGATGCAAGCGCCGTAACAAAATTTCCCGCATATACAATAACTCATGAGCTAACAATAAGAGATGATCTGTTATATTATTATCTGCTATAATTTTCGTGAAGACATCCACGAAATATTTTCAATATAATTTATGTTTATACTCAACTTTCTCAACGATTGAAAAATCTGTATCCCATTAGTACCAGACACTTTAAAAGGCAGTTAAATTGGGACAGTTAAGTATATATTGAAGCAGCAGCAGGCAATTTATTTTATCTTTTATTTAAAAAAGTCTTAGCTGATAAATATAAAGCTAATTATTGCCAAAACAAACGAAAGGCTCAGCAAATGGTGACTCTATAATAACCAACTCTACTACCCTTCTACTCGAGTGAACAGCACCGCCATCGTCTGAAAACCTATTTTCTTACATGATGACATTTCGAAAGGAAAATTCTCTCAGCCCTTCTCTGATCAAGGTGAGAAATATTGACCCACCGTGTATAAAACCACTATCCATTCAGTTAATCGGCGAACTGGTCTCGGTAAAAAGGAATCGAGGCCGACCTTCGGCTGCGGCGCGGCGCCGTCAAAATGACTCTGACGTCTATGTAATACGTACTTGTTGCCGGAACACTGTTATTCGCGTGTACGCAACGAAATTAATGAATTCACTTTCTCTCTCGCCTCCTCGCTTGGCCATGGTGGCAGACCGTGGCCGTGCAAAGTCGACAGCTTGATTAATTTCTTGCACGATTGCCTTAACGCCTGCATTCGTTCATCGATCCGCCGCGCGTTGCAAGTGTTTTTTTCTTGAACCAAGTTCATACGATCATGTCTTTCACTCTTTACCTCTTGTTCAACACTTGACCTTAATCCGAAAAGCTTGTTGTTGTCGTTGCATGTGGTTGGCTTTGTTTGGTTGTTGCACTTGTGCTTTGTATTACTGCTTTAGCGTCGCTATTTTTTGTGATTCTGCTTTGTAGTGCTATTAGGTTGGTGCATATCAAATGTCGGATTTCCTTTGCACGTGAACGTTGTCCCTCTATTTTCGTTATGCTTTTTGTTTTCGGCATGATCTTGTTTATAGTCGTATCGTCTATTGCCAGAGTCACATTTCAACAGAGAAGATTTTGTCAAAAGTGTTCCATTTTGTTATTCATTTTGAATTGCGTCTCGGTCGCATACGCCGTACAAAATAATTGCGAAAAGAAATTAATAAAAAGATTAAATTTTGCAGCAGCCAGCTTATTCGTCGGATCTTAGGCCAATCGACTTTCACTTGTTTAAACAGTTAGAACAGGGCTAAACAGTATGAAAATAAAGGCAGTCTGAAAAATTTCATATCAGAGTTTATCGAGATTCTAAAAATCAGAATTTCGATAGCAATCTGTGCATTAAAATCTTATTGGGAAAAGTATATCGAAGCAAATGGAACATATTTTAATTAAATAAACAGCGTTTGGAAAAAGATATGCAATGTTATATATACACTTAAATATATACACTTCTGTATTGTTATCATTGTTATTGTTATGCCTTGCACTACCTTTTAATATCGTTGTTATTGCTGTGAAGTGATTGTGCTTTGTTTTTACCATATTTTGCACTACTTCTTTAATATGTGATTGTGCTATGCATTACTTCTCTTTCATTGCTGTCATTCATTACATTTACCAGACAAATTCGTAATATTCATCACAGAGAATGTTAATAATTATCTGAACAAAATTGTTTCACATATCATAAGAATTTTAATTGTAATTAATTTCAAGAACTTAAAAAATTTCAATACGCATGAAATATGAATCAACGATCTTGGATCTAGAAATTAAAAGAAGCATAACAGATTATATAAAAGATAGAGAATGTAAGTCTAGAAGTGAAGTGGGTAATTTGAGTATTCACCTGTTCAACAACCATGAAGTGATCAAATCAGCAAACGGAATAACTTATTCTGAAGGTCAGTTCACTACACAATTTATTTCAATTAAACATTAATTCAGTTTTGAAATAATTAACCGGTCTTGAAGAAAAATTTCGCGTGCAATTAAGCTTACTTAACTATGATCTCTCACAGCTATTTCTAAATTGTTGGAATAAGGAAATTATTATATATTTAAAGGACTCTCGGATTCTCGCCGTGATATTCATGCTGGTAATGATTAAACGACATTCGATGTATTCGTAAATCGCTGTTCTGCTTTTTAATCCATGCCGAGGGGAAGAAAATTACTTGGATGCGTTTAGCCGCTGAGATTGCTTCAGTGTTTAACGGGGATCAAAGTACGCTCGGCATTACCGGAAAACTGGGCCAACGAAATTATCATATCCCGTACAAAAAGCTTGATTCCATTTCAGGTGGAATCACTCGCAATGGAAATAGACGAGTCTACGTTGAAATTCACGATCGAAGCTTAATTGTCCAGATAAAGCCTGACTACGCAATTGCCTCCACCAGATAGACTCTCTCACTCGATGAAGCAAAATGCGACGGCAACGCGACACGAACATTGCAAATTTTCAAGTACTGATACAAGAACATTGGCCGCTTTAAATCAGTTCGGTTAATTGACGAATGTTGTACGTTCCGTTCAGCAATAATAATATATTACTAAATGACTCGATCGAAGTATAAATTTCGCACCGCGTTTTCATAAATCAAAATATGGATTGCACATGTATAAGACTTTATAACAATGTTAATATATCTATGCCGCGATATGAAACCTTATGATAGAGACTTTTACCCTCCACTGTGATGCTATTAGAAAATTATAACAATTCAGAAGACTCAAACTCATTAAAATTAACAGCTTTTAGTTAGAGCATTGTTTCAGAAAATGCGCGATACCATGTTGTTGAATTAGGTCTCGTTGTGCAGAGTATTAAGGTATAATTACATTGCGCATTCAGTCAAATTTCTGCATCCTTGCTTCCTTTCGCGTGCACCGTTATTAATTCCATTTATTAAACAAACCCGCGTCTCGCTGTATACACGTTTATAAGAAAATACATGCATCTCCCACGATGATTGCTGCTACGAATGAAAACCAGGAATGTTAATTACAGATCAGATTATGCCACGGCAAGTGATACGATGGATATGCTCGTTGACCGATGTCTGAATTTATTATTAGAATTTATCTGTGCATTCATCGGTGAATAAATTCGCCGTTATTATTACGCCAAGTCAACATAAGGCTAGCCAAGAAATAAACTAACATGTCGTTCTCTAATACAGTTAGTCCCATAAGTATTCGTAACCTCATTGCTTATAAGAGAAATTTGTTGAAATCAAGGGACGCATGTAAGATTATGCAATAAACTTTTTATTATAAATGAATACATGTATAAAGTTTATTTATACCAAATTATAACAAAATTGATTAACTAATAACAAAAATATATTGATTTTACTCCTCGTAGTACGTAATAACAATCCACAAATGTATTCGTACCAGTATAGATTTTGTCAAAAAATCGCATATTATAATAGCTTTTTTACTTTATATTAATTTTCTAGTATTTAGTGGGTCCACCTTTATGCTTTATTATATCGTTTAATCGATTTGGCATACTTTCTACCAGTTTTAATGTGATATTCGGTTCGATACTATTCGAAATGTCCAAAATTTTGTTTTTTAGGATTTCTTTATTGAAAATTTTATGATCGTGTAGTCTTTTATCTATTTCAGCCCATAAATTTTCTACAGGATTTGTATCTGGACTCTGAGGAGGTGTATGTAAAAAATGGGGAACGTGGTAAAGTATCCACTCACGAACAATCTGAGCAGTATGCTTCTGGTCGTTGCCGTGTTGAAAATAGTAGTCATCTTCCAGACCAAACTTAATTGCACTCGAGTGCAGAATTTCTTCGAGTATATTTTTATACTTTATCTTATCCAAAATTCCATCGGTAAAGACAAGTTTGCCCACTCCAGATGCCGCCATACAGCCCCACACCATCGCGGAGCCTCCGCCGTGCATTACAGTTGGTTGTACATTTTTCAATTCTTGTTCTGTATTAAGCTTTCTCCAAACTTTTCCTCTTCCGTCATATCCAAAAATATCAAATAAGATAATAAAAAGTTTCTTGCAAAATTTTACATGCATCCCTTGATTTCAACAAATTTCTCTTATAAGCAATGAGGGTACGAATGCTTGTGTCTACTGATTACTCATTTTTTATTCTTTTTTACAACTTACTATTATAATGCTACAATAATTGGTGAAATTGTCCTCCTCGCTGCTGCATACGTAAGTTTGCTCGTTGAATTAATGACATCTGGACAGATTGTAAGTTGTTAACGCTTTTTAATTTTTCGCATGCCTCAGTAATCTTATGTTTCAAATATGTAACATTTGCTATATGCAAATTATATCATTCATGTTATAAACTTGCTATACACGAGCACGACACTTAACTTGATTAATAATAAACGACAAGCAAATTGTATCAAATCGTTTACAAGTTGGAACGAACTTTGAAGTCGATTATCACGAAAACGGAGCACCGGATGAAAAAATGTTATACCAAAATATTTTGTTCTTTTTTGATGTAGAATCATCTCCTGCCCGGTTGTACTACGATTTCCGGGACACCCTGTATATGTAGATCCGAGATATGTATCTTGGTTTGTAGAAGGAAACCTGTTCCTGAAATGGAACTATTAGAGAATCTGTGAAATAGCTGTTTGTATGTAGACGGTTACACATAAACATATTAAACGACAAACAAGGGAATAAAAGTGTAGTCTTAAATTAGATTCAAATTAACTATTAAAGCTAATTTGTGATTGTAGAAAATTTATTTTAGATTAACGTTCAAAGGTATTGAAGATGCTACTAACTTTCAAAAGAATTGAACAGATTTTATATTTACCATATATCGCGAAGATATAAGACCAATTTCATGATATTATTACACTAGTTTCACCATTACGTATTGAAAGAATCATCATTTAATTTCTGTTTTATAGAATCACCTCAGAAAATTTCTAAGTTGCACAGAGACCCGCAGTCTGGTTATATGAAATAAATGGAAGAATATATTTAGATAACAATGGATTAATGAAACTATATTGTTTTTGATTAGTAATCGAAACTAAAGAAACGAAATTTTTATAGATATGTATTTTCATAACTGAAAATTCATAAAAGTGTTTATACTTCCTGGATTAACCGATTTTGATTGAATTTTGAACGAACGTACAAGTTGCCGATATCTACGAAAAGCATTTTTTAAATTTGTACAGGCTCGGATAAAAAACATTGAAAAACGGAAATTTTGTATATTTCTTCGTCATTCCGAGTAATGGTGAAATTTAAAAAGAAAACATTTTAGTCATTGTCTAATAGACTGGTAAATAAACCTCTATCATCTAAAAAATTCAACTCTTTCAGTCGAGTTCCGCAACGGTTATTGCATTTTCAAAGACGAAGGAACACTTTTGTGTGGCAAATGTGGGTACACGGCTACTTCGGTTTAAAAAGAAATATATCCTCGAACACAAACAGACGCAAATTTGTTATTTTACATATTTATAATACGGTATCAAGAAACGAATTTCGGCCCTGATTAACAGGTATGGATATTAACAAAGCAATGCACGCTTGGCTCAATGTAAAATAAAATACATTCGGTGACCCTTTTCAGAAAAGCTTCTACGAGATCGACTTCCGAGATCGACTGAAAACACCGGGTAATTTCATCGGTTTACAGCTTTACACGAACGCGTGTCAGTGGTATGCGGTGATGGTTACACGTTCGTAGACAGCCGGCGCAATTGAACTGTCTACGCATAACCAACCGAACATATAAATCGCGCGCAATTACCGTCAGCCAAATTCAATCACGCGTCACAGTTGAATAGAACTCGCATTTCACCCTTATCGGTACCAGGCCGGTTCATTATTTATCTTTCCTAACGAGATTGTCTGTTTTTTTCTCCGCGGACCCGCCGAGAAGGAAGACCGCCAGGCAGACGAAACAAATAAAAAGCGGAGAGCAATGGAACCGGAAGAGAAATTCCAGCTTGGTTTCAGCTTCGGATTCAGCGGCGTAAGGAGCAAATAATTTTAATTACAGTCGACCGGCGCGAGCTTTCCTAATTGCATCGCGGATCCTCGAGGATCCTTTCACGTTCGCTAGTGGGCAGCGAATAATTAAAAAGAATAACGGTCCACCTATTCCGACAGGGAAAGCACGTGATACTGGACCGTAGACCTATCTTCATGGCGTACGCGAGTCAACGGACACCCACTCATCCACAGAATATTGTAATTAAACGTAATATTGTCCGCACTAATTCTTTTCATCGTAACAATAGCCATAATGCCGCGCGCAGGCAAGAAAGGAGAGTCGTGGAAACAACGGACTATAAAACGTAAATAGTACGCAATCGACAGTCCTCGTGGTTACTGCTTCGCATTAAAATACGAAAAATAATTTAACAAAGAAACGCTGTAATTAAAGAGCGGATATTTACAAGCTTACTATATATTTGAAAAATATACAGAAAAGTGATGACAATAAAGTTTTCCCAGTTTTACGTTTTTTTTTTTTAAAGTAGATTTATCCTAATTGCGTAACAAATTTGCCATTGTTTTACCGTTGGATAATTAGAACGTTAATTAATGTGCAGGTGGTTCGTTTGCATGCTTTGCACAAAATACGAAATCATATAGAATTTGTTTATTTTCTGTACGTTATAAAATTAAATAATTAAATAATTTAAATCAGACGACAACTTTTAAGATGTTCCATGTATATCAATGACAACGGTGTCATGAGCATTGCATTAAATATAAATGCCGCCACTTGAACATTGTTATAAAAGGAAACGAAAAAAAGTGTTTCGTAACTTCATTCGCGTAAGAAAAATTATTGTTGGCTTTAACAACGAAAAAATAATATCTGATTGAACTCCTTTGTTACTTTACTCTCATATAACATTTTTATCTACGTAGAGAAATAAGGAAAACTTTAAAAATTTGTTTCGAGAATCGAACATACAGTGGGCCGCATTAATATTCGCACACCCTCGTGTTTGAGAAATTTTTACTCCATATCCTTTACTGTTTGTTGAATTAATGAATTTATAGTTTTTAATAAGTCAGAACACTTACTTTAGATTCTACAAGTTCTATTTACATAATTTGTATAGTTTTATTGTTAATTGATATTATATGAACTAATGCTTAATTTTGACGTCGCGAAAATATTCGGACATGCCATACGCTTTGTAGTTTAAGTGCCCTGTTAAGATGAATTCTTTGCTTGATGACAATGCTTGTAAACATATGGTGTAAGCACTATCTCATAGAATTAGTTTCACTTCAAATTTTGGTCGTGTTGCACACATTAGCTCTGAATATGCCACGTAAAGGGAATAATACCTCGTTTAATGTACGCCAATTTATTTATCATTGCGAAAAGAGAAAATCGTATAGAGAAATCGGGATATTATCAAGTTTGAGCAAAAGCTCTGTTGCGGACATTGCACGAAGATATTTATCGTGAGGATAGAATTGAATCTATCCCTCAAAAAGGTCGCCCAAAGTTACTTAACGATCGCGATAAACGTAATATTATTAGGAAAGTAAAAGTAGACCCTAGTTTAAGTGCTACAAAATTGACAGCAGAGTTTTTTGAGGAGACCGGCAAGAAGATTCATCCCGAAACAGTTCGTCGGATGCGTCATGAAAATGGATATCATGGTAGAGTTATCCGATAAAAACCATATATTAAAGCTATTAATCGAAAGAAGCGATTACTCTTCGCTAAAAAATACACTTCTAAAGAAGAAACATGGTGGAAAGTTGTAATTTTTACAGACGAAAGCAAATATAATATTTTCGGGTCTGATGGCGTAAAGCTAATGAAAAGCTTTTTACTAAGAATCTTAAACCAACGTTGAAACACGGTGGAAGAAGTGTGACGGTTTGGGGTTGTATCTCAGCTGTTGGAGTGGGTGAATTAGTTTTTATTGGTGGAATTTTGGACAAAAATAAATATTAAAATTTTTTGAAACAAAATTTACTGAAAAGTGCTATTAATATGAATATTCGTAACAATTTTAAATTTTACCAAGATAATGACCCTAAATATAAATTATGTATAGTTCAAGAATATTTATTATATAATTGCCGAAAAGTATTGCAAACTCCTCCACAATCGCTAGATCTAAATACGATTAAAAATTTATGAGATTACTTAGATTGTCGAATCAGAATGTCGCCAATAAAGTCCGATGAAGAATTAAAATTGCAATTAAACGAAGAATGGTCACGTATTTCATTAGAATATTTAAATAAAATTATTTCTAGTATGCATAAAGGATTAAACAATGTAATTAGGAAAAAGGGTAACCCAAGACAGTATTAACATCGTTTTATTTTTGTTAAAGTACATGTGTATTCTTAATAACCAAACTATAATTTGTAGTGTCCGAATATTTTTGCGACGTCAAAATTAAGCACTAGTTCATTGAGTATCAATTAACAATAAAACTATACAAATTATGTAAATAAAACTTACGTTGGTAGAATCTAAAGTAAGTGTTCCGACTTATTAAGAAATTATAAATTCATTAATTCAACAAACAGTAAAGATAGGGAGTAAAAATTTATCAAATACGATGGTGTCCGAATATTAATGCGGCCCACTGTAGTTCTTCATTCCTATGAAACAACTCATTGCTATCTGCTCGTATAGAACCGTCCCGACTATCCTAGATCAATTTCAAGACTTAGAAAGTGCGATCAGCTAAACATCAGCCTTCTTCTTGCACGGAAAGTAGGCTTCGTTCGGTAGAATCTCCCGTGCAATTATTATCCGGTAATTACACGGGCGCTGCATAATGGCTGCCATTTTAATGGTACTACGCTAACCGTTTTAATGGTGTTAAGATTGGTGACGTCGCTCGTTCGCCAGCGCGACAAAGACAAGCGATAATTATATACGGTAATCGGAGATTGTAAAAACGAACCATGAGGCTCGAACAATCGTATCTCCTTTTCTCAAATTGTTCATTTTTATTTACAAGTTGAGGAACAATTGGGAAAAATTTACTGTACAAATTCCATTTTTGTCGGCAATTTAGGGAATGGTCTACCGCGCGACGCAGATCGAAAATGACATGCGTCCAATTCACATAAGAAAAGAACACTTGAAGCAAGCTAATACTTGCGATCTGCACAATGGAATGTGCGAAATTCCACTACCGGCTGAATAGTGACCTTTAATCCGCGGACAATTGAAAATATTCTAAACAATCTACAGCGGCCTCGAGTTGCTTATCATTCAGGAAGCATCGTTAAATCGGGCTCCGCCATTCCAATCGTAGAACAATACCCCTAAATAAGGATCAGTCTGTTAATTACGGAAGAATGGTGGAGTTTACGGACGAAATGTCTCGCTAAATCAACTGGGATGATGAAAAAAGCGATAACAAACGCCGGCGAGTCGGATCGTACGAGGCAAACGAGGAAGACGCGAAGAATTGAAAAACTCCGGGAATAATACGTATAGGTGAGCGAACCGGGGAGGGAAAAAGGAGCCGGAGGAAATAGGAGTGAAAGGCGGCAGGGGTGGGAGAAAATGGCGGTAGCACGTGCCCCGACGACCGACGCGACCGGTCGAAATCGGTTCGACGATTCCGGACAGGAAACGGGCCCGGCTTCACGGTCGATGGTCAGATCGTATCGATGAAAATTGCAATGGCCTCGCCGCGGTGAAACGTTCCAATTTCGCGAGAGAACAACGACATACTGTGCGCACACCGACGCAACGCCGACTCGTGCACGGGGAATCGAAACACGTTCGATTCGCGTCCATTCTTCCCCATTTCGCATATCGCAATTGATACACGTAATACACAGTACCAAAACTTACGGCAAGCGTAAACTGTTACGGCGGTACTAGCGCCACGGGCACAGTAATTATATTTCGCCCGACCACCCTGCTAGGTAAGATCAAAGTAGCACCGAAATTCTCGGCAAGATGCAAATGATCTCAAGGCAGGGTTCCGATATTCCGAAGAGGTCGGCAATACCTTGACTGATTGTTAAACTATGAATTCTATTTTCGGCAATTCGTGTAGATAATTTTTATTTTGCATAAAAATCCGCAGTCTGCTGATAATTTACAGGTAGATACGAGACGAAATCCATCGCCATGAAATGCTATGTTCCAGGTTCCGTTACAATACATTTCATAGACTAGAGTGCAACCCAACTTTTAAACTAATTGATTTCATGAACGCATAATTAAGCAAATTCAATAGTACACTGTATTAACATCATAACGATATGACCAAATTTAATTATCATTTACGAATAAAGTCGATGAAAAATTCGTCCGCAAACGTAAGTTTTTCCTTTACAACCGCATCGATTTTATTAAGAATTTTAAATGCTCAGAAGAAATGACTATCATGTCTGGAAAAATAACTGTTTTGTAATGTGTACAGAGCATTGACGTGTACTTTGTGCTTTTCCTTTTGCGCAGACAATATCTGACAATATCAAGACAATGTCACGTAATTATCGCTTAATAGGCCTAATCATAACTAAACCCTTTACTTGGTCCGATCAAAAACATTCAAGCACAAAATCCACAGAAGATCCTAAAATAAGTATCGGCTTAACCTTTCACGGTTAAACTAGCAATACTTCCGCTTCGCTTCTCAATACCAGTTAAAAAGTTAGTCTCACGAAAGAAACTCTTGTCATGCTTGTCACTCCGTTCTTTGTTAATGTACACAGAGTAGTTTTGGTAATGTATACAGAACTAAACCTAAACTTAATCAAGACATGTGCTTAACATATCCTCATCATCCGGGTCAACGTTAACCTCAGTTTTAAACACACTGTACGGTAGATTAGTTTCCACATATTGGTACGAGTTTGAGTGCTTAGACCCCGTCGCCACGTTGGGAGTAGATGACGAAACCCCGCGATCACATAAGCTCGCGTCAGCGTTGAAAAGAATATCGCTTATCGCGTGCTGAACAGCGCATCGCGTGTAAGCCAAGTAAGTTCTCATCTTATGCGTAACGTACACGTTGAAACTTCGGCACTCATCCCGTATCACGGGGTTACGGGCTGTTACACGGATCTACGACAGTGTTCGGTGAATGCATTAAGGTGCGCGTACGATCCGCTAGTCTTTGAACAAAGTGCGCTGATTTTCGCTCGAGTTGTCTTTTGGTTGGTTCGAACACCAGTAATATTTATTCTATTAGCTTGTCCCATAAGTTTCTTGCGCGCTACGCTATGAATGACTCTAAGTGGCTGTATTTATATAAACATGCAGGCTTATCTCTTAGCCGTTTATGGCATCGGTTTCAGTCGTCCCAGAGCTCTTTCAAAGTACGTTTCGTTGGTGACAAAGTCTCTTTTAAAAATTTTTCTGCACCGTTCAATATGGAGAGCCAAAAGAAACATTTGCGACATGTTATGCTTCATTGCTTTAAAAAAGGCAATAGTGCAAAGGACACTGCAGACGAGATTACCACCGTTTACGGGAGTGGTACTACGACTATTAGGACCATCTGCGATTGGTTTAAAAAATTTGGAGCTGGCCATTTCGAGTTGAAAGATGAAGTTCGCAACGGCCGCCCAGCAACGACGGATACGGACATTATCAAGACTATGCTCACTGAAAATCCTCGATATAGTGTGCGTGAGATAGTGGATGTCATTTATATTCCCAAGATAACGGTACGTAATCATTTAATCAAGATGGGATATGCGAATCGATCTGAAGTTTGGGTTCCACACCTATTGACGGAGACCGGCCTTATGAACCGCGTCTCTATTGTACTTCGAAAATGCACTTGCTCCAAGGAAAATAGACCTTCAACTGTTGCGAAGCCTGGACTTCATCCGAAGAAGGTTCTTTTGTGCATTTGGTGGGACTGGAAAGGTGTAGTGTACTACGAGCTCCTTTCTCAAGGTGATACGATCAATGCTGACAAATATTGCAATCAACTGGATCAATTAAAATGTCGCTATAGCAGAAAAACGGCCAGAATTGGCGAACCGACGAGGCGTCATTTTCCATCACGACAACGCAAGACCTCATACTCCTAGCTCCCCAGACCTTGCTCCATCCGATTATCACTTGTTCCTCTCTTTAAAAGATTCTCTCCCTGGCAAATCTTTCAAATCCATAAGCGAAATAAAAGTGCACCTACTTGAATATTTTGCAAATAAGTTTGAACAATTTTGGAAAGAGGGCATAATGAGGCTTCCTGAGAGATGGAAGAAGGTTTTAGAACAGAACGGTTCATATATAACATAATAAATCACCTTAAAGAACAAATAGCGTGTATTCATTTCGCATCAAAAAAAGGGAAGAAACGTATGGGACATCTTAATACTATCTTCCATCGTGTTTACTTTCACGCTTCTCCAGTTTCTTAAGGCTTGTTCATACATTTTTTGTTCTAAATTTTTCGGAACTATTCGGGTTTGGCTTACATCTGCTATACTTCTTGTTTTCACTGGAGTTTTTGTGATTCGCGAAGACATAGTGCTGCTTGCGAAGGGAAGAATTGTTTTTTAAAGTCGCATCAGCCGCTGGTAGAATTATTAGCAAAATGTTTTTCACAGAAACATTGACCAATGAGAGGCGAGTACCGGTAACGCGAGGTGGCTGAGTCAATAAACCAAACCGGGCTTTGTCTGCCCGTCGTTTCGCGCCAGCGTAGCTCGCTTTTCATTGGTCAATGTTTTTCGTTACTAACTCGTTAACGATGCCTCCGACAAAAATTTTGGAAAAAAGTTGTTCGAAATTAGCTCAGGTATTTCCCATTTTCGGATTGTTAAAGCTTTTTGGAACATTCTGTATTACAAAGTTCAACCCTAAAATAACTAAACAGCAAAACTAAACAATATATCTATGCATTTGATTCCGTAAAAAATATACGTGCTGATAAATGAATATTCAAAATATGCTACGTAAAAGGAATAATATAACTCTGATATTTTCTTTATTCCGACGAAGCATAAATTGATGAACTTATAGCAAACAATATTCGTTGATTTCATATATCTTTAAAATATGTGGGTTCTTCTGTTTCATTTTTCTAAACACAATTGTAATAAAAAAATTGTCTCTCTCGATTGCAAAGAATTAAAATACAATAAAAATATGTTTTCTTTTTTAATAGATATAATAGATTGAGAATTTTGTAATGATATTCACGAAATCCTTGAATCTTCTCACTGTTTTATGTTTCACTTACTCATTTGTGTTATAAACTCACAGAATTTGCAGTCTGGTATAATATAATAAAATATACATCAAAATAAAACAGTGAATATAACATCATCTTTTTTATTTCTCGTTGTATTATTTCAATCCAAAGTTATATCACTCTTATTGAAAGACCATGAATTTTTAGCGAGCATTAATCGTTACAATGCCAGGTTATCATTATCGTCGAAACTTACATCTGACAGATGCTAGTGTCTTACATTATAGAATACAACATCTAATAAAACAGAAAACGTACACAATACTTAGTGAACAGTTGCTGACAATTCATTGGCAATCTGTGTTTGTTGCGAATACAATGGCGTTTGCAGTTCATTGCAATCGGTATCAGAGCAGAACTGTTTGTGACACGTAGCGTACAATAACGTGTTGCGGCGTACATTGCACTACACGTTGCATAACACTTGCATCCGAGCCTTTTTTTGAACACAGCTGAACTGGAAGGATGCCACGCTATATGAGGCATACCACTTTATTATGCATTTTACTATTATATACATACTGAAATAGACAATCGAAATGATCAGCTGATTCTTTACTTCCGGGAATGTATTAGGGGATTATATTAGGGGATTCCTTGGGATTATATAATATTATTTTCAATTTTATCTTATACAATAAATTTACTATTTAATAATATTAATTAATAAGTACTATTTAATAATAGTAATAAAATTAGAGATATGTTCACGTGTAAATTGAAAAAGTGTTAGGTTAACAATCAAGACCAAATATTAAAAGATCACTAAAAAAAAATCTGTCTGCTTATTA
Organism: Augochlora pura; assembly: GCF_028453695.1. Taxonomy (NCBI): domain Eukaryota; kingdom Metazoa; phylum Arthropoda; class Insecta; order Hymenoptera; family Halictidae; genus Augochlora; species Augochlora pura. The sequence continues at coordinate 8,468,977 of NC_135772.1, forward strand.
ACTTTAAAGCGTAATAAAATTAATAGATTTAGAGAAAATGATGACAAACATAGAACATGGATAAAATTTCTAAAGAAAACTTAAATAATTATTTTTACCGACCAAATAAATATCCATTTAAAAGAACAAATAAGTAAAAATCTTCCAAATTTTAGAATTTATATTATCTTATTCCTCCTAAAGCTAATACAAACAGGGAATACATTGGAAATTATCTTTTCAAATTGTCATCACAAAGAAAGAACTTTCGTAATAGTCATTATAAAACATACCCTTCCTCAAAAAGTCACTCAAAACATATCACTAACAGCGACGGGTATCGCGAAAAAATTATTTATTAATATATTTTCTAAAAAAACGAAAATGGAACGATGGGAGCATAATGTATGTAGTAATAATAATGTATCGATTATTTGTTGACGATCAAAAATTTATGTTTTATGAAACTTGTTTGCATTACATAAAAGGGTCAGTTCTATTGTAGTTAACTTTGTATTGTACGTAAGTATATATTAGATTTCATGTAGCTACAGCAATTTTAATTCCAAGAAACACGGTATTCCACAATAATAAGAAAAGTATTATAAACTTTTCATTTTCCGCGGAAAATAACAGAATCTTCAACAAAAGAAAATAATTTTTTTCGTTTCAAAGCAAGTTGTCGTCACAGAGAAAGTTGCCGCAAAGCTAGATCTCAGAATTTACGTAATAATCGTACATCTCACAGTGTATGATTCAGACAGAAAATGAAGTACATTGATTCCACACAAAATTGTGCATGAACTTTTCTATTAATTGAATAAGAAGCTTCCAACATTTTCGCCCAAATTAGTTTATATCAATCTATGAAATTTAAAATTCTTGCGTGAGTACTCACAGTATAATGTCTACCTGTATTGGATGAATATGTACGTTACATTACCAAAAAGTATGAAGACTGCAGGACATTGGCGTAACCAGGTAAACGTCAGGGGAGGTTGTCCCTCCTCTTGAAAGAATTAGCAGTTTTTTTTACTAAACAATCGATTTATTTTCTTTACTCTTTATTAGATATATTGTTTTATAAACATTTTTAAAAACAGCAGATTTTATTAACCCTTTGCACTCGAGTGGTGACTCTAAGGCACCACTAAAATTATTCTATTACGTTGCAAAATAATTTTTGTAACAATAAGGTTTAGATTTAAAAAATTATCAAGTAGTAGAACTGTTGGTAGGAGTCACAAGAGTTAAAATGGCTCCGAGTGTAAACGGTTAATAATTGTGATTTACATATACCCATTCTGCAGACATCATCATTTCACGAAGAAGTCGACGTTTTCCTCCGAAACGAGATTATTAACCCCATTTAATTTTCTTAGTTTCTTTTTAGATTTTTTTTTAAACAAATTTCGACGAAATCGATTTAAATAATTTATACAAATTACATTCTAACGGTAACTAGAAGCATGCACACAAGTATATCAAAGCAATAGACTCGATATGACTTACAGATACTGCTCTCATAAAAAGCATCAAACCTCAATAATTTCTGGCGAGTCCAGCTCGTCATTGTCAGTTTGCTCAGGAAAGTTTATTACGAGCTGGACTCGTCATTTCCGTTCAAGGGGTTAAAATGGAAAGAGCAGTGTGGTAAGCAGAAAATATTTTTTCCGGAAAAAGTCGAGAATTATATTCGAACGATCTAATTCTATTCTCAATATTAGACAGATAAATAAATAACTATTGTAAAATGTGTGACTTTTTATGCGATCCACATATATGGCAAAAGTGGGAAAAATCAATATAGTAACAAATGGACAAAGATTCGGGTTACGCCAGTGTCGTAGAAGCAGCATTTTTTCCCCCGTGTCAAGTGTGACTGTGGCTGTTGAGAAACGAACGTTTGAGAAATGTACCTATGCAGCGTCGGAGCAGTCGAGGGGTAAATAAGTATATGTATGTGTGCGAAAGAGTGTTCTTAAGCTCAGGCTGTGCGTCGCGAGAGTGAGTTTGAAGAGAGAATTGTAGACTGAGGGAAAATCGCGACGGTTTGATAACGAGAAATACCGTTCTGTTTCTACTCTCGTAAATCTAAACACGATTCCTGCAAAAAATAAATATTTCAATATTTGAGACATTGACACCAGAAAAAATTGTATTATAGTACCTTAAAAATACTATTGTAGCTGTACATAATGATGAAGAGAGCAACATGGGGATGAAGAAATTACTACACCATAAATTGGTGACTGTGATAAAGGCAACGCTCTAATCTTCCATAGTTTAAATTTATGAAATGGGTTAAACAAACCAAACAGTTAGTTATACAGGTTTAAAAATTTATAATATTTGCCGTGCACGTTTGTTATTATAATATTCTAAATACGCTATAGATACATAATATACAAAAATAAAAAATTTCAGTATGTAAATATTGAAGCAATGAATATTAAATGAATAAATATAATTTCTACCGAATAATGCCTTACAATTAGTACATTCGTTTATGTATTATTATCAGAGAAATCGATAAATAAGTTAATTTTAGAAAGTTACATTTATTCTATTACTGACCCCATGTACTGTTACAATCGATCAGAGGTCAGGGTCGATTGTAATACTCTCTCCATTTCTCGTCTATATTAATAACCGGGATATTATCTGATAAAATTGGGTTCTCTATAATATCAATTTAGAAATAATTTCCTAGAAGAGGTTAAATACAAGTAATTGTTGCGCGATCTCGCTACTCTAAAAAGATTATGCAAGTTATAGGGTTCACGAGATGGGGTGCTATAAAAAAAATGACCTCAAAGCAATACATTTATTAATATCATACCTATAATAATACTAGTTATTGTGTCAGCGATGGTCGAACAATGTACAGTAAAATAAACTTCTAAATATAAACATCAAGATATACGGAAAACAAGATAGCATAAAAGGAGGTGCTATTAATTAGCACATGTTACATTCGCAAACAAGGCATTTCAATTCGAGTACAATAGATGTATGTTTGTACATTGTGACATTTGAAAAATATTATATAATATATAATATAATATAAAAATTGTACTCAAATTACATTTGCAATTTTGGATATACGTAGTAGAAAATTATAAAAAGTTTATATTATACAATTTTTTGTCGAGACACTTGTTAGAAAAACAATATCAAAATTTTTCGTGGCAAACTTTTGTCGATTTGCCAATTAATACAATAACAGGATTTCTTAAAAATATTGTAAGTCCTTGAAAGGAACACGTCTTGAATTGGCTTGAAGTAACATAATCATTAGCGAAAATGTTGGGTGCGGATTGTGGCTTGGTTAACGAGTCATTAATGAATGGACATGGGCCAATCGGAATTAATACAGCCCATAAATTCTGACGCGATAGCGGGCTACGCTTCGCGTAGTGTTGGCTTTGGACCGAGCTCGAGGATTATACAACGCAATATACGTAAAACTATTTCTTATTATCCGAATTATCATCATATTATTATTACCATTATTATTAATATAATAGTATACGAATTGTTCCGTTACAGAACGGAACTAGTTTACAGCCGTCATTGTCATTCTAACACCCTGTTCCATTGCAGGGCGAAATTATTCTTATAGCAATAACTACCGTCATAAAAACACGCGCATAGTATAATTTTCAAATATTCTCTACGCATTCCTGACCGGTAATGTCTCTAAAAGGCCGGTGCTTAATCTATTGTTTGTCATTTTCTTCAATAAAACCCACATCTGGCCATCAGCTTTTAATATTTTGCCAAGACCCGCACTAGAGTATTTTGTCGAACGCACAAGGCCCTTTTATGATGCATTGTCTGCCACGGTCCGTCACTGGAACACGCGGATCCTTCTCTGGCCTCACCCGAGGGTACGAGCACTACCTGCGGGTGACGATGAGTTCGGGGCGGTCACTTTCCGTTAGTATACGCTTTTCTTTGAACCAATCAATTCAAGACGACCGTTTCCCTTACTTTTTCCAAAATATTGTTATCTACGAATCCGGTTGGTCCATATTTTAATACACACCCACTCCGAGGTTACCTCGGAGATGATCAGTTCGACGAACAGACAGTACAAACATACACTTCACACGAAATTCATTAGCCTAACCATCACTCTCATCTGTTAGTTATTCGCTGCATCGTAATCAACTGATAATATTCGCAGAATCAACGTCGTTTATAATTTCGATTTTGTTATTAAGTGTTATTATAATAAAGAGTTTTATTACATTTACATCAACCAATTTTATCATCTTTGTCATTCGAAAGAATCACCGGGAACCGCGTATCTTCGAGACAATCGTGTGTGCGCGGAGAAACACGAATAAGACACGAAATGTGTGTCACGTGATGTGTTAGTGCATTGACGTTGAACAATGAAAGACAGCACCAAAGACAAGGTACCATGGTTTATTAACCTCTTAGACACGACACGCCATTATAGTGGCTTTTGTGGATGCTTCGTGCTTTATTCAATTTTATTATTAGTTATTAAAGTGTACGATTGAAGTGAAAGTGTATATATACAATACACTAAGAAAAGAATATATATACAGTTATACCAAAAAATATGTATATTAAGAAAACTGGTAATTTAGTTTTGTAAAATTTCATTCGCACTAAATACAGCCGTGCCTAAGAGGTTAAGTAAGATAGACATTCTTGCCGCGATCGTAGATCAGTGTTTATCTATTCCAGATCTCTAGGAATGTTTTACGTTTCTTGTTTTCTACAAGCAATCGTTCTCCTTGAAAAGATTTATTAATTAGCGCGATACAATAAACAAGGGAATAAACAAGGAAATAAACAATATGGTCAAGTTATAAAGAAAAATAGCAAAGATTAGGATTAGATAGGCTGAAATGTTTGAGAACAATATGTTGCTTTCCTAAATCAAAACATTTATTGGTTGCGCATGCTCATATTCGGGGCGGCAATCCGGCGTTATCCTTAAGCTACATACACATTGTATCTTAAAGCTGCGTTTACGTGAGCATCAACGACCTTGCTTTCCCAGATGGTTTTTGCACGAGTAGGTGTACGTTGCTGCTGACAAAGTTTGTAGCTTGGTTTATTTATTCTACAACGTACATTTTTTTCACAAATTGTTCATATACATATTTATGGTATATGTATAATATAACACATATAATATACGATATACGATATATGATATATGATATACTATATATGATATATGATATATAATATAATATTTTGTCATTTTGAACTATTTTTTTCCTTATAGTAGACTAATTATTTTCATATATTGCGTATAATACTTTAAGAAGATTCCGACTTTGTTTTTAATCTAAAATTCTATTGTTTTAGTTATAACAAAGGAAATATATTTTTTTCCGAAAAAGTAGAACTTTGAGAATGCAGTATCGAACATTTATACGGAACCACAATATCCCACACAACTACGAGCTATGCAAAAATTTTAAGAAAATATACAACAATGTTCTTAATTATCTCATTTTCCTGCAACACGATGAAAAGCAGCCGAATAGAAAATGCGATGCAAATATATTTAATATTTTACCTTCATCAATTCTCACCTGCCCCGCGTTGAATTTGAAATACACTTTGAAATTGGTTTACAAAATTTACGCTTGTATGCAGATCCTAAAGTGAATCGGGGTTGTTGACTTTCATTTTCACGGTGCCGGCACTGCATATGCGATGAACCGATACGAGCTGTTATCAGCGGCGTGGCAATGTAACGTTATCATGGCAATGTGATATTCCGAAAGAAACTTGGACGTTGTCTTCGGAAGTTGCAGTTTTCGTAGATTCGAACAATGGCATCTGGGAACGGGAACACTTCGCTGCAACGCCACACCATCGACTTCATATAATATCGTTCTAGCTTATCCTATACGTGACTCAATTGACTCCACGCGACGGTGCTCACAGTCGTCTCACCAATGGGTATGCTCGTTATAAACATATTAGGTTGGTGCATATGAAATGTCGGAATTTTAAGAGTATATATATAACATTGAATATATTTTTTCAAAAGCTGTTTATTTAATTAAAATATGCTCCATTTGATTCGACATACTTTTCCCAATAAGATTTTAATGCACATATTGCTATTTTAAAGAAATTCTGATTATTAGAATCTCGATAAACTCTGATATGAAATTTTTCAGACTGCCTTTATTTTCATACTGTTTAGCCCTGTTCTAAATGTTTAAACAAGTGAAAGTCGATTGGCGAAAGATCTGACGAATAAGCTGGCTGCTGCAAAATTTAATCTTTTAATCAATTTCTTTTCGCAATTATTTTGTACGGCGTATGCGACCGAGACGAAATTCAAAATAAATAACAAAATAGAACACTTTTGACAAAATCTTCTCTGTTGAAATGTGACTCTGGCAATAGATGATACGACTATAAACAAGATTATGCTGAAAACAAGAAGCATAACGAAAATAGAGGGACAACGTTCACGTGCAAAGGAAATCCGACATTTCGTATGCACCAACCTAATAAGTTACAAGTCGTCACACTTTTTCCGATGTTTGTTTCTTTAATTTCCATTCATTGCGATACAATTATGCAATATTATTACATGTTTTATCGCATACATGTTTTGACGCAAGTCAAATTAGGGTACCTCAGACTTTATGAAACAGAATGTACGTAACTGGCTTTCTTTCAGAGATAACTGTTAACTGGCGAATTGTTTGACCTTCCTATAGTCTTTTGGGTCTATATGTATGATTCAGACCGCGTATCAATTTTATACAACGTTTCTAATTACCATCTTAATTAAGATTAAAAAGCTACTTATCTTTTATTAATTAATTTTTAGTTTCTTATATATTTTCATGTTTTTTTTTTTATATCTTTTAATATAACCAGCTTAACGCATTGTGTTATAGCGTAGCTCCTAAATATATGCATGGATATTCCAAAGATGCGATACGAGGATTAAATATGTTCAAATGTTATCAATTTTATAAGGACAAAATAAAAAATTGTTCTACATAACAATCATATGCGTGCTTATTGCAGCTATATTGTTCAAGCTGAATAGATTCTGAAAATTGAGAAAAACTTCGAAATTGTAACATAACTGTAATACAAAATCGTAGAAAGATAAAAAGACGATACATTATGATTAACTATAATACCAACTCAGTATACCAACGTAGTTGGTAGGACGACCGACCGATGGTTTTCCACTCCTGTTCGAAGTACATATTTTCCATACGGTCGATATCTCGCAATTATCATGTTCGCAGATATACTCGAGTCCTTGAGCATTTGCATTTTCACCGGGCGAGGAGTCCCATATGTTCATTGGTATTTATCTCGTACACGGATCAATTTGCGCAAATCATTGCGCTTACGGTTACGATGCAAAGCGTCGTGTGCGTGTCCTACGTTGGGGAACGGTAAAGCTGACAGGGCGCAAACCTCGTAGCAATCTCGACTTCGGTCTTCCAAACGAACCAGACTGCATCGCAAGCGCCGATCACTAATTCGAATTCAAATCACGCTTCCCCTTCCGTACGTCTCTACGTACCGCGCGCGTTGTATGTCCGTAGACGGCTGCGAAGCGCACGAAACACTATGTTCACGAACGGTGCGAGTCTGTTTTGTCATAAGCATCGTTGAAGCATTTATACGACAACTTTCTAATCAGCCCAGCAAGTAGCAGCGTAACTAACAATGTGGAATGTTCAGAGAAGTTTCTCTAATTTCCCGTTGAAGTACCGAAGAGATTCGGAAATGCCTGCAAGCTGAAAAAGAAAGCTTCCAGCAAAGCTCATTTCAAAATGTAGACCGCGTCAATCAACCGGCGTCGAGATATTTTTAAAACGCGCGTTGCCGGCCGAATAAAGGGCGGCTACATCAGTAAACAGCGGGATGAATGGGAGGAGTGATTGCCAAGTGTGAAAACAAGAATGAAAGTGCGTCTTTAAGCGCTTCTTTCGCACCGAGTTTACGACTCCTCTATAATCTGAACAATCTGGGCATTATTCTCTCAGCTACTCCGAACCACCTCTGCGAACGGATTTCAGAAAAAAAAGTTTTTCCCTTACTCTTTCACCCTTTTGTGGCCTGCTTTACATCCGATTCGATTAGTTCTTGATTTACAGTGACCGTTTTAGTTTCGTAAAACGTTACAGTATCGAAAATGAGACAATTCAATTGAATCGACTTTGATCCTGTACGATAAATATACTGTTCGGTATTACGTCCGTCTATGTTCTATACGTGTGATCTATTATATTTACTAATACAACGAAAAAATTTTGCACAATGTACGGTAAAGTAAATTCCTCCCCAATTGTCTTTTGTCTTGTAAATAGAAATAACAATTTGGTTTTTATAGTTGGCGGATATTAAAAACCAGTCGTGAGATGCAAATATAAAAACAAAATATAAAAAAAGGCTCAAAGCTCGAATATTCGTATCTCCTCTTCCTAAATTGTCCAGTTTTGTTTATCAACTGAAGAACAATTGGGAAGAACTTATTATATAGACGATTCAGTGCGGCACGCGTTGTCCTGCTGATTTATTTACGCGCGAGCTGTGCGATTAAACGTTGCATTGTTAAGAATATTCGAGGGCGTTTAACTTTCAATTGAGACCTCATTAAAGATTTCATTCCACGAATGATAAATCGCGTTGCGGCAGGCAATTTGATTTCAATGGGTAGCGCCCGAAAGCACTCCTGTCGAATGATCCACGACGATCGTTCCAGAAATTAACTGAAGAGGTACAAAGTTCTCAAAGGAGAAAGTTTCTCTTTCTCATTCAACAAAACTGCAGAAATCTACGGACCAATATTTGTGACTAGACTGTGCCCTGTTATGCAAAATAAAAACGTCAATTTAGTGAATTAGAATCATAGTGGTGTAAGTTATATTTTTCCCATTGTGAGATACAGAGATTGTTATTGGTTACTCATACGTGTCTTCATTACTGAACAAAATTTATTGTTAAAATTATTTAGAATTAATTTAAAGAAACTTTATTTTTATTTGAGGATTCAAATTGCTATCATTCATGCTATATGTATTCATGTGGAGTTTTTAGTGAGTTAGGTTTTCTTTTAGTGAATTAGGAACCTTTGTCTGAGCTCGAATTACTCACAGCAAAACAGAATTTTATAATTTGCTTCACTTGTCTCTTTAATGTTTTGGTACGTGCAAATTATACTTTAAGACATAAGCTTCTAGCCCATTCAATTGTAAGAGAATGTAAAGGAATTGTAAGGGAATTAAGTAACGCTTAAAAGAAAAGAATATCATGACGTTCTTATACTCATCAAATGTCTTCGATAATATACACTATCTGCCCACTTTTGTTGTAAATATATCAAATTCGCAGTTTAGTTACGACATCTAGCTCGTGCTTTTTTCCCCGATATTTAGAGTGAATCTTGTAATTCTCTCTCGCATTTACTTCGTTTCAAGTAGCTAACGTGTCCCACGAATTTCAATATTCTCGGAAATAGCGCGCCTCCAGTTGTGACGAGCCTGGAGTAACAGGAGTATCGATCCCGCAGGAATCGCGTATGCGCGAATCAGGTCTTCCCAGGCAGATAAACATACTATATCATAAATAAACAACGGACGGCGTATTTGTCTCGAATTTTAATCACGATACTCTGTCATCATTTTACGTATTCAGCATAATGCGAATGCTTTATTGCGGGATGAATTAATTCATATTAAATCATTCTTACACGCTCGACAGCCGTATTGAAAGCTGGATACACGAGATTTTGCGAACAAAATCATTGGTATTGATTATCGAGTCCGCGCCGTTTTGTGGAATGGGATTTTGATGTGAATTAGCATTTCAGCAACTTCGCTCGTATGCAACGTACGATTTTATTCGCGGGAACAATTCAATGTCTGGTGCAACACGTTCAAGGTGTCTCAATTTGGAAGTGGAAAGATGAACGTGAACGTATTTAAATCGCGAATTTTTTGTTTGATTTAGAGCGAGCGGAAGGAAGGTACGCACACAGTGAGTAAAAAAAATATTCGTACACCTATTTTTTTGTAATAACTTTACACAAACAAAAACTATTTCGATTAATAGTTTACTATGTAAAAAGATAATGTACAAATGAAGAATTTTTAATAACGCATAACAAAAAAATAATGCAAGAAATACAAATCTTTAACAGCAGAAAAAGTATTCGTACATTTATAATTCGATTGCGAAATTTTAAGAAGCACGCATGTATTCTAGCAATACTGATCAAAACGTAAACAACTGTTTGTTGAAATAGTAGCATTGACCTGTACTGTCTCCCCAGTGTATCTTCGAACTCGGTACAAGCATCATGACAGCGAAGAAAAGTGAAATACCAATAAAAGTTATAGAAAAATTGGTAAGGAACTGAATTTAACTTTTACAACAGTGCAGAGCATCGTTAAAAAATATGAGAAAACGAAAATCACAGAAAATAAGCCACGAACAGGTCGGCCAAGGATACTCACAGTTACAGAGCGTCGGAGTATAATTGAAGAGGCTACAGAAAATCCTTTTGTAAGTGCTGAAACTTTATACAATGATATCGCGTCAACTGCGGGGAAGATTGCGTGCTCTCAAACGGTACGAAATATTTTGCACTCTGCTGAAATATATGGCAGAGCTGTAAGAGAAAAACCATACATTAATAATATAAATAGAGAAAAGCGTCTAGGTTTCGCTAAAACGTACGTAAATAACCCCATAGAATTTTAGAAACGTGTTATTTTCTCAGATGAGTCTAGAAACATTTTTGGATCAGATAGGAAGAGATTTGTTTGAAGAAAACCCAATACTGAGCTTCAACAAAAGAATATTAGACCAACTGTGAAACACGGCGGAGGAAACGTAATGATATGGGGTTGTATGGCGTACAGTGGTGTTGGAAACATTACATTTATCAATGAGATAATGAATGCCACAAAGTATATCGAGGTGTTGCGGAACAATTTAGAAGAAAGTGCAGCTAAATTAGGCCTGACTGGAAATTACCACTTTCAGCAAGATCCAAAACATACAGCAATAAAAACAGGAGAATGGATACTATACAATATTCCTAAAAATTAATTACACCACCACAGTCCCCGGATATTAATCCAATAGAGAATTTATGGCACCTGTTGGATATAAAAGTAAGAAAAAGGAAAATATCTAATAAATCGGACCTACAAAGAGTTGTTTTAGAAGAGTGGCAAAAAATATCACAAGAAACAACTGAAAAACTGGTGGAATCTATGCCAAGAAGACTGGATGCCATTATTGAAGCTAAAGGAATGCACACCAAATATTAATTGCAATAGAGTACTGCAATAATCATAAACTTTCAATTATAACTGAAAGTGTGCGAATACTTTTTTGGTTCTCAAATTCTTGTATTTCTTGCATTACTTTTTTGTTATGCGTTATTAGAAATTCTTCATTTGCACGTTCTCTTTGTATATAGTAGACTACTAAATGAAATAGTTTTTGTTTATGTATTATTTGCTTGTATAAAGTTATTGCAAAAAGGCTAGGTGTACGAATACTTTCTTGACCTACTGTATTACGTATGAAGTAGATTAAAATGAAGTTTCATTAATAGCTAGTGAGTTGAAGAATTTAAGATAAATAATAGAAGTCCTATCGAGAGGGTATGCCTCCAACGATGCAGAAGGACAGAATTTCATTGGGAGCTGGAGAACTGTTTATTTTTATAAATAATACTGCTGGTAAATTACGGGTATCACAGCCACGGTAATATGAAATGACATAAACTCGTGGCAAAGGTAGCGTTAAATAAATATTTATGTTTGCAAATATTACTGTGCAGTGAACAATTATAAAGCGGAGTTGAACATAAATAATTTTTTGGTTTCATATGCTAACAAAGTATTACATTCGACGAAATAAATAAAACTGAAGTGCAGGATTTATTTATCCAATACGCCGTACACCGCGGTAAATAAATAACCAAATATTTTTATTTTTAACTGTAATATTAATATTTAAACAGCCGATAATGTAACGGCAACGCAGCAGACTGAATCGGGTCAATTGCGAACGACGATGTAGTTTTTTGCATACTGCTTGGAATTAGATTCTGAATTTAAGAACAGCTTACTCTTGGATGAGTTGACATTTTTTTAAAGAAATGAATTAATTATCAAGTAAAAACGCTATTTATGTAGCAATCATAATCAGTGACTTGGCATTTTTTTCAATTGGTCTTATTCGTTGCAAATAAAAATTAAAAGTTACTGTACAGCACTAAAAATGCTTTTTAAGCATACTAAAAAACATTTCCGTCAAAATAATTAAAAATTTCTTAACAGAAGTGAATGTTACAACAAAAATGATAGTACATGAGAGAACCCAATGAAATTACTATCGTACCGTGAATGAAAACATGTATAATGAGCATGTAATACACGCATGCATCTCGCGCAACTTTAGCATTTTGTTTACATATTTCTCCTACATTTGAACATGTTTTAGCTGCACGAGTACCTCCAATTTAATAAAGAATCAGGTAAAATTCATCGTCATTAACCCTTAGCGGACGGCTGGCGGATATATTCGCCCAAGCGTGTTTACCATTGCGGACGGCTGGCGGATATATCCGCCCAAGCGTGTTTACCGTTGCGGACGGCTGGCGAATATACTACTGTGTTCAAAAAGTAAGGTGAATTTTGTTATAAAATGAAAAATCTTTATTTATTCATCCAAATTAATTTTATCCCCTTCGAAGTATTCCCCCTCCGATGCAATGCACTTATGCCAACGTTTTTTCCATTCCTCGAAGCATGCTAAAAAGTCGTTTTCCGGTATAGCCTTCAAAGCACGCAGCGATTCACGTTGAATCTCTGCAATAGATTCAAAATGGCGTCCCCGGCGCGGTCTTTTGAGTTTGGGAAATAGCCAAAAGTCACACGGAGCTAAGTCAGGTGAATTAGGCGGTTGCGGAACGATATGAGTGGAATTTTTGGCGAAAAACTCACGAAGAATCAATGCCGTGTGAGATGGCGCATTATCGTGATGCAAAAACCAGGAGTTGTCTTTCCATAATTGCCTTTCAAAATTGTTCGAACTGATCCAATTGAAATTCCAACCATATCGACAATGTCTCTAATTGCCAATCGACGATTTTCAACCACCAATTCCTTGACTTTCTTTACGTGTTGCTCATCAGTTGACGTTGATGGTCGTCCGGAGCGCTCAAAATCATAAGCACGTTCTCTGCCATCTTTGAAGTCTTTGTACCACTTATAAACATTTTTCTGCGACATAGTCGATTCACCGAAGGCCCTCTGCAACATTCTGTATGTTTCCGCAGCCGAAATTTCATTCCGCAAACAAAATTTAATGGCACTTCTTTGCTCAGCAAAATCAAACATTGTAAAAATCGCCAAGATCACTTATAGTCGTTCAGAAAACAAAAGCGTAACTATATGACTAATGATGGCATTCACATCAAATTTGGCACAGATGTTACTAACAGTATTATCAACATAAAAATAAAACAGTTTGCTCAAATCGATTAGCGAGGGAAGCTTAAATTAAAAATTCACCTTACTTTTTGAACACAGTAGTATCCGCCCAAAATGCTGGGCGCTCCAATACCCGTGGTCCACAGCGACGCTCGCCCGTCGAGCGCCGCCGTCCGCAAAGGGTTAATTCTACGATACGTTTAAACTTCGTTCCTGAGACTCTAGAATTCGATATGCCTCTGCCACTGTAAATGACGCGTCTTTTAACTAAAGATTTTCATAAAAATCAGCCTTCGGTCGAATCGACAGCGTCATCTACTTGAAGATAAAAATGCAACAAAGTTCGCGCATTTATAGAGTTATGCAATTTTTCTTTTGAATGTTTCAAAATTCTAAAAAATCACTTGGGCTAAAATATGCGTATAACACAGCATTCGATGTTCAAAAAATTAAAAAATAACAGTTGCAGTCGAATCTGAAGGAAAATAAATGTAATGTAATTTCCTATTTCAGTATGTTAGTAACTAGGTATCCGTTTCCATTTTCCATGCGTATTAGGTAGTTTATACTGTAAAGGTAAAGACGTATGGATAGACTCTTAACTCATTGTAAAAATATTGTTAACATTATGTAACTACATATGTTTAAAACGAACACGTTCATACGTGTTGAAACCTGAGATGATATAATCGGTCAGGACTTTCCGGTGGACCGACTATAAGCCTTTACTACGGTCTGGGTCATACAGCCCGAAAGGGTCTAACCGTAAAAGGGTTACACGCTGGAACTTTAGAATTACTTACACGTTTCGGTGCTAACACAGGGGTTAAGAGCGTGTCGCTAAATCAGGCTATTAGCAAACGCAAATAGAAGTAAGTTTACGTTCATTAGTTTCGAGAAGTACAATCAAGGAAGGATCCCGAGGCTTCGCGACGCGCGGACGAATCCGCTTTTTCGTAGTTTCATGGTTCGACCCGAGGTTTCGGTCGGGTAAGTCCGTGTTTCAAAGCTTCCTGGAACTTTCTCCTTCGGTCCGGCAAATAACGCGAAGTCTGCGTCGTAGACGATGTCGCGGGGGGCGGGGCGGTGGCAACGAATAAATCGGGAAGAGGAAGAGGACAGAATGGCTACTCGCCAGCTTGGTAAGAGGAAACTAATTCCGCACGCACAAAAGGATGGCCCTTCCGCGTGGAAAGGGAACACGGCGGCGGCGAAAGGGACGGAGGTACGAGCAAGAATTATATTGAGAGACGAAGAGGCCATATTGAACCAAATCGAGTCAAAGGGACTGCCTCTTCACAATTTATAGCGTCGTGGAACGAACGAAAGTGTTTTTCATGGACTCGCGACTATCCCAGAGGCTCTTGACAAGAGCCGAGGAAGAATTAAGCGTTTGTGAAGATGCTTCATGAAATATGCAACCAATGCTTTTGAAGTTCTGCCACGGATCTACATGAAAGAGGAGATTTACACGGGATGATCGTGCTGTTATCTTTGATTTTAATTCGATGAGCTAATCCATTACGTGCTCGTATCGCAACGGTGAAGATTTGACAGGGTATTGGTTGCTGTGTTAATTAATTCGTAACTTATACTTCGTATTAATTACGAATCAGCAAAATATAATGTAAATAATATCTGTATCGAAAATTACCGCATTTAGCAGATTAAGTGCTTCCGAAAACAATTATATAATATGAAATAAAGTAATATAAAAGATTATAACAGTTTATACAAAGTGTAATAATGTAATAATGTATTCAACTGTAGCGCAACCGATTTCTTAACAAATCAGATCCAAATCACTAAACGAAGTTTCGCGTGATACCAAGAATATCGAGAATTCCCACGAGTTACTTTAAAAAAGTAAACACCCCTGCAAATCGTCTTAGGACATCTACCAACGGATGTCGATACGACTCCTTCAAATAAAAAAACAATCTTTTTAATTGTACCACATTCGAGCCGATAAAAAAAGTCGATAGAAACACTGCAAAATGTCACGCAGGAACTGATGAACGATAAGTATCGACGAGAGGGTCGTATCGATCATCGAGGGTTTCGTCGAATGTATTTTAGGAACGACGCAACGATGCCGGCCTGATCGCTTTTGCGGTCGTAGTGGTAGAAACCGATTTAGTTACGGCTGCACACACGCACTATCTATGAACGTTTATAGACAGGAAGCCATAGCAAAGCATACGTTTGTACGCAATTCGACGTTTGCGACAGAAAAATGGGGAACGTGGTATCTGTTTGAGGTTTAGCACAAAGTATGAGTTTGATATTGCGAATCATTATCGACAAAACGGTTTCCACGTACATACGTATCGATCAGTTCCTTTGGTTGGTCCAATGTAACATTTAGTTACGTGTATCATGTTGGTCGGACGGTTTGCCGTCTACCTTATTATTCAAGCGAGAACGTGAACGCGTGTGTATAGTCATGTGTGTACATTTTCTGAGAAAAGACCCGAGTTACTTTTTAAACGTTATGTTATTGAACGATCCTTTGTGTTTTCTGTGCCTCTCGGAAATACTACGAGAAATGTGTGATACAAGCGTACGTGCGTTAGGGTAACAAAGCTACCCTACGTGTATTCAATATTTTTATTCTTACATATTGATTATTGTTGAATAAAAGTATAAATCCAAAGACCTTAGCAAATTTAATACACACAACCTTAAATAACTTGCAAGAATGGTTAAATAAGTCTCGACCCTAGGCTCTAAAGACTCGAGGAATTATATTTAGCATGAAAACAAGCCAACCATATACCTCCAAAATTCTTATGAATGGTATAGAAATTAAATTTGTGGACACTATCAGAATACTCGGACTGCTCTTTGACAGCAAACTAACCTGGACCACGCATATCAAATACTTGAAGGAATCATGCCTGAGAAGATTAAATGTAATAAAATCTCTAGCCAATAACAATTGGGGGTCAGATCAGGAGACACTCCTTAATACCTCTCTAATTTTGCTCTAATTTTATCTAAAATAGATTATGGAGCAATAATTTATAATTCAGCTAAACTCAGAGTATTACAACTCCTTGAACAGATACATAACGCTGCATTAAGATTAACCACAGGGCTATACCGTACTTGCCCAATAAGCGGTTTTTTATTTGAAGCTAAAGAGATGCCGCTTGACCAAAGAAGGAGATTATTATGCGTCTCATATGCCTTGAAAATATCCTCTACACCTGACAATCCCACCTTTAATTACATCTTCAAAAACAAGTACAATAACCTAAATTCCAAAAAAACTTATCTACCGGGCCCTCTTTAGATTAAAATCAATGAACTCCTATCCTCCTCTGCATTAGAAAAAAATCCCAATTATAGAACACAAACAGGAAACAATAGCACCTTGGACCATCTCAACACTCCAAATTGATATAGATTTAGCCGACTCTGCAAAGGATACAAGAAGTAATCAAGAACACATTATCAAATTTTTAGAACTCAATAACGATAAATATCTCCACCATAATAAACTGTACACAGACGCCTCAAAATCAGATCATGGAGTAGGTTATGCCATCGTCATGGGAAACGAGGCATTTAAACATCGTCTTCCTAACCAAGTGTCTATTTCCTCTGCTGAAACCTAAGCAATATATGACGCGCTAAAACTAATCCAGGTTAACAACTCCCAAAATTATGTTAATTACTCCGATTCTATGAGCGTCATCCAAGCATTACTTAACCTCCTTGAAAAAGAAAAAAGTGAACTAATTAAAAACATCCTAACGCTATACACTGATCTCACCAGGCTATACAAAAATATAACTATAGCATGCGTACCTTCCCACCAAGGAGTAAGTGGGAACGAAAAAGCAGACTCCAGTTCTAAGGAAGCAACAACTTCAAGAATATCGTTAGAATGCAATGGAATCAGACCTGGATCACCTCTAAAAGAACAAAAATCCACAATGTGGTTAAAGACTTGATGCAAGAAATTCCTACCAATGATCTCAACAAGAAGAAGAGGATAATAATGTCTTGCCTGAGGACCAGTCACGCCAGAATTACACATGAACATTTACTGAAAAAAACGGAACCACCAATCTGCAACACCTGTCGTACTCAAATCACTGTTCACCATCTCCTATATGATTGCAGAAGATTTGAATGCGACGTTAAAATCTTACTTTAAAAAAAGAGATATTGCAATCGGTAAATTCGATAAAGTTAACTGTGCCCAAAAACAAACCAAAGGCGTAGCAATTGGGTCATCCCATATGATCGACTTCACTACCCTAACTTTCATTAAAGTAGTGAATTTAAAGCAGTGTTTCGATGATATTTTCACGATGCAAAAAGGTTTCAGAATCTTCACGCAGGCATATAAACTCCTCGGTGCTCTTTAAAAATCCCTTGCATTATGCCAGTTTGTCCCGGCCCTCGCACTCAAGGATACCTCTCGACTCATTCTCAAGCATCTACGCAAAGAAGGGTTCTTCGTTAAGTCATCTCACCCTGCAACCCTTCACACGCTGCGACACTGTAATCGCAGGACTTTATCTGATCTGTGAAAATTGCATCTTGGAATATCTACGATTAAATTTCTGTTTAACATGTTCGTCGCCTAGCGTGAATGGCTAGAGTTTCTTACCGGGCCCAAATTCGTTAGTCAGAACCCATAGGATGACGTTATATTTTATACATTAAATATAAATTAATGTACAACAAATATAATAATTTATGAATTTTTAGTATTTTTATCGTATATATTTTGTATTTGCCGGTGTTTATTCCATTAAACTCCTGTGCTACAAATGGGATTTTTATAAATTAAATAAATTAAATAAATATAATCTTGAATATGAAGAGTGTCACCCATATTTGGGTGACGGGGCCCCGACGGAAGCATACCTGTCACCCAGATATGTGTGACGAACGTGTTAACGTCGCTCTGGAACGTTAGGCTGACAGCGATTTATTTATACCCGCCAGCGCATACATAGATTTTTCAATTATTTTCATCTTATGTTTTCATCGACCCTCTGTATCCTCGAAACACTTGAAAATAATCTTTCCAATAAAATGCCGAACCTAATTTACTGAAACCTTTGTTAACGAATCTATCCGTATGTAAGAATGTTTACATTTACTTACATGTATTAATATACAATTGTATGTCTTTAATAAATATTAGTTTATTTTTCCAACTCATGTTTCCCCAGGTTTACATGCGATACCCGGAGGTACGTAATAATAAATATTAAATTTTCTATGTAAATTAATACATATTTAAGGTTCAACTAGGATTTGTATACTGAGCTCGTCATGTACTAACGACAATGCTATATAATTGTAGATGTTCAAATTAAATACTTGGGGTATAAGTGAAAAGCGCTGTGAGGAAGAATAGTTAAAATGATTACATTAGTGTAATACACGTAAATAAAACATAATTTGTATCTTCTTGTACAGGAACTCACAATCGTATACCTTAATACGCCCACAATTTCATCTAAAAATAGCTCTAATCATCTAGTAAAGAAAAATGTATATATAAATATATGTATTTAATATTATTTATCTTATTATTTTTATTATTTAACTAAATCCAAATTAGACACGGCTGTAACTTGTAATTATTTTGAACGACAAGGAATTGCTTTAATAACGCTATTTCCACAAGATTCATTTCACTTCTTCCAAAAACCATCTATTTGAAATTCAAATTTGTGACTGAGCCTACCACAATTGCAAATGTACCATAATACAACTTCTCTAATTACTTTATACTAGCGCCAAAAACCTCTTTATACTAGAGAAATCAGCCGTGCAATCGCTGTCGTTGCTTTTAATCTGTCAGCAGCATGAATGGACCGTGGAACGTGAAAACGCGGTAATGCCAAGCGTGTTCGAGATAATGGAAATTGCTAATAGACTGGTTAATAATGATAATAATAGCAGTGGTATCGTTTCGATAGGGAAAAATCGATAGGATATCGTTCTCTACGGCTGCATTTCGATCAGACCGCGCGTTGTTGCGAGCCAGAGAGAGGAGTATGCTACCTACGCGATGGCTGTGACGAGCAGGCGTATTTAAGCGTGATTAAGCTGAGCAATATTGGACTTTCGGTCACAAAGGGAATTTCGGTTGCTGTGTCCTGTCTCCACTGCTCGACACCTCCACGAACTGTAATATAACCATAAACGTTCATTATAGTACGTTGAAAGAGACCTCAAACGTTATTTTTATCTTCGTTAGACAAAATTACATGAAGGTGTCGGACAAAGTTAAACGAAGTAAAACGAAAGTTTTGTTTCTTATTCGAATCGTTTGCTTTCTTTTATGCAATCTTACGACATGCAACGTCCGAGGTTTGTAAATTTTCTTGGAAAAGTTAAAAGAGTTTATCAGCTTTTTAATCGGTCGAACTACTCCCATAATTTCGATAAAACTTCGAACAAATACGTAATTATTAACTCCTTGTACTCGGAGTCATTTCAACTGTAAATCTGAAATCGTTTTTCTGGTTTATAGTATTTCCATTTTGTGTAACAAAGTGTATTCGGTTCACACCAAATTGAGTCACGCGACTCATATAACAATTAGAATTTTAACAATTTTTGAACACTAAACTTCCATGATATCTATGAAAATAAATTTCGAACGTGGTGCAACAATTTTAATGGCGCCGCAGAGTCGCCACTTGAGTGAAAAGAGTTAATTTTTTCATTCAGAGTTCTTGTGGCACATTGAACAGATGTGAAATAAAATCACGTTCGTCACAGGATGCAAAAAAGCATAAACAAAAGTCTTGGAATTTAACTGGCTTCTATTTTCACTGTGTACGTTGTACGTAGACTTGTACTCAATGGCTCTTTTTGTTAGTATTTTAAATCCTCTACGAGATATTTCTATTAGGAATACACGAAACGATCGTGTCCAAAGAAAAATTCTCTTGCAAGAAAAAGCCAGTCATTGCGACTCATGTTTTCCAATATAGATGAAAAAAGAAGTTTAACATGTTCAAAATTAAGTAATGTACAAAGTTCTAACACCAAATGATATGGAAGCTGTTTGATTTACACAGAAATAAATATATACATGACAATGAATAGAAATATTAATTTTAACGACAAATACGTATGTGTAAATATTAAGTATACTACGGGCAAATACTTTTATAAAAAAAGATTTTTTACAACTTGAAGTTCGTTACAATAATTTTGACCACTAATCTTTTAAGAAATATTAGCAACTATGAATGTTTGTTTTACGAACATTAACTTTGCTATGATATTATTTATTAATAAAACGATTGTAAAGAAATATAATAGATCGATAACAAAAATTGTATTTCTCGTTGAAGATATTACATTGTAATATCTAAAAAGTTTTCTTATAAAACAGAATCTGTATAATAAAAACTTCGTAGAAGTTTTAGCATAATTAACATAATAATCGAAACAATGTTCAGAATATTAATACAGCTTTAATAATTATTTGATAATATTGTAACACTGTTTACTGAATGAGACAATTTAATATTTGTTACAAATATTATCTTGCAATTAGGATATGACTATGCATATTACAATACGATTGCGAACATGTTGAATATTGATAAACGGAATATCTGTTTCCATTATAGAACAATTTACATAGTAAACAATTCTTTAATAATAAAGATGCCTTCATGAAAAGCACTTAACCCCTTACCGTACTATTTTCTTCATAGATACAAGGATGAACACTTTTTCTACTGTAATAATTTCTTAGAAAGGAAAGGAAAAATATTTATTGCGTTCGTCTGCATTTACTTAAATGGTTAAATACCAACGACGAGAGGACAGAACTTTATTCAGGCTTAAAAGAACAGAATAACACTTTTCTACGTATAAGGCAACAAAGAGCAGCGTTTGAGAGATTAGTCAGTAGATTTAACCTTCCAAGTGTGTTCGCAATGCTTCGTTCCATCTACTTGTTCTTGTAATAAAGGCGTGAAATTCGCGACCGTCTCATTATTCAATGTTATACTCGTTATTAATTTTACCTCTGCGTCATACTCAGGAGGGTTTGTTAAGTAGTGAAACGCGAGTGTTCGGACTCGCCACTGAACAACGTTGCGGATGCAGACGACCGCTAAGAGATAGCGTTGCTTCTCGGAGCTACCGTTGATCAAAGCCACCGGATTTCTCAGTAGTTTCAGACAGACGGACTTTCGGAAACCCTAGAAATTCCCGGCGTGACTTCTGTCGCGGAAGTAGCGGCCAGAAGCCAGCGGGAACGGATGTCTTCGAACCCGGCGCGGATCCAAGGGACCGGAGCCGCTGGACGTTAACCTTTTGCCGAACTTCCTAACGGGCTGGTAACGGTTTCGAGGAAGTTCGACATCATGGACGATTTGGCACTGTTACAATTTCCTGCGTTCGACGTTAAGCCGGGTTCAACGAACCAAAGCGAGATTTTATTATTCACTTAGAAGTTCGGAATTAGACCGTTGTAGAACACGATCCGCGCGGACCACGTAAATGATTGCCGATAAAATAGTGATAACCGAATGTTTTATGCACTAGTAACGGATGGGGATATATAAAACCAAATGAAATGGAAATTTTCACCTGTTCGCTCGGCGAGTATTACACGTTCTCGCAGGTTAAGACTTTAAGGCCGATAAAATCGAGACCAATGAAGACTCTCTGCCGCAATAAATACGAACGTTGGAGGGTTTTAATGCCTTCTCCGCAGAATGACGCTGCAGTCGCGGTTATAAATTCAAGAAGACGAGACCGTAGACCTATATGCGAAATGAGTTCTTTGAGCATCGGTTTTGCAAAAAATAAAATCAGTAGTGCTCGCTCTCCTAAATAACAACTTTTATCGTCCATTCACATATACGCGTACAGAGTAAGTCATTCAACCTGCACAGCTCAAACAACTTGTAAATAACGCGTTCATATAAAATAGTTTCAAAGGGGTTAGTGATATTGTATCAACTTTTGATTTCACAATTTTTATAAAACGCATCATTGAAAAGACTCTAGAGAAAATAAGATCTACATTTTATCACGTCCAACGGATTAAAAGGGTACGTATGTATTTTTTCAGTCTAATAGTAATTCAAGAATCTCATGTACACTGCAAATATACTGTCCAGTATCTCCTTACAAGAAACTTTTATTAAATAATATAAAATCCTAGCAAATGCCTTTAAAAATATTATAAGAATAAAAGAGATCCATTTTTAATGAAGTAGTTATTTTTTTGGGAAATACTATAAAAATAAAACGAAACAATGATTGATCGATCATAACCAAATAGACAAGTTAAAATACCTGCATTCGGATCACGACTTTTTCGTCTAGGCGGACGTGTCCTAGCTGGAAACTCGTTAGGTGGACGCACTAATTAAACCATCTGTGACAGCGGCGTGTTTGCGACCTTCTCAGAACAACGATCACCACTTTGTCTTTGATTCGAAGCAATATAATTGGCTAGTGGATCGTTTTAACGTGTCTCGTAAACACTTTCGAGGATCACGGGCACGCATATCCGTGTACACATTTATTATGGGCGCGTATAGCAAACGCACGCCACTACGTCTACCCACTCGAGGTCGGCTTTCGAACATCGACGGCACGATCATGATGCTTGTCCAACGGCAAACAAGATATGCCACCGGATTTACATTTGCTCCAAATCATGCAACGCAACGCTCGCTTGCGCCGTTGCTATCCTGTAACAACATAGTAATCATTCTCTCCTTTCTCAAAATCAATGGAGACAATTTCTGTTTTGCATAATGATTCGCAGTCTATATATAATTAGTGATTCCGATCTCTGAAATCAATTATTTTACTAATCCATGATTCAACGTGATCTCAACGTGATCAGAAACTGCCTAATAGAAACTAATCCGTTAACTGGAAACTAATTCCGTGGTCTTTAGAAACATAATTGTGGAGTAAAGTCATGGCAAACAGCAACGAGACTTAGAATATTTGGATTTAGATTGGGCTGAACAAAGTGGTGTAAGTTCATTTTCTCTTGTTTCGAGAAAATTAAAGGTTAACATATCTGTTAATTAAAAAATTTTAGATAAATTATATCAAGTCTGGCAATGTTTCTACTGTTTTATCAATATTTAATTTCTAAAAATTTAATTTTTGTTTTGATTTTGCTTTAGCAGACAACTTAGTAAATATAATAATAATTTCCAGGAAGGATTAAAAACAGCAAATTTTGATGTTTGGAATAAAATAGGAACAGAAATGACAAAAACTTTGATTGACAGCATGCAACGACGTTTGCAAGCCATAATAAGAGCTCATGGAGGGCCGGCAAAATATTAAAACTCTACATTCATGAAAAAAATATATTACTAATTTAATCGTTCGAATACTTTTGTGGCGTCCGTTTAGCTGATGTTGGCAAGAAATCTTTCACAAGTATTGTATACGTTATCAAAAACGCTTGAAATTTAACATGTATAATCGCGATACTTGTATGTTATTACAGGAATAAAAGTATTTTGTAATTCGTAATGGATCTTACATTTTTTTTGCGTCAAACTTTTTATTTTAGAGCGTTCGAATACTTTCGTGGCTCGCTGTAAATACGCTGTGCCTTCTTTTGGCGAATGCACGGTAAATCACTTGTCACACCTAGATAATTATGATATGTATGGAATTATTTCTGTTATCAGAAACCTGTCAAAGTTGACTATATCTTGATGTAACTATTTCCGGATTATTATCCTTCTATAGTCCGAGTTTCGTAAATGGCTATAAAGATTTACATGACGCGAAGTCTGCAAATATCAATTTCTAGATATATGTACGTAGTGTTATCAAGTGATTTACAATGTTAGACACAAAGTTGAATGATGTATGAAGCAGGAGTTAACCCCTGGCCGTACTATTTTCTTCATAGATACAAGGATGAGCACTTTTTCTACTGTAATAATTTCTTAGAAGGAAAAGGAGAAATATTTATTGCGTTCGTCCACATTTACTAAAATGGTTAAATACCGATGACAAGAGGATAAAATTTTATTCCGGCTTAAAGGAACGGATTAACACACATAACAAGATATTGATAGAAATCTCTATGACGATCCAGACTCATCAAAATACGGCAAGGGGTTAAAAATCACAAAAATCACCCTTTTAATTAGAATTTAGACAAACCGTATGAAACATGTAAACAATATTTATTACGAAAATGTCCTTGTATTCTTTTTAATCTTTATCTTGGCTACCAGAGGTCCATTAGCTATGACTTTTTCGACAATATTTTACGTACTATACATGTTACAAATCCGTTTTTATTGTTCATTGCTTGGACAGTAATGTATGAACATTTTTTAGTATTAACATTTTCACCGTAAAATAGACCACAATTTGTTAGAACCTACAAGTTTGAACGGAAAGTCCGTATAACTTTTAATAAACTTCCAAAATTAGACAATTGTAAAAATCGTTTAATTTCAATTTTGAAAAATCAAATGTCACTTGAAATATACTTCATATTAATCCAATTTTGTTTACAAATAATTACACGACATAAAATAGAAGCGGTATTTGTAATTTTAGACGCTAATGACATCGTTAAAATTACAAGATATTGATAGTATTTATTTATGCTCTGCATGTGGCAGTGTTTTGAAATATGCATGATGCACCAGAGGTATATAAGGTAATAACTACTTGATATCTTTATATTTTTCATAAGTAATAGGCCTGGCATCTTGGTACAAAGGCGCCAGAGCGATTTTTTCAAATTTTGGCGGTCTTCGAGGACGTGTAGGTAATAAATTTATAATTTTATAAATTCTTTGTCCTTCATCCATGTTTTACATAAAATAGTGTATGGTGCACTTTTGAGAAACCTCATCCAACATATTTGCAACCAATTTACCTGTTCTCCATTAGTGTTTTTTCTTATCTGTTTTTAATCGCATTTTGAAGATTATTTATTGAAACGTAATTTTCTCGTTTCATTTCATGTAAAATGAATTTATCTTGTTGACACGTAATATGACACGTAATATAAAACAAATGTAAAATAACAGGCTACTGATCGGCAACCATCTGCTAATTCACCTGTCAATTGGAGTTACACCACTTTCATAATCGATGATTATGCAATTTCATTCACCGACCAATTTGAAATTGTACAAAACATGGGCATTTTTTAAGAAATTAAACACGGACTAGTTATACATAAAAAATTTACATTAAATTAAGCATAAATTACGTGATATCTCATTTTTTTCAAAAATAGACTTACACCACTTTCAAAATAAAGGGTCCATATTGTTATGTAAGTACGAGCACGGGCGCGTAGTATAGCAATTGACGATCCACCGCAACGCGAAATTGTCCACGGCGAATCCGGAAATTGTAAATCACGGTCTCATGATTCTGTTTCCAGTATCGGAGATAATTGAAACTTTACGTGGCCAGCAAGGCCAATAAAACCATCAGCGGGCAATAGTTCGACAGGAAATTTTCTGGACGCGATCCGGCGCGGGTGTATTAACTGGACTTTTACGACGGAACATTTCCATGAGCTTCCGTTGGCGGCGTCATTCCGCAATGAACATCTTTTATGATCGTGCTCAATAAATCGTGTCCACGTCAACGAGAATAGGAAGGAAGGAGTCCGGGCATGTTGTACCGAACGGGGGAGAACCAAATTCGTCGGTGACATAAGTGCAATCACGTCGATTAAACGAATTCGCGCTGGGGTTCGTCATTTAGGATGTTTCTAGGCTGACATTGCTCAACCTGTGACTAGATCTGATAATAAGCTTTCCAACAAACGCAGTGATACGAAGTTTTATTGTATATAACAGTGCACAGTATAGAAAATGAAAATATACAATTAAATGGTTTAATTAATGTTAGGCGGAAACGAAGAAAATAATTAAGATATTTATTTATTATACGGAAAAAAAATAATGAACAAATGGGTGATTGGAAATAAGTATTTGACTTAATTCACAAAAAAATGAGCATTAATTTACTAATTGTTTTACATATTTTATATATGCGTACATTATATTTTGCATATATACACGTTACAAATTAATTTCGTAATTTCCATATAGATAGCTTGCAAAAGATCTAAAATTACTTTCTCCACAACCCAAAAGTAGACTCTGACGCGCTCTACGTATTTTGTATTAAGTCTAAATTCGTTATATCTGGTACTTACTAATGGCACGTAATAATGAGTTACATCCCCAGGCAGCATCTCTTAATGTAAAGGATACGTCACAGTAATCAGATTGAAACAAACGACTCGCGTCGAATGAACTAGTATCGCGCTATCTGCCACGGTGCACCGTAATGTGTATTGTCATATCATAAATGGAAATACGTGAAGTTGAGTAATTGTTGTTCGATGTAACGTGCCGGGGGAACGGATCGTTAGCGTAATAAATACGACAGCTAACATTCATGACTTCCTTTGCCGTTCGTATCCGAGGAGCTCGCGTACCCTGCATTCGTTTGTACTTGTCTACGCGTTTGAATAGTATAGATTCCGTCAATTCATTGCATAGAAATGCATTCACTGCGTTATGCCTCATTACACGTCTATGAAAAGCAAGCTACGGTAGCTTCGTTTATTCGCACCTCGTTTTTATAGATACGGTCTTGTTCGATGTCGGGTTATATGAATTTATATATGTGACTCCTTTATTCGAACGACGGTTCAGCATACTAACAATAAGCAGTGCGAACATAGATATTGATAGACTATTTCAATAAGCAGCTGAATGCTTGATACTATTGAATGATATTGTATTGATGTATGAAAACCAATGAGACTGCATGACGAAACCTAATAAGCGCGATTAATTTGCGTGTATAAACTAGATACTAAAATAATATTTATTCAGTCTAATGTTTGTAAAATTATACAAATATAACTAAATAAAGTATGCGTACTAACAGAACTAAAATTATTATATCTCTTCAGGAAATATGACATTAAGGACCATAGTGATACGTTAAACAATGCATTAAGAAGAAAGTTGATGAAATTATATTCTTAGTAGTATATTAAGGATATTAAATAATTAAAACTGCGAAATAGAATGAGTGACTTAATATTACCATTAATTATTTAAACTTATTAAAATAAATATAAATTAGAAACAATCATAGAAATATTCATTAAAGAAATAGTGCCTATATTTTGAAAATCTAATTAAACACATTATTGAATTCTTCGAAAGCTAACTAACTAATGGAAACTAACTATAAAAGTGATAGATAACTTGGTGATGTATTTGCTGATAATTTTAATAGCTCTCTATCATTTAATAGTTAATGAAACATCACCGTAAACTTATAACGTTCAATTTCTATAATAATATCTCTGCGTCTTTAAGGATAGTAAATAAAATTCGTCCTCATTTACCGCGGAAGTGAATTGAATAACAGCTCGTGTCCTGGGAAGTCAATGAAGATAAGTCGTTCCGCAATTTAAAAATCCCCAAGCAGTCTAACGCAACGGTGAGATAATTGAAAGAAGACCATCAATTTCCCCGGGCAAGATTAAGCTCAGCGAGATTGATGTCCAATGGTGCCACGCATATTCGGCCGCTATTATTAATTCCATACTAATCGATCCGGCCAGTTCCTCTGAATTGAATGTAAGACAGCCTCGACGCCTGCGGTTTCCTGTTGCGGTACAGGATTATGTGACAGAGAAACCGGGGCAACACGTTGATTTTCGGCTGCAGACTGCTCCAATCTGGCATAGTACAACCGATTAGGCCACGAGCCTTGCGATGACGACCGATCAACGTCCGTTACAAACGTTCATTAGAAGAATACATTGTATTGAAGTCCTCACACTGGGCTGCGCGTGTCAATTTCATTTATATCACAGCTACTTCTTCTATGACAGAATGTTAACTCTTTGGGGCTAGGTGGGTTAAAAACCGTCCCTACTTTTGCTTAGCTTTTTATGCATGGTGGAATATATTTTAACACATCTTGACAAACTGAAGTTACTCATAGTCATACATTTCAATATTCTATTTAAAGTTTTTCATATAGTTGGCGATGCTATGCACCAACGATAAGTGCGTAAATAAATGAAAAGAATGCATGCAACTCAAAATGGAACACTATAAGTTGTGTGTGCTGTTGGGACTAAGATTGGCACATTCTGAGATGCAGTGAATTTTTCGTTCATAATGGTAGCTATCGTTTCTTTTCTTAAAATTTATTATGAATGAGTATGTATTGTATATTGCTTTACAGTAAATAGAAACATTTTTTGATGTTTTGTTTCAACCTCCCCACTTTAGGGTTGACCCCTCCCACTTTTATATGAATCACGCCCCCTTTTATATTAGCCCCTCCTTCTTTATATTGGCTCCTCTTCTTTTAAGTTAGTCCCTCTCATGTTTGTATTAATCTCTTCTTATATTTTAACTCCTTCCTCTCACATATTAGCCCCTCTGCCTCTTTTGCATTAACTCGTCCCATTTTGTGGTTGACCCTGCTCCTTTTGTATTAACCCCCTCCTTCTTTTGCATTCGGTTAGACCTTTTATGTGCGTTGCAAGTTTTTAATTTCGCTTTTAGTATAATTTTCATGGAAAATAACGAAATTAGCAATGGTAATTGCTGTGTTCAACTATGTTCGTAGAAGACGATCACAATTTTAGCCTTGCTGTCAAAGATCAGAACCTACACAATATAAGTCGAATTTGTATTTTTACTCGTTACTAGATGTATTATATTAAACATATTCAAGCTAGTGACATTATATCCTCCAGATATATAATTATCTAAAATCACGATCATAATCATGAAGCAACTTCTTTCATTAAGCACTCCATTTTCAGAACTGTTCTTAAATTGATGATTTTTATCTCTTAGTAAGTCTAGTAATAACAAAGTTAAATAAAATTATTTCAGCCATTTTGCAGGAGATTAATCACTCTAACATCTCCCGAAAGTTTAAGTTCCTTAGTCTAGTTTTAAGAATGCTATACCATCTTAAAAGACTTCTGAAGTCTTTATGCACCTACAGTAAATTATTGCTACCAAACGTAGAAATAATTGAATGAGGCTGTGAATCTTTATTTAATACTATTGCTTAATCTATTAATAAATAACAACAATATTTATAATTACAATTTGTCTCTCTGTGGACATTACTTCCTTCTCTAGCAGGAATACGATCACGACTAAAAAAAGAATACTGAAACAGTTACACTGTTGTGCTCATTCGACGAAATAGTGAGCGCCAAAACAATTGATAACTTCTGTGGCGGGTATATTTAAATTCTATTAAATCATGATATTGAAATATCCAGTATATACAACACTAAACATTAAAATTTGACTGCCATTTTGAGAAAAGAAGCCACTGTGAATGTCTGTTGACGACGTCCGTTGACGACGTATTTTCGGTGATCCCTACGCAACCATGACTCATCGAACGACTCATCATCCATCGCTGAAGGAGCCATATCCCGCCATGGCGTCGTATTCGCAGTCACGATTCGCGGGTATTCGTAATTGCGATCCGAGCGTGACCGAGGACACGCGGCAGCACGCCTACGCCGATCGGAACTAGGTCGAATCGAAATTCCAGGCTGGGGAAATGCTCAAATAAAGACAAGACACACGGAATTATTATCATAGATGCCTGCAAAGATATTTTCTATCTACCTATGACAGCTCGGCTAGACGTTTTTGGAAGGTTAAGTATTGATCTTTCTCTCGACGACACCCGGCTCCCTCTGCCCCCCCCCCCCCTCTTGTTCCGGCAATAGCTTTTCAAACTGCTGGGTCAGATGGTCCTAATTAAGGAACTTGATCGGGCCAGTTGGAGTTCGACCATTACGAACACCCATGTTTCAATTATCGAATACCGTTCCACGTATTTTCCTCGGCCGCGTTTCAATCGTTTGGAACTTGAGATGCCTGTAATTATTGGGTTATACCAAGTGAAATTGCCGGCTCTAGATGATAATGTGTGCGAAGAATGGACCAGCGTTTAAGTACTATTGTTCGACTATCTTGTTTCCGACAAAATTGGTAAATAAAATAAAGAAATATCCGAAACGTACACAGAATCATACACATTTTTGTCAGAATGGTCCGGCGTTCGCCGTGTTGATGTATTTACACTGTGACAAGTGACATCACCCAATATCAAAGTTGCCGATTCTAGTAAAATTTGACAGACATGCAGAGCATCCAATAATATTCGATACGTGTTCTTTTATAGCTACACGTTTTCATGTTCTGAATAGAGAAACTAGTTTGTAATACATCTCGATAATTCATGGAAATAGAACACAATGAGGAGTACAACATTTGCTTGTCTTTTTGTTTAGCTGAAACAAACTATCAAAGATTTTAAATTAAAGATTGGTTAATGAATGCACATCAATCATAATTACATCTTCGTTTTTAAATTATCGATATTTAACACTTTACCGACTGATAGCATATAAATCGACTTTTACCTCCGATTGGTAGTTCGTGAATCGGTTGTCATGATAATGAATAATTAGATATCTATTATTGACATAAATGTGTTAGACTGTACAATATTATATAATATTACAATATTATTATACAATTTTTTTAGGTATTAGACTTCTTTCGCAATAAATAAAATTAATCGAATGACCGGTCGGTAAAGTGTTAAGAAAGTCAAAATTACAATTTTTACATTCTCGTGTCGAACAAATGAAAAACTTAAATACTCTATACTATTCCAGCAGCAAATCGAATGATCTCAATTTAGAGGTTAGAAGATTACTATTTTTCCACAGCTTTCCACATAGCTTCATCAGAACATAAGAAATTCAATAATATTTTTCCCATTTCAGTTCCAATAGAATCTTATCTATAATATTGAAATTCCAGTAAATAACAACGAGGTAAATGTCGATCAAAAGAACGTTAAAATTCCATTTGAGAGTGCTCAGAATCTTTTAACAAAACATATTTGGCATAAGTAGAACCGAGAATAAGTGTACATTTAAATTACTTACTCTCACATTCACTCAAAAAATATATACTTTACCAACTCCGCTGTATATTTAACAAGATAGAAACAAATAGTACTATCCCGATTGAGGATTGGGTATGTTAAAATAATCAACCTTTACATATTTACGAGTACTGATAAACACATCGCAATAACTAACATTCAGCTTACAGATGAAAAGCTTTCAATAGACAATGTCCATCAAAGAATGTTTGGACAATTACAAACATACAGCAAAAGTTACGCCTTGTACAGAAGAAACCAAATTACTTAGTGAAATTATAAATATAGTAGCTTAAGTAACCTAGATTACAACAATAACGTCGAAGTCATGATGCCTAATACAGATAATCTAATGTTTAAACTATTGTATACATATGTTACATTCACACGTAACTCTAAAATTGTGACCCCACAAGTGGACGGTAATTGCTATTCAGCAGATACCACATTAAATGAATAAATTAAAACAAAAATACATGATTATGATTTATTGCACGAAGTTTTCTGTAAAATTAATTTCCGTATCTGGTTGAGCATATGTTTTCCTGAACAAGATTTTGTGGGAGAGCTTCAATATTTATTATCATCGCCTGTTATCGACCTGCTTTTATTTGCATTTACAGAAGCTGCCAATGCTTGTCTGATTCGATATATTAGGTTGCCCCATAAGTTTCTTCCGCATTATGCTATGAGTGACTCTAAGTGGCTGTATTTATATAAATATGTAGGCTTATCTCGTAGTCGTTTGTGGCATCGGTTTCAGTCGTCCCAGAGCTCTTTCAAAGTACGTTTCGTTGGTGACAAAGTCTCTTTTACAATTTTTTGTGCACCGTTCAATATGGAGAGCTAAAAGAAGCATTAGCGACATGTCATGCTTCATTGCTTTAAAAAAGGCAATACTGCAAAGGACACTGCAGACGAGATTTGCACCGTTTACAGGAGTGGTACTAGGACTATTAGGACCACCCGCGATTGGTTTAAAAAATTTAGAGCTGGCAATTTCGAGTTGAAAGATGAAGACCGCAGCGGCCGCCCAGCAACGACGGATAAGGACATTATCAAGACTGTGCTCACTGAAAATCCGCGATATAGTGTGCGTGAGATAGTGGGTGCCACTAATATTCCCAAGACAACGGTACATAAGCATTTAATCAAGATGGGATATGCGAATCGATATGAAGTTTGGGTTCCACACCTATTGACCGAGACCGGCCTTATGAACCGCGTCTCTACCTGCGATTCGCTTGTCCAGCGACATGAAAGGGATCATTTCTCAAAGAGGCTTGTCAGTGGAAATGAGACTTGGATTTTATACCAAAATGTGCATCGAAAACGAACTTGGTCTAAGGAAAATAGACCTTGAACTGTTGCGAAGCCTGGACTTCGTCCGAAGAAGGTTCTTTTGTGCATTTGGTGGGACTGGAAAGGTGTAGTGTACTATGAGCTCCTTCCTCAAGGTGATACGATCAATGCTGACAAATATTGCAATCAACTGGAACAATTGAAAGCCGCCATAGCAGAAAAGCGGCCAGAATTGGCGAACCGACGAGGCGTCGTTTTCCATCACGAGAACGTAAGACCGCACGTTGCGTTGGCCGTAAGGCAAAAATTATTACAGTTTCATTGGGACGTTCCATCTCACCCTCTGTACTTCCTGGACCTTGCTCCATGCGATTATCACTTGTTCCTCTCCTTAAAAAATTCTCTCCGTGGTAAATCTTTCAAGTCCAGAAGCGAAATAAAAACGCACCTACATGAACATTTTGCAAATAAGCTTCAACAATTTTGAAACGAGGGCACAATGAGGCTTTCTGAGAGATGTAAGAAGGTTATAGAACAGAACGGTTCATATATGGCATAATAAATCCACCTTAAACAGCAAATATCGTGCATTCATTTCGCATCAAAAAAAGGGAAGAAACTTATGGGACATCCTAATATTAACCGGTTCGGCATAGTGCTCCCGTTCATCTGTCAAAACACACAAATAAGCGGACCGTATAAGAGCAATAAAAACAACCGGCCGCCCTCGCCCTTCGAGTTCTCGTCTCATTGCCGGAGAATTGCTCTCAAGATCGTTTCTGTGGGCTTTTCCACGAGGTGACTCATCCCAGGGAAAAGGGTGGAAAGGCATTCCTGGGCAGAGGGCCGTAGAATAGGCACGTTCTCACGTATATGTCATCACAGGGTCGTGAACCCTTCTCTACTTAAGAAGAAGGGCGCAGCAGCCCTCGCGTCGCAGCATATTATCTATTGAGCCTGCAGCTTCGTAAAAGCTGCCTCTGTTCGAAAAATTTCACTGGAGAAATCGCTTCACCGGACGCAAAAAAGCAGCTACGACGCCAGCAGCCACTTTGTGATTGAGCTTTAAAATGAGAATGATAAAGGCACTCGTGTAGTCTTTCTCCCTCGACCTGCCCGGTGCCCTTCCTCCTGTCCCATTCCTCTTTCCCTTCCATTAATGTTAATATAAATTTGCGAACGGAGTTACGTGTAATTTGCCGGAAAATTTTGCGTCGACGAAGAGACAAAGACTTTTTCGTCCTTGTAATTATTACTAGTGCACCATAGAAGGTGAATGCTACGTTTGGAAGACGTACTGGAATGGATAATACGAGGGTTGCCTTTAATATTTCGGGATTAGAGAACAAAAACAAATATTAATCATCGAAAATCACTTTATTGTTTTTCAAAATATTCCCCATGAAGATCTATACACTTTTGCATGCGTTTGAACCAATTGTCGAAGCACTTTTGCCACTCTGATTGAGGTATCTCCAAAACATGCATTCTGAATGCAGCAACCGCTTCTTCAGGTGTCGAAAAACGTTGACCTCTCATTTTGTTTTTTACGTACGGGAATAAAAAGAAGTCATTCGGTGCCAAGTCGGGACTATACGGCGGATGACTCATCAAATCCAACGCGAACAAATTTTTTTGACAATCAAATGTTTATGCAATATTGAATGTATGCTGGTCCCACTAATGCCTAAGGTTGTCTCAATCTCACGATAGGTCACATGACGATCTTGCAATATCAGTTCGCGCACAGCATCAATGGTTTTCGGAACAACAACTGATTTTGGACGACCTTCACGAAATTCGTCTTGGAGTGAACTACGACCACGATTGGATTCACCATACCATCGATAAACACTGGTCCTTGATGGAGCTTCATCGCCAAAAATTGAATTAAGTTCATCCATGCACTGTTGCTGAATTAATCCACGTCGAAAGTTGTAAAAAATAATCGCACGAAAATGTTCACGATTTAATTCCATTTTTGGGCCGAGATGAATCTTTTAAGTTACTGTAAACAACACAAATAGCGCTCGTATGTCAAAACGTTCTGAGTACGTATAATCTAAAAAATGTCCAACTTTACGATAGAGCTGTCAGTTGCCAGATTGCAACACTAGGGTTGCCAAATCCCGAAACATAAAAGGCAACCCTCGTAGATTGAGATGAAAAGGATGGAAAAAAAGAAATTGATGAAACGTCCTGTGATGGCAAATCTTTTTCGAAACGACGGCTAACATGTCGCTATCTATCTACATAGAAGATGCTACGAAAGGATTGTGCAGGCTAATATGAGAAATGAAAAAGTATTTGAAGCCAGTTTGTTCAAGAGTTCTTATCTTGATCCTAATTTTCTGCTGGTCAGTTTAAATGACTGAAGTGATTGATAAAGCTACATCAAAATCATTAATAGCATTCGCCTTACTTAGTTTAAATAAAGTTTCACTCTATCTGCGGAAGAATTAATAATAGGAAACAGGAAACATTAACACTAAGATTTATATATTTATTATATATTTATTTATTTATTATATTATATATATTTTGAACGTTACAATCTTTATAAACATTAATTTCAAATATTTCCTAAGATTTGATGCAACGAAAGAATATATTCCTTTGAATAAATCCGTGCATTGTTTTACGTAGTTTCCGAATAAATCAATATCGATCTGTATAAGGCTTTTTTAATCAGCGCGCGTGTCAGATGGCTGAGGAGCTCATATCCAATCGGAAGGCTCATATTTACACAGGAAAGCCTCGAGCGCTTCCTTCCTGCTGTACACAGAACATGTTAGCCTATGTAAATTGATACATTTACATTTGAATGGTCTTCCTAATATTGCCCAATATCATGACGTAAACTGTAATTGAATTCCACAATGTGGTTAACAGTACTAGCAAATTTTCTACGATATTTTACCCTCCGATTCGAAACTAAACATTATAGTAATTTCCACAATAGTTATTATAGTATAACTTTTAACGTTCCTGTATTTTTTAACAATTTTAATAAACTGAAGATATCAGTCTAGTACCCATTATCTATTCTGATAATTTCATAGATTTATAAATTGTTTATACAGTTATTGCATTTGTTAAATACAGTCTGATCATCAGTATTTCGACTTCTGATTAATTCACTTTAAACATAACTGTAAATATTAGGTTGGAAAAATAAAAGTCAATGATTCGATTGATATAGCTTTTTACCGAAACAGGACTATAAAAGAAACATAATTCTAATGTTAAGAAATCCTTCGCTATTGGTAGCGAAACGGCTAACCTACGACGATACCTCTCAGGAGATTAAATAGCAATCATTTTATGAAGCCTGCAGTTGAAGGGTTCATTCGCTGAACAGCTTCATCCTATATAAAATCGAAATTCGCCCTTGAAAAATCGGGCGATGCATTTGAATTGGAGGAAGGTGCGTGAGCTCGTATCGCCGGAAATTAAAAACGATGCTCGTCGTTGTGGAAACACACTCGAGGCTTACACGAGTGCATCGAGAGTTGCAGAAGAATGCGGAGGGAAAGAGGCGAAGGTAGCAGGCTCGTCTGTTCAAGGATGGAAATTGAAATTCTCAGCTTCCAGCTCGACTTCCCCGACCGTTCAGCCGTTTCTGCTTGCATCGCGTTGTCCCGCTTGCACTGTTATGCATCCTGTATGCAACACATATTTCGAACGAGACGATGTCCTGCGAAATAACAGGAAGAAGAGGGAAACGGGAAAGGTGGCGCAATCGGTACGAGCACCTAAGAGTGCAAGGAAATACATGGAGCAGCTGCCAGTTTCATTACCTGCGATACGAGAGAGCCTTGTTGCGTTCCCCGTTACGTCCTTATAAGGTACGGGTCTTTCGATTCTACTCTATTCAGGACCCCGACGGGTATCTGGGACTATACGATATCATCGAATACGGTAGGTGGCCGATGGTCGCATGACAGAATAATGCGGAGTGACTCGACATATAGAAGTCGCTCGTTGTAGATAAACATTAAAATTGGAGCATATTGATTTCACGTCAGGGACGTGTACAATGGCTATCGACGGCGGCCACGTTTGCTGGAATTGCACAGACTAGCTCCAGGTATCATAAGGTAATCGATAAAGGCAATAATGGGCGTCTGTTACCGAAGATTATGGTAAACCTCTTTGAATGATGTACACGTATACGCCCGGTTTACGGAGATTGATGAAGATGTAAATTGGTGGACGTGGCCGTGGCTTTATTTGGTATGTTGTCGGGGTGAGTCGTTCACATATTCCTGCAGCCACTTGCAACTTGATCAAATTCGTTCCTTAATCTGGAACGCAAGTCACGAAATATTGAAATGATAATTTATTTTACGTGCGCCGCAAGCTTAAAACAAAAGTACAGATGGAAGAAACTGTAACGAAACATTCTTTCATTATAAAGATTTTGCGCTGAAAATTAATTCATTTGTAAATCATCCTAATTTGATTTGCAGTCGCGTAAATATGATCTACAAAAGGGTTAATGTGGAGTGTAGGAAGATAAACGTGCGACTACAGAGGTAAACGGTCGTAAATAAACAAATAACATACGCGATGAGTGGGACACGTATGTCTCTTACACATGTGACACAAACTTAACTGAGGTATTCAGCTCCATTCATCTTACATGAATATTGAAACACTGTTGGCAAGATTGCAGCCAATCACTACTCAAGGTGCATAAAACGACGGCTTACAGTCTTCGAACACTTAATTTGCATTGTAACAACCTTCGGCTGTTTATACTAGGTTGCCAAATTGCCATGTCCCCCACTCCCCTCCCTCATTCTCTCTTTCCCTCTCGTTTCCCATGGCAAATATGCCGGGACAATAGGGGCAAAAAAACCGTTAAATTTTCGAGATACCCGTTGCATATGGGCCCATGTGTTTCTGTAACAAGTCTGACACTTCCTATGCGGAAACGTAAAAAGCGACCGCCGAGCGCCACGTGTTCCCCGTGGCGTGGCCTTTTTATGCTCCATCAGCCTGAATCATGCGTGCCAGTCTGCGTGGCCAGCACGCGCGCACCATGGCTCCGTGACGCGTGAAGATGAGTTCACGCGCCCTAGCTCGTGTCACGAGCTAGCAGTTTTTGCGACCCTGAATCTGCCCCCGGTTACAAGATATCGCCTTTCCCTCGGTTCAATCGGCGAACATTCAGCCGTTTTCTTAGTTACACGAAAGTGGGATTTCAGAGGCGCGCGCAGACACGGATTCGTAAACGCGAGAACGAGGTCTACGGGTCGAATTGAGTGGACAAGTAGCGGATATTGATGACGATGTTGTGTCATTTTTAACCAGTTAACTGTGGAATTTAATTTCAAAAGATCACCACAGGGCGCGGAATTAAAAACAAGCAACGACGTGCATACACGTCGAACGCAGGACAAATGGTACTATTATACATTTTACGAAAAACGAGGACGAATTACATTTTTATTCGTCAAAAAAAGCTAACAATTCGTTTCTGAATACGTTATTCCTACTAAAAGCTTGGAAATTGTCAAAAAATAATAAAATACATAAACAAGAAAAATTGAAGATAGCAAGAATAAATAAGAAAAATAAGGAAATAGTTTACAAAATTTCAAGCTATATATGTGTGATATGTTTTAAAGCACGTTACACCTTGCGTTTTCCATTTTTTGAGCAAACGGCGCATCTTCAGAGAGAATTTGGTTTTGATGAAGTAGCCCATCGTATTGGTAATATAAAGGGAACATACCACCAAATAATATTCTTATTACGTTTTATTGAGATTTAGAGTTTTTATAGTGAATGATAATTTTTTATTTTACGCGTCGAGTATACACGTCGAACGCACTTAACTGGTTAATGATACTCTAGGAAAATGGCAGAATTAGATTTGATCTATCACAGGGTAAGCTTTTCTCGTACGTTCTCGCATAATGTCTTTGCTTGTTGCTCTCTCGTGTTGTTCGCATTATAACAATTAAGGTCATGGATCAGTATTCATGGTAATATAATTCATATATTATTAATAATATATATATATATAAATAATTTATACATGTATACATTAATTGTTCAAGGGGTATTGTATATAATATTGTACATGTATTGTATATAATAATTATTCGAAGAGTATCTTTACACGATTTTCCATGATACTTGATTTTTAACCGGCTTGCTTAATTTTTATAATTATAGGTTATTGCATTATCAAAATAATTATCTAAAAACATCATTCATTAAACCATAAGCAATAAAAATGAATTCAGTTGGTCATATTGGCTATTGATCATTGGTTATTACTTATTTGATTTGTATGAATAATCGTACGATTCCAGCTGTTTTAGTTATGACTAATTATTTGCGCCTTCAAAGAATAACAGATAGTACTGTAACACTGTACCAACATTAAAAAAATTGTTTTACAGCGTGCACAGGGGAAACTTCATAACAAACAAATTACTGAAGATAAATTAACGAATGCGTTGTATCAAACAAACATTTGGTAAAATATGGTTTCACTTTTATAGCATTAATGAATTGAAGAAAAAAAAAAAACAATTAAACCGCAATTCGTATTGACCTGCTGGCAGCATTATTCACTTTCATGTGTGCACAGTACACTTTTATGTTTTGCAACGCGAGCTAAACATTTGCGCTGGTTTTTATTGCGGATGTCGTATAAAACACTGTTTAAAGATAGACAAATTTTATTGGAGCCAAACTGCCGTATTATACGAGTGTTACTAGTAATATAATTTTATGGTTATTGGAAGAGGAAAAGTGCAAGGCTGTATTTCCGTCGGATATGTTACTGCACACGTGCGGCACTGTATTTTTATTGCAACCGATGACATTAAACACTTTCCTTAACGGGGGCATCGGCGAGGGATATAAAGACAGTTCCAACTAATTATAAATGAGACTGCTTTCATTCTGAAAGTTCATTGTTACGTCATTCACGATACCAGTAGCAAAATTAAATTGAACCGCGTGAAAATGGAGAGGCCGAAACATTTGGACCAAATGAAACGTACGATAATCCTAAATTTAGAATATATCAGTGTGCTAGTCGGATACCGAGTTGATCTTAATATACATTTTAGATGCTAGATCGTTTTGTCATAATTACTTAATTTAATAAATTAGTCAAATTGGACCATAAATTCATCGAAACAGTATCTAAACTTATTAGTTTTCTAAATAACTTGCACATTCAAAAATATGAAGGTTCAAGTAAATATTAAAAAATAATGCAACAGTAACCTAAAACATTATGTTCACTATTTTCTAGGCAGAGACAAAGTACGTCTCGATTAACAAACTTTTAGCATATTGTCTTTTCCATAGCGTATTACTACGAAAATATGATCACTCTCTCGATCAGTTCAACCAAATATTATATAAATCAATAAATTGTATTCCTTAATGAAGTTCTAGGCTGCGCTATTTTCAATAATAGATTAACTTTTATAAATAAACGTTAATACACATGCGTAACTAAGTATGCATGATTAATACATATGTCTAATTTATAACCTAGAAACTTAACTTGTGCTACTGCACGACTTTGGCTCGCAGTACTTTACAGAGTGAAATTAATTTATGTTTATTTTCTTGTCATCACATCCGCTTTGAACGGTCGCAATTAATAAATAATATTCGCTGGAGAGGGAGAGCTGATTGAAACACGGCTGAGCGTGGCATGCTCAGGCCAGTAGCGTAATCGTCGGTAACAGCACGATCATTAACAAATCGAAAAGATCGGATCCGATGGGCGGGCTACGAGCCGCGCGTCAATTAGATTGCATGCCCGACAAATGGGCAAACGTTTTGGGATCATTAGACAAACGTTCGGCAACGTTATTAATGTCGACGTCGGTGCGTCGCAGAATGACTCGTCTGTCTTGTTCATCGAGGATCATGCCTCCTCGTTTTTCCACCGTGAAAAAACGCTCCCAAGTGTGATTCGAACTATTGATCCTACGTACCTGTTCCAATTTCTCACGGTGTACGCTGTTATGCGATTTGCATCACGGCAACAATGAATCTTGCCTAAGTCTCGATCGCTCAACTATTATCGAATATCGTGTGCAAAATAAAGTGACCCATCACTTAACTGGTTATCATTAACCAGTTAAGTGATCACTGCAGCTGGCAGGTGAGAAAATGTACGCATGTCGCTGTTTCTTCATTCTGATTGGCAATTGTTGCTCAACTCCTTAATGTACAAATATTTTTACCCATATGTGACGTTTTCGAACTCTAAACCTTTTTTTGAACTCGTTCTAACTTGGTTGCCAAAAGAAACATAACAGCATTCGATTCTCTTATGGTTAAAACTCTCGTGCATACATATTAGGTTGTCAAGTATGAAATGGAGCAAAATTTAAATTGCGCATAACCTTATTTAGCCGCCGTATTTTGACATAATTTGTTTTTCGTGTGAAAGGTACAATTTCTCCTCTTTCTAACGCATATTTCAGTTTGAAAAAAATTTGCAATTTTTTTGTATGTGCAATTAAATGAGACCATGGGAATCAGCGAAATTTGTGTGTTGATGAAGTATGAGTTTCACCGTGGAGCCACAACACGGCAGGCAGTCGCCAATATCAATAGTGTGTTCGGCATTCAAGTGGCAGCAAACTCGACTGTAGCCCGTTGGTTTAAGAAATTTCGTTCGAGAGATTTCGACCTGTCTAATGAACCACGTGGTCGACCCAAAACTCAGGTGGATAATGACGTCCTGAAAGCCATTGTGGAAGCGAATTCCAGCCAAAGTGCACGTGAATTAACATTAATGTACAATGTATCAAAGCAAACAATCTTGATTCATTCGGCACAAATCGGTAAAGTGAAAAAACTCAACAAGTGGATACCGCATGAATTGACTGACGCATAGAAGGAAAGAAGATTCGACCCATGCTTTTCTCTTCTTTCTCGCAATAAAGCCGAACCAGGTCTCAATCAAATCGTTACGTGCGATGAAAAATGGATCATGTACAATAATCGTAAGCGTTCATCGCAATGGTTGGGCAAAGATGAACCACCAAAACACTGTCCGAAACGAGACATCCACCAGAAGAAGCTGATGGTCACTGTTTGGTGGTCCGGCTCAGGTGTCATCCACCACAGCTTTATGGAACCTGGCCAATCGATCACGGCGGGTGTCTACTGTTGTCAACTAGACGAAATAATGAGAAATCTTGCGATTAAACAGCCAAAATTAGTTAATCGGATGACACGAATTCTCCTGCGGGACAACGCTCGACCACATGCCGCACGAATGACCGTGTCAAAGCTATAGGAGGTGAAGTTGGAAACTCTCCGTCACCCACCGTACTCGCCAGACCTTGCCCCCACTGACTATCATTTCTTTCATAACTTAAACAACTTTTATGGCAAAAGTGTATCGGTAATATGGGTGCATACTTTGATTACAAATAAAAAGTTTTTATTGGAAAAAAATCGAATTCAATTATGTGCATTTTTTGCTCCATTTCATACTTGACATACTAATAGCTTGGGGAAGAAGAAATCCATTATTTTTTCGATCAAATAATTTCAGATTTATGCTCGTTGGAAAGGTGACGTTTCGCACTACAAAAATTCTTCTTCTGTTTTTTGTTTGGCCCATTCAGTTGTGAGCTACAGGGTGTTAGAAATGGAAGTCAACAAAGACGAAATTCGGTACATTTTACAATTTTTCTTTGATACAGGCGGAAATGCAAGCCAAGCGGCTGAAATTGTGAATGGTGTTTATGGTCCCGATACTGTAACAGCCAATTACGAACAATTTTGGTTTCATCGATTCCATTCTGGTATTTTTGATGTTAAAAATTCTCCTCGCACAGGTAGGCCTGTCATAGAAAATGTCGACAAAATCACAAAAATAATCGAATTTGACCGGCATGTTAGCAATCGTAGCGTCGCCCAAGAGCTAAAGATCGACCATAAAATGGTTTTAAACCATTTGCACAAAGCTGGATTTAAAAAGAAGCTCAACGTTTGGATGCCACATCAATTAACACAAAAAAACATGATGGATCGAACTTTCATCTGCGACGTCTTGGCCAAACGGAATGAAATCGACCCGTTTCTTAAACGCATGGTGACTGGGGTTGAGAAATGGATCACATACGACAACATTGAGCGAAAACGATCATGGTCAAAGCTCGGTGAAGCTGGTCAAACGGTGGCCAAACTAGTACTAACGGCCAAGAAAGTTCTGCTGTGCATTTGGTGGGACTGGAAAGGAATCATTTATTATGAGTTGCTTCCATATGGCCAAACACTAAATTCGTTTGCGAATTACCAAGCAATTACCATGTTTATCTTGCATTGCAAAACTTCCTTAGTGATGAGAAATTGGCATCAAGAGAAGATTGTGAAAATCGATTACAAGAGTTTTTCGATAATAGGGGCCAAGACTTCTACGAGAGAGGCATTATGAAACTACCTTTAAAACGGCAAGAAAATATAGAACAAAACGCTGCATATTTGACCTAAATCGGACAATCCGAAACAAGTTAAATAAAGTCTTGAAGTTCACGTAAAAATAATGGATTTCCTTCTCCGCAATCTAATATTTTCAACTATATGTGTCATTTTCGAAATCTAAGCCGATTTTTGAACTCGTTCAGACTTGGTTGCCAAAAGAAAAGTAACGTCATTCGATTCTCTTATGGTAGAATTTCTCTCGTCCATACATAGAAAGTAAAACATAGTCTTGAATTTAATCACGAAAAATTGTTCAGAAAATTCAATGTTCGGACAATGCAAAAATTAGTTGACTACCTGACATTTTTACTGTATTGTGTAATTAATTTAGTCACTATACATCGTGTTAGATTGAGGTGTTTATTATGTGGAATGAATCAGATATTGGCAATTCGGATAATCGAAGTTCTACCGAATCACGTTCAAAAATAATTTTTATACCTGGTTACGTACATAATTGAAATATGCTTACAACTTCTGGAACAAGTTGAATTATTTCGACATCGTCGAGATATCGGCGTTCGACCACAAAGGGATGGAGAACACATCAGACAGACAATATGCTGAAATAAATCCGCGTCGAATGCTAAAAGTCTCTTATCGCAGTGTCCACGTGAAGGAGTTGATTAGCTCGTTACCAGAGCGAATAAAGCATCTGTTACGGCTTCTATTACGATCGGCAATCTGGCCGGCACGTCGCCGGAATCGCTGTAATTAGAGAATTTCGTGAGTAATCAGACTCAATCGAACCGCGCGCGCGTGCTTAATTACGCTCGGTAACTGTGCCTTCTCGATAGCTCTCGCCGTTGCGCGGCTTTTCTCCCTTTCTCTGCCGTGAAAAGAAAGCGCTCGTTAAAGCATCCGCGGAAACACTTCGAGTATGAATCCCAGTGGCTGCAAGGAAAAAAGGGAAGAGGTAAGAGAGAGGCCCCGGCTCTCGAATCCTTGCGCGAGCGACACGAGAAAGAGAACCGCAGCACGCTGGAAAGAGGCGTTGCGCGTCGGGATGAATAGCCGTCGTTTCCCCCGGGATTATGCAAGTGTCCTACTCCAGAATTTCGGGGGGAGACTCTCCGAGGCAATCGGGCCCGCTGGAAAATATTCTCCGGTGGATATTAAAATCTGCCTCGGGTGTTTGGGCACCGATGTCTTCGGCTGTCTTCTACGGGTATCTTCCGGCAAGCGTTGCTTCCGCTGAAATGCGAAACAAAGCGTAACCTAAAAATCCATGAAAGAGAGTGCTGCGGAAATCTTCACCAGCGGACGACATAGTTCTGTATGGACAA
Source organism: Augochlora pura (assembly GCF_028453695.1). NCBI lineage: Eukaryota > Metazoa > Arthropoda > Insecta > Hymenoptera > Halictidae > Augochlora > Augochlora pura. The sequence goes on from NC_135772.1 coordinate 8,513,552, forward strand.
TCGAGATAGACGGTGTTATTGCTATTACTATAGCGAAGTATGAAAAGATTGCTGTGATAATTTCTTCGGTTAGATGATAGTAGCGTCATCCTCGTTGCTTGTATATTCATCCTTATTAACCAGTCGCTAGCTGCATCGGTAGTAGATTATGATTGACTTAGTTGCTGGTGGCGTTATACTCATTGCTTTTCTATTGATCGTTATTGACAACTTACTACTAACGTTAGTAGATGGTCGTCATTAATTAGTTGCTACAGCGTATCTCTATCAATCGTTGTTCAACTAGTCAATTCAGTAATGTTATTAGCACATCATTATTGACTGTTTGTTAGTAACGATATCTTCGCTGCTCCTCTGTTGACCCTCATCGAGGAAAGGAAAGTAAACGTCATGTGTAATCAGCGATACGATAAGCATTTGTTTTTTCCTGTCAATTTGCATGCAGTAAAGTTACGACGAAAGTGACACAATCTTAGAAACGCATTTTTCGGATTGTCACTATAAGAATATTCTAGATACTAATTCAAGGAGCTTCTGTAATAAGATGGTAACTTTCCTTCTGCATACCTTGAGTGAACCAATAGGAAAGAACTAAAATTCAAACACTGTAATTGGTGTTCCCGTTAACAATCTTTTAGGTCGAATGGATACGATTCATACAAACAGATACAATTTGGGCATTAAAACTGCCCTCCTTTTGTTATAAAGCTCTTCTCTTTATTACAAAAGCATATTAACATGAATTAATCAGTTACATTCAAATTCCTGTGGTGGACGAGCTGAACAGTAAATCAAAATTATTAGTTAAAGAGTACATTCGGAAACATTCCTTCTAATAATCTATATTATTTTTGTTATAGTACATTTTATACTGTAAATATGGTACGAAATGTCTGATTTAATAGTTTTTATAATAAATCAGGTATTGAGTTAAGAAACTATATACGAGTTCAACCATGCTGTGTGTATATTATCACTAAATCACAAGTATAAATATGCATATTTACTAGTCGAAGTTTACATTCGATTCGTTGCGAGTACATTTACTTTAAAAATTAGCAAGATTAACTTTGCGCTAACTAGAAAGTGTATATATGTCGAGTTGACGTATATCTACTGTGCTAGATACACTCTTTTGTCCATAAATGTCTGGACATGTAACAGATACAGACGACTAACTTATTAAAATTGTTAAATTATAATAATTTTTTAAATAACAGTAATACATATTGATAAAATTGTTCAGTTTTATATGTGCAAACGATGAGCTTTATTTCTGTATTTGTTTTCTCTCTTTGTTTATATCGTCTTTCTCACTCTTTATTCAAACAACGTATGTATTTGATCAGAATAAAAAAGATTCATGTGAAATACATTATGATGGATAAAGAGAACAAAATGAAGGTAAAAGTGTCTACTACTTAATACATTTGCACATACTACACGTAGGGTTTCGCTATACACATAGTTTAGGTTGTAAGCGTGTGAGACAATAGAGTTATTTGGACCGTATTATACGTGCAATGGTTTGTATATTCGCGTTCCCGTGAAACCTCAATCGCGCGAAGGGAAAAGTTTATTAAAGTTCGCGGAATTTCAACGTGACTTTGTTTCACGCGTCCATCGGTATCTGCTGACGATAAATCAAATTTTCAATCCTATTATCCAGCGCAAGACTAAAGTAGATAACTCGTTTCTGATTGGAAGCGAAATCTTCCCACGAACGTTCTCTGATAATCAGATACCTGCCTCGGGTCCCGTTCTCCCAAAGCTACGTGACCCACCAACGAGAGTGTCTGCCGGGGTGGTTCTGAAGAGATTCATGAATTATGTAGACAGATCTGCGTGTAGGAGGAGCCTCTACACGCCGGTCGCACTATCTACAGCCGAACGCTTCTGGACTGTCGGCAGAATGTTGTTTACCGGCCATGGATTTGATGGATGAATCCGCGCCGCTCGAAAGGGGGATGACACTCTATCCACTTTATCAACCCCGTATAGTCGTCATGTCGTTCTCATTCACCCGAGATTTTCGTATTATTCGCGAGCGGCTCGGCTATTTGCACACGCGGAGGTTTCCTCCTCGGAGAGTACCATTAGGAACGATCAAATCGCTCTTCCAACCGGATTGAATCGACCAAAAATCCGAAGGTTTTATCCACATTTCTCCGCTTCTCTATCGATTATTTAACCCTCGTCTGTTCTTTCTTCCTACAGCTAACATCTTGCACTGTAATAACGAATCAGATTCGCGACGAAGATTTTTAAAACGGAACTTTGATTCTTCAGATATTGTAATCTATGACGTAAAGTAAATAGTGACATACAAGATCCACGAATAGTCTCGGTCTGTCAGAAAAATGGTTAAGGACGAAGAAGTGCTCTTCAACGTAGCGGTCGAAGCAATCACAGTGCAAGGACGTAACCTGTCGCTCGATGTCAAAGCATAATGGTAAAATATCAATTTGATGAAAACATCATCATTGTTTCTGAATAAATGAAAATTGGGGATGAAATACTGTGCTTAAATTATTATTATTATTATTATGATACAACATAATACAATATACAGCTACAAATAAAATAATATAGCGATCATAAGAGCGAGACAAATAAATTATACCAGTAATAACAACAATCGTAGGAATTCTGTATAACAAATTTGATGGTTTTGTATTTTCAATTACGGAGATATAAAAAAACGTTATTCTTTGGAGTTTTAAAGCGAATCATTCAATCAATATACACGTTTGTACGCCTTGCGATTTTTCGTTGCGGTTTCACCGCGAGAATGCACGCATCTATCGCTTTGACAAATTCGCAGGGAAAGGTAGGGACCGTGAGGGTTTGATAAATGGTGGAATTTCATCCGAATAATGGAATCAACGTATAAATTGCGTGTGACTAAACATAGCTCGTTCGGTCACAATTCAAGGCAGCGCGGCACGGAATATTGCACTGATTATGATTAACATCGATACCGCGCTGTTAAACATATATGCGTGACAGATGCGATTTATACTTCTATTATGCGAAATCATTCACACGCGGTTGTTATAAATCTTTCTGTGAATCATAGGGCAGGATTCGGATGAATAAATCGTTTCAAATAATTCACCGCTCGATGGAATTTAATAATAATCAATTGTTATTTCCGCGCGTTCCGATTCGACAGTTTCGATACCTAAACAGTTCGTTGCGGTTTTATTTTAATGGAATTTAAGAACAAATGTATTCTCTATGTAATTGTACGTTTATTCGATAATATCGATCTCTTTCTGTCTAACAAATTTTTATCATTCGCACTTCAGTTTTAGATTGACATTTTTGGAAATACAGGATGGGCAGATTATCTCGAAAATTGAGCTCCAGAAAAAAAATACTACAATTTTTTCTTATTTCTTAACGTTGAATCTGACTCACTCTATATATAAAATTTTACGAATATTTACAAATGGATCCAATAGATTGTAACTGAATGGTGCACTATCTTCAATTACGATGAATTTAACAAATAAACCTTCTCAAGAAAATAAATTTTCTCAGAAGTTTTATTGGAACACTAATTATGTTTTAACAAATATTTGTCAAAAGTTGTAGAAGAAAAACAAAATGAAAAGAAATGGAAACTATTACGCCATAACTTCCAGAGATTATAATCAGTTTAGTTTTTTTAATTATATTTTATACTGAGTATATGTGATTCTGTTTATTTAATTTCATAGTTCCATAAATATTAGGTAAACGAAAAGCTAGGTACAAGTTAGTCATTTTATATGAGTCGTTTATTTCGAAAGTGGCCTAACTCCATTTATACTTAAATCAAGATAATATATTTACTACTGATAATGTCTGAAGACAGTATTGAAGGCAATTTTAATTAATTAGTATTGAACAAGTCAACCTCAGTTTTTGGACAATTGCGTTAGAAATTGTTTCAGGTATCCTAAAACATGTTAAAAATTTAAGAAGTGAGAGACACATTATAGCTTACAGTGACATGTGCGCCGGGCAAAATAGAAACATTGAATTAACTTTAATATGGTTAAAAATTGTGCAAACTTTGGAAAATAATTTGGAAATCATAGATCATAAATTTTTAATATCAGGACATTCGTTTTTACCAAATGATAGAGATTTTGGCGTGGTAGAAATGTCATTACAAAAAAAATAATTTACTGTTCGTTCCCCAAGATTATTACAAGATTATTAAAAAGTGTCGGGAAGATAATTACTTTATTGTAAATGAAACGAGACGAGAGTTAGGCCACTTTCAAAATAAATGTCTCATGTAGTTATTTATTCCATGTAAAGTATGCTTTACATCGTCATAGTTTTGTAGTTTTATATCCTGTAATCAAAAACCTGAAAAATGTTCAAATAAACGTAAATACCCTTTTACAATTCCAATTATACGATATACAAATATCAATTAAACAATATATTGCCTTCCTTTGATAACAATTTAGCATCGACATCGCTATAAACTATCTAAAGTATCAAATGGCTTCTTCGAAGTTCAGTGACTTCTCGACAATCCTATCACGGTATTCCGTATACGTATGGGATATTGGATTTGGATAGTTTTGGTAATATTCTGGACCCCAGAATCTAGGTGTTACCAAACCATCTCGCCGATAGAGACGTCCAATATCCTGCTTGTCTTCGATCGCCTACGATTTGAATACGAACAGGAAACGGCTCTCGCCTTCCTAGCACGAAATAAATAGAAGTTCCATCGGATCATAGGAATGTTCGAGCGATTTTTGTTTTTCCACGACGAACAAGAAGCCGAGCATTTCAATTTTTCTCTCGGCAAAAACGTGTTTCTAATATTGGTCCAATCTGTACACTTCCCCGTAGGATAACTCCGTTTCAGCAAAGCTGTTTTAATTGAATTAAACCTTTCAGCCGGACGAAGCGAATATAGAGTCGACGGGAACGCCGCGAACGCGGACAGAAAATGTTTCAGGAGTGCGAAACAAAATTACAGAGAATATGATACGACATTATTTATATCAAACGCGAGATACCAGTGGCACAATACGGATCATAACGACGGAATATTGCGAATTCGTTTAATGAAATTGTCAGACGTATCTCTCAAATACGTTTGAATATTATCAATTTATCATCGTTCAAAGTAAATACTGACTTGTCGATATTCACGGCTGCAAACAGAAGACACTCAAAAAACACAAATTATCTACATCAGTATGAAACAGCTGAAATGAAGCAGAAATTTTTCGAATCTATTTCAAGCTGACATGCGACCATCGATCATTCGACCGCTTCGTACACAGTCAAGCGGCTGAACACCCATACGCGCGCATTAAATACGTAACAAAGAGATTTCTACAAACTCTTGTGTCTTGTTCTATCGCTGCCATCCTTCACCACCTACTCTTCACCGTCATCGCAAGCATACTTCAACCAATGGCAACACAAGCATTATTTTCATTCAAGAGTTCCGTACACGCAGAACGAAAGAACATATCTGACTTTCGGTCAACGTCACAGACACACGAACCACTTGTAACACACACGTTGTTATATCATATTAAGACTATTTGCGTCACCAAAAGAGTAATATAAGTCAAACTCCTATCGCGCATCAACTAGTTCAGCGCTGTCGATTTGCCAACGAGCATTTAACATTCACAAGTAGGAAACAAAATATATCCGTACCACCACGTTACGCTATAGTCATTCTATTACTCAAAGTTAGCAGAGAGACACCTACAAAGAATGCGGTCATGATTGGATGTAACGCGTAGCACCACTCTCGTGTCGCACACATTCTCGATATTATATAGGAACTGTAGGAGATTAAGCCTACTCATTTTTCTGCGAATACATAGTGTCTTCGTAACTCTAAAATATGAATCGTTTAACTCCGAAGAGTCCACAACTGTTCTCCGAATGTTTATATAATCATGATACACAATTAACAAAAATCTTTGAAACTTGATACAAGTATACAGTCCAGTGGAGTTCTTAAATATATTATAATTTTAAATATTTACATCTGCATTTATTGTAGACATGGTTCAATACTAGTTCATAATAATGTATAAAAAGTATAATTGCACATATGGGGGACCGGAAAGTAAAGTTGTTTTTCTACATTAAATTCAAACATAAATTAGCAAGATTTTATTTTCAATCAATAATGTAATTATCCTCGTTATCAACAACCTTTTGCCTTGTAGTATGCAAATTGTCAAAGCCGGATCGATAAAAATCAATTGGTTTTTTATCAAAATATGTGGAGATAGCATTTTGGACATCATTCGAATTTTCAAATTTTTTGCCACTTAGAAAATGGTGTATCGATTGGAATAAATGAAAATCCGATGGCGCAATATCGGGCGAGTATGGTGGGTGAGACAACACCTCCCATCTCAATTCATTAATTTTTTGCAAGGTTCGTCTTGCACCGTGCGGCCTTGCATTATCGTGTTGCAGAATAACACCTTTTCTGTTGACGACCGCTGGATATTTTTCAATTAAAGATTGATTTACTCGATCTAACTGTTCACAGTAAAAATCTGCATTCACAGTTTGTCCAGGTTTCAGCACTTCAAAATGAACAATCCCGGGAATACTCCACCATACACACAAAAGCGCCTTTTTGGAGTGTAAACCTGGCTTAGCTATACTTCGTGGCGATTCATTTGGAGAGAGCCACTGCCTTTTGCGTTTTGGGTTATCATATAGGGCCTATTTCTCATCTCCAGTGATCAAACGATCAAAAAACGCTTCTGTATGGTGTCGCTGAAGCGATAAGTTGCATGTGCTGGATCGGTTAGCTTCGTTTTCTTCCGACAAATTATGCGGGACCCAAACACCTGTTCTACTTTCTTTACCAATCTGGTTTATATGTTCTTGGATGGTTGACTATGGTTGTTTAAGAGTGTTTGACAGTTCCTCAATTGTTTGACATGGATTTGCCTCCACCTCCGCCCTTAACGTGTCATTGTCTAAAGTTGTTGGTCTTCCTGATCAATACGAGTCGAAAAGATCGAAATTACCAGATTTAAACTTAGAAAACCATCTTTGGCATTTTCGAACATATAATAATAATTTGTGATAAACATCACAAATGTTTTTGGTAGCAACTGTTGCGTTACTACCCTTGCGAAACTCAAAAAGTATACAATGCCGGATATGTAACTCTTCTGGTATTTGGCTGGCCATTTCACCGTAAATTGCAAAAAAGATTTGAGATGTTACTATTTGCGAGAACACAAGTCCCTCTAACCTTATACTGTGTTTAGCACGCCTTTGAAATACATAATAACCTAACAAATAAGTAAAGAATATCGACATGCGCAAAAACGACATTACTTTCCGGTGTATATGTAAGAATAGAGTAGTATTATTTTTTATGATATACAAGTTACAAAGGAAACTATTCGTATTACAAAGTCATATAAAGACCAACATAAGTTGGTGGTCAATGCTTCTTCACATGTTACATTACTTTTATTATTCTCTAATTTTTCCGAAATCTTTAGCGTTCTTATTTATACGAAGAAGCAAGTGAAAAATAATTACACGCGTTTTTGATACGTATATTTACGTGAAGATAAATACGGGAATAACGACGAAATCCATTATGTCCAGCTGGAATTGCGATTTAAATCACTGCGTGCTGGTACACCGAACATTTCAATCTATTTTTTCTTTTATGAATTATTCTATTCTATTTATTTTATTCTATTTATATGTAGATCGACTTTCATGCATTTTTAAGAATGAGTCAGCGATGTACTAAGTGCTGTGCAAAATGCAATCCTGAAATACCATGGCCCACTTTTCGAAAGAAGCGACCCGAAGTGCACTTATGGTTACATAGCTGTCCATCTCACTTCAATTATTCCGGGCTCATAACATATGGATCGCATAAGCGTGATGGACAGCTATGATGGCCGTCGTATATCCGCTTTTGAAAAACAGGTCTGGCCGACTGTACAATATAAAACGTTTTCAAAAATACACATTTCTCCCGACTCAATGAATGACAGTCACAAAGCCTTCGCTATGGCGATTATGAGAACTAGGTCAAAATTCACGCGAAACTTAAATCATTTCATTTATTCCATTCTATTACACGTTCTGAACGCATGGAATTAAAAGTGTGAATCAAATATTAGGTTAGGTTGGTGCATATGAAATGTCGGATGTTTAAGTAAATATATAAAACTGTAAATCTTTTTTCAAAAGTTGTCGATTTCAGAAATGTCTGTCTCAAACAAATTCTGATCTTTAGAATTAATAAACTCTGATATGGAACATTTCAGACTGTCGTCATTTGTATATTATTAAGCCCGTAAAAACTGTCCCGAATGTTTAAAATAATGAAAGTCGGTTGACGAAAGATCTATATTTTATAAAATTTTATATTTTACTTCATTTAATTTCGCAATTGTTTTGTACGACGTATGCGTAGTTTTTATGGGCTAAACAGTGTCTAAATGGAGACAGTTTGAAAAATTTCATACTATAGTTTATTGATCCGAAACATCAGAATTTCTTGAAAACAGACATCTATGATTTAAACTCGCGTTGGGAAAAGTGTATTGGAATAAATGGGGTACATTTTGATTAAATCAATAGCTTTTGAAAAAAGATATGCAGTTTTATATACACACTTAAAAATCCGATATTTCACCTGCACCAACCGAATAGTGTGCAAATTTATGAATACATTCATCGTGACGCAGTAATTGTTTAACGCCTCGCGTGCAATAAATTGTTAAGACTGCATAGGGATCGCGCAAGTTCCAGGAAAAACGACTGGAATCGCGAAAGTCTCGCCCGCTCTCTCGTATCGATCTCGCTTTCGTCCCTTCGCTCTTCTCTTCTCTCTGTGCTTTTGTGCGAACTCTCTTCGCTCGGCAAACCCTCAAGGAGCCTTGGCATCGAGGAAACGCTCTCCATGATTTTCCGCGCGAGGTCTGACGTCACATCCGGCGGTTCATCGCCCAGTGAAAACAACCTCGTGCGTCGGCTTCTCGTGGTTTTGCAGAAGCACACGTATCAGAGCGCTGCAGAAACTGAAATTGCTTAGACGCGTGCTCCACTTCGTCCATGACTCCATTTTAAACTGAGTAATTGCTTACTGATTTCTCCATGGTACCTTTTTAAGTTGTACCGGACGTTTGTGCAAAACGTATCTATATTATTATTTGTTTACAAGTGTTTAATATTGTTTGTTATACCTTAATTATGGAAAATGTGAACAGACGCATGTATAATTCTAATTTACAAGAAACTATGCTTCTCTCGAAAAATATATTTAAAAGATAGAAGATATCTTGCAAGAAATTGAATAAAGATACTGTGAGGAAAATACTGTACAAGAGATTAAAATGGGTGGGATATTTGTTTTTCATATAATAATGGAAGGTTATAATACATATTATATAATACATCCACATGGACCATGATTTTTCCACCTAATATCAGTTCAAGGAAAAATCGTCTTTGCCAAATTCTCAAAAACAATTTGTGACTTTGCGAAACGCTTTCTCTGCTTATCTCAATCCACAGAGAAGACGATTCACGAGGTAACATCTAGACTGCACCAATGTAACCAGATTCCCAGCGCCGGGATAATCGATCGTGAAGATGAGTCATCTCTCCTGCGGGAATTTCAAAGGGATGCGGTTGATGGGGGCTGTTAAGGGTGCCGGAGAAAGAGAGACGGCGAGAGATGAACAAGGATAAGTACAAGTGACGCGGAACACCCCAAGGTTAAGTCGAGTGAGGCGGCACATTCTGAGGACGGTTTCCCACCTCGTTAACGATTACCCCTGTTATTTCAATGTCCTTATGCCACTTTATAAAACCTCTTCCGTCTTTCGATACTCTGTAAAAGATCCCACGAGCTATTCTCGTCTGCTACATTGAACAAATCTATTTCAAGTTTAAATCTCGCGAGCTTGCACCCCTATAATCGTATATTCTGAACATTTATTCATTCTGGCAAATATTCTGTGTCTTCTACAAATATTGTTAGATATTTAATAAAAATTCTCCATATTCAGTCTTTATATCTTACTGTAGTTACTGATACATATAATTTTATTATTTAAAGTCCCAAAGAAGAGCGTTTGAATACTTTCGTAAACCATGTTATCAATTTTAACTTTCATCTATAGCGGGTTACAATAATATTCGCACACCATCGTATTTGAGAAATTTTTCCACCGTATCTTTACTGTTTGATGAATTAATGAATTTATAGGTTTTTAATAAGTAATAACACTTACTTTAGATTGTACAAACATAAATTTTATTTACATAATTTGTATAGTTTGTAAAACGTAAGTATAAAAATATTGGAAGAGTCTAAGGAGTTTTATAGTTCTATTCCTTCATTTTCGCCTTATTAAAATTATTAACCTCTTAGGCACGGCTCGATTTTGCACAAATAAAGTTTTTCATAATTCCCATTTACCAATTACTATTTTTTCTTAATATATGTTTTTTCCGTATATCTATATACATATAGCATTAATTACAAATATTCTTTTCTCAGTGTATTGTACATACACACTTTCACTTTAATCGTTTACTTTAATAATTAATAAAATAATTGATTAAAGCACGAAACATTCACAAAAACCACTATAGTGGCGCGTCGTGCTTAAAAGGTTAATACCAGAAACACATCTTTAACTATCATTTCTTAATGATCTCGACAAATTGAATTCTTGCCATAAATGCATGAATCGCATACTCTATTCAAGAATTGTCTGAATCAGTTGAATCTTTGGTATAAATGCATAAAATCCGCAAATTGCTCGTACATTATTCGAATAAGTTGAATCTGTTGCCTTAACGTATAGAATTCAAGATCTAATCGTTAACTGTTTCACAAAATTGAATTTTTCAAACAAGAGCATGTAATCCCCAATCCGGCAATCACCTGATTGTTATGAAATTGCATTTAACCGAACGCTAGATAGGGTGAGGCGACGACGTTATCTCTGCTGCGGTACAGATTCATTTGCGGATAATCGAGGAGACACTCGAATCTCACTACGAGAGGAAGTTATCATCTGCAGAACGTACGAGAGCGGAGAACGAAGTTATAATTGGGTCGAAAACGAATAGTAAGCGTCGGTTAATGGCGAAGGAATGAAAATGCGGCAGGAAAACGCGCGAGAGAGCACTTGAGGGAGCCTTCCGGTTACCGGCTGCCTCGAGCTATTTCCGGAAATCAGCGCCGGGGCACCTGCATTCAAATTTTCGTTACTTCGTTGTGTATTTCATACTTCCTTTCGCGAGACCCGATCGATAGAGGTCGGAGAACGCTCGGCGACGCGACGTGTACTTTGACAACTGAATCGCGAATCTGGGTCCATTGTGCCTGTTTAAAATGTTTAAATGCGGGAAAAATTCATTTCACTAATTTCCGCTGATCTCTCCACGGTCCTTTCAGCCCGAATCAATGACAAATTTGAAACGTAATTCGTAATTATTTATTTTTTATTATGTTTTACATTTTTTTTTTGTATTTTTCTAAACTTTCTTCTATTGCTCTCAGGTTTTTAACTCGTTTAAACAGTGTGCGTGGGGAACAAGTTGCTGATTATACTCCAGGTTCTGTTGGACATCGTTCAATTTATTTTGAAAATTGTAAAATGCAGGCAAAAACAAAGTATACCACATAAATTAATTTTACCTACTTTTGGTAATTATATAGATATTTTGAACACATCCAGTTTTGTATTTCACCTATTCGTGTTTGTCATGTGTTGCGATTAAGATGTCTTTTTTAGTTATAAAGATTATGTAAACTGTAATTATATAAATTATAAACATTATTATAATTATACTTGGTTAGATTTACATAATTGTAAAAATCATTTTTATAGCATTTAAAGCACCAAAAATTCTTGACGCCGAAAATGTCCTTGCTTTCCAGATTGAAATTTCTCAAAGATTAAAGGCTGATCGGTAAGACAAATGGTTAATTATTATTTTATGAAGTACGTATTGCTACCATAAAAATATAAATATCAGGTTGAGTTTCTCGCTAAACAATTTTTACATTATAAGGATGTTACGACGTAACAATGAATTAGAATAGGTAAAAAGTACCACATGATACGGCGCAACAAAGTTGCAAACTCCGACCGTAGGCGCGACCATGCGACCCTTTGTCGGCTGCACGCAGTCAATGCTAAGCCCTGATTGGTGCGCTCTTGGGCCACCAAATTAGTATAAAAGGTCCGACAAAAAATAAAATTCAATCAACTAGAACCATACTACGCAGAACCTCTGTCTCTCGAAACATTACCTCGCTAGTCCAACATTAATATTAAAGTGATTTATTGTAAACTTGACTGATTTATTTAAACATTCACTTGTGATTAATTTCCCAACGTGAAGTCGAACGATAACTGAAAGCATCTTTCAATTAAGTTGCCTCAGAGCTACTTCTATTTTCGTTCGCGCCGAAACAAAGGATACAAGTTAAATGAAAATTCGAAACGACAATATATATTCCATAGTATTTCGTTGACACCTTCTTCCCTATTTATTCGCTTATGTTTGTCGCCGACTGTACGTTTCGAATTCCGAAGAAAAGTGAAACGCAGTGCGAAACAAAAAGAGAAATAAAATCACGTGTATGTCGCGCGTTTAATTAAGACGTGGAGATCTCGCTCAGGCGTCCGTGGGTCGACGGCTGTAATGGAAATACTTCCGAAATTATCAGAATCGTGAGCAGTGAACGTTTTCGAGGCAACGGCATCGCGCGTCCATTCAGTGCAAATTCCCCGGCGAAGATTTCCCGGGTGGAATGAAAAGCTCGTACGGCGATTCACCGTGAACATTCAGCCGCTGACCCGTTCGTAGAACAAGCAGAGATTGGTTCTTTCACGCGAAGCGCAAACCGGAGGTCTCCGGCTGCATCTAACGGCTTTTGTAGGGACGTTCACAATGCATGCCGTTTCTCTGCGTTGCTCACCTTCGGACGGTTTACATATGAGCATAGATATTGCTCTATAGTATCTAGGTTGGCCCGCCATTGTCGCGTATGCGGACCATGGCACAATAACTTTGGCGACGCATGAACAAAAACGTGCTCCAGAAACGGAGATAATGTCTTCAACCCTCGGAACTGAGGTAACCGAAAATGAACTTGAGCTCGGACCGACAGATAAGGATTTTCATTCAGGCAGTTTCGCGATTCAGAGTTTCCGATGGTTTTGTGTCGTTGAAACCAGTTGATCTGATCGGATAACGCGGAATTATTTCAACTACTGTTGCCTTTGTACTACAATGACTGAGACTCCTGACGAAGATTTCGTACGTGACCTACTGAATATCAACGTTATTTATCTTTTCTAGATCGAAATATAATTTGATTCATCTATATCAAAATTTAGGAATGAAGATAAAGAAAGACGGACAAGAAACAATAACAGTACTGTTCTATTGGAGAAATTATTCAGAACAAAGATGTTACTCAATGTAGATGTGAAAGAAATCGTAGTGTAAAGAGTTAATGTCACTTCTCCGCCCTTTAGATTCGGATGTCCAGTTGTAAGTCGCATCGCATACAATTTTGATCATTATTGTACTTTTGAAATTAACAATTTTTGTTTCATAAAATCTATATTGAAACAATTTCTACATCATCTTTAATTTAGCCAAACTAACTATTTCTAACGTTTTATCATATTATATTCTTTATCCCACATTTCTAACTATACAACTTGGAAGGTTCTATTGCTTTTAAACATAATATATAGAACACACCAGAAAATAAATCAGTAGATATCGTATTTCCGAATGGCATTGTTCGTTTTCATATATGTCATAAACAAACGATGTTTATAGTAGCATACAGAAGAATGCTTACCTCTATTTTACGATGTGTCATTATTTGTAAACAAAATTGGATCAATACGAAGTATATTTTAAGTGATATTTGATATTTTAAAATTGAAATTAAACGATTTTTACAATTGTTTAATTTTAAAAGTGGTGCTAGTCCATTTGCAGCCCGTAAGTATACATCAATTTAGTAAAATACGCCTAAAACAAATTTATATAACCAAATTACATATTGATAAAATAGTAGAAACATTGCCAGACTTCATATAATTTGCCTAAATTTTTTAATTAACAGATATGTCAATCTTTAATTTTTTCGGAACAAGAGAAAATGGAGTTACACCTCTTTCAAAATAAACGGTCCATATAATAAGTATATGTATACAATTTAATATACATATAATACATATAATAAAATACAATTCGAGGAAAAGACATCAGAACAATGACAGATTGGAAAGTGGTACATATGCTAGATAAGCTCAACTGAGTCGTAAAATTAGTCACCCCGTGTGATTCCTTTGAACCATACAATTCAAGCTAAGCAACGTTTTATGACTTTCCACGTGATTAAATTCACTTTGCGCATTCCAACACGCACGGCGATAAAACTGTTAAAGGTGCAAACACAGCTGACATCGTTTATACGTTTATACGAAATTCTAGAATGTCGGAACTGAACGTTTTACCATTAACGAGTTCATCATTTATAACTATTATCTAATGAATTTGTATGCAGAATTATATTCTTGTCATATGTAGTATTTCACTGAAATAGCTAAAATATTAAATCATATTAAGTCATATAAATTTATGTCAAGTAAATTAATAAAAATGGCAGAAGAAATTAATAAAAATTATAGTTATTTCGTGTTTAACAATTATCAAATATGATGGATGCCTACTACGGAATTTTCTGAACGAATTTTGAGTATTTACCTATTGTATTCATCAGTTCTCAGTTTCAAGTATTTATGGAATCAAAAAGAATGGACCAATTTTTTTATCACTATTTCTATTCATAGAACATACGTACAAGCGTTATTACGAGCGCGATAGTTTTGTCTAGTTTAAAATAATGATGTAGTAAATCGAAGGGTAGGATCACTAGACACGTTTAGTAGAAAGGCATGGTAAACAACGCGCCGAAAGTGGTTCTCGTAAAAGTATCATAAAAGTTATCGTGAAAGTGGTTATGAATCAAATGTAAACAAAATCATAAGTTCGAACATCAATTTACAGGAGATACGTACACTCGCTCGCGGAGAAAAGAACAAGCAAAGTCTTGACACGATTTCGAATATTGACACGCATTATTTATAGTTGAACATCTGTCGGAAGTCCAAATCTCGAGAGAGAATATTGCAACGCAATATTGACAAGAAGAAAGTTACGAAGAAAAATACGAGAATATTTCAAACCGACGAATCTGTCAAGTGAAATCCATTTTATCGACTTTAAATATGCAGTCATATTACTTATATTTACTGGCAACTATTATTGTACTAACCAACGATATCGGAATTTGAGTTAGTGATTACTGCCTTGATTAAAGTTTTTAGCGCTAAACGTACTGTGCTTATCAAAATGGCCGATTCCAACGAAATATCAATCTTTACTTACAAATTACAACGAATTAACAAGTTAAAGAGAATTAATTTTCTTTGATACGTGAAATTTAAAATCATTAAACGTCATCTCCTCGATTATGAAGGAGGAAAACTAGAACAAGATGTTTCTGCAATATTGTGGCTAAAAATGAGATTAAGCTAAAAAAGCACGATAAATAAATATATAATTTCAAAGTTACACCAAGTCATACTTTGAATTTCTGGATTATATCTTCAGAACATTATTCTTGATTAATAATGTTTTCGATTTTAAAGTTTCGAAATGTGTCACTTTACGGAAGAAAAGTTTCTTTAAAATATTAAATTCCAGAAATTGCACATAGTTAACCGTTTTGCGATCTCCATCCCGATGTACAACAGTGCCGCCATCGTTCGCATGTTCGTACGTAAACGTATGTTCCAAGGCAGAAAGTCAAAGAGAAAAATCTCGATCGTTGACGAGCGTTTTTGCGATCCACCTGAAAAAGTATTTGTTGGGCGAAAAAGACGATACACACGCACACACAGTAGGCCGCAACACGTCCTCTTTGTTGCCGATCTCACGTCGAATGGCTTCTGCTTCAACCATTGTGTTAGACCTGACCACATTCACCCCCTCTCCTTCTCACACCCGTCCCCCACCATCGGCCCTTTGTACCTGGTTGCACTCCAATGTACATTGTGAGGACCAAGTGTATGGCGTCCTCTCCGAGAAGGACGAAAGAAATGCTTTCCATTATGCAGAATGTAGAGTGTAGAGTGTAGAGTGTAGAGAAACGAACGTAAGCGTTGCAAAAGTAGGTTCGTTCAGGGACATTGTCGAAGCCAAGTGCACACACACACACAAGTATACAGTGAGTCACGAAAGTTTCAAAGGCTTTAAAATAAAAAGTTTGTCGCGCAATAAATGTGAGGCCCATTACGAATTACAAAATATTTTTATTCCTGTAGCAACATACAAGTATCATGGTTATGCATTTTAAAATTTCAAGCGTCTACAATAACGTGAACAATACTTATGAAAGATTTGTTGCCAACATCAGCTAAACGGACGCCACAAAAGTATTCGAACGTTCGAATCTTGTACAGAAAACAATCCTTGAATTCGACAAATTGTAAACATCGATTCCTTCAGTTGATGTTACACACTTCCCCTGTTCAGTACTGCAAGTGTTAAGAAGAATGTACAATTTGTATTAATAATGTATTCAAAAAGGTCCGAAACTAGCATCACTGATAGAAAATTGATAATTAAGTGGTACAATGAAGGCAAGAGCTGTGCCGAAATAGCACAGTTATTAGGGAAAAGTAAATCTACTATTCACTACATAGTAAAAAAAGTAAAAACCTCTGGAGTTCTTCAGAATGAAGTCCGTTCTGGCCGGCCAAAGAAATTAACGAAAAGGGAAGGAATGTAATTGTGAGTGAAATAAAAAAGGATCCAACTATTTCGGCTCCAAAACTTGCGACACTAGTTGTTGATAACTTTGGGAAACAAGTTCATCCGGAACTTTGTCGAAGAATCCTCCGTGAAAATAATTTTCATGGTCGTATTCCCCGAAAGAAACCATTTGTTAGCAAAGTTAACAAGCAGAAGAGACTAAATTTCGCTAAAAGATATGTACGAAAGGACAAGGACTTTTGGAAACGCAATATTTTCTCGAACGAAAGTAAATTCAACACATTTGGCTCCGACGGATGTTATAAAATTTGCAGAAAACCAAATAGAGAGATGGACCTTAAAAATCTACGTCCAACCGTGAAGCATGGAGGTGGTTCGATAATGGTGTGGGGGTGTATGGCGGCCAGTGGTGTTGGAAACCTCGTCATTATTGATGGAATATTAGATAAATATAAATATATGCAGATATTGAAGGATAATTTGAAGCAAAGTGCGGAAAAACTAGGAATAGTAGATGATTTTCATTTTCAACAGGACAATGATCCTAAGCATACCGCACATATTGTTAAACAGTCGATCATAATATATAACGTACCTCACATTTTAGAAACACCTCCACAAAGTCCGGATATCAATCCCATTGAGCACTTATAGAAATTAGCAGACAACTAAGTAAATGTAATATTAATTCCAAGGAAGGATTAACAACAGCAATTTTTGATGTTTGAAATGAAATAGGAAAAGGAATAACAGAAACTTTGGTTGACAGCATGCAACGACGTTTGCAAGCCATAATAAGTGCTCATAGAGGACCGACAAAATATTAAAACTCTACATTTATGCAACAAATATTTTACTAATTTAATCGTTCAAATACTTTTTTGGCGTCCGTTTAGCTGATGTTGGCAATAAATCTTTCATAAGTATTGTTTACGTTATCGAAGACGCTTGAAATTTAGCATGTATAACCGTGATACTTGTATGTTATTACAGGAATAAAAATATTTTGTAATTCGTAATGGGTCTCACATTTTTTTCGCGTCAAACTTTTGATTTTAGAGTGTTCGAATACTTTCGTGGCTCACTGTACGCGTACATATGTAGTAACCAAGCCGCGATGTATGTACCTCGGGACCGGCGCACCCAGGAAGCGTTTTTATCCGGTCCCCCTGTATCTCAGACTCAATGATTCCGTGTAAAGATGGAAACGCAAACTTATCTCGGCTTTATCGCGCACGAGCAAACAGTTGTTCGATAGAACAGTCTTACGAGACCGGTCACGCGTTTTGTTCTTCGGCTGACTTGGAAGCGGCGGGGAAATCGACGAAGGTTTCTTGTTGTACAAATTCTTTCATCGTGGACGGGTTTGATATTATTCAGCGCTAGAATTCTATAGCCATGGACACTTAACACGAGAACTAACAAACCAATCGAAATAGCCGGTTTCTGAGTTTTTCTTTTACAATTCCTGATACTATATCAAGCATATATTATAATAAACATCGTACGAGGTTTAAATAAATTAAATCTTATTATTCTTATAAGACAATATGCATCAGTCACGTTTAGAGTTTGGTAATTGCAGTATTAACCCTTTGCAGTCGGAGCCATTTTAACTTGAGATCCAAAATATTTTTCCAAACTTATATCGTTTCCATTTTACAGAACCTGGCGCATTTTTCACATTATAGAATTGAATTTTGCCACTCTTGCAATAGTTAACAGGATCTTGACAGTTTCTTGTATGCAAGTAAACTTAATAAAAATGATTTTGAAACGTGGCATGATGATTTTCAGCGGCGCCTTAGAGTCGCCAATCGACCGCGAAGGGTTAAAGAATCCGATTTTTAAAGACACTTTTTTCTTGAATATTTGACTTTCATACGTATTTGCACAATTATAGAAATTATAGTATTGAACGCATGTAACTATCAAATCGCGAACATAATTCGTATCATTATTATTTGCGTATCATTCGTTATAATATAATATAACCCTCGTTTTAATTAATTTTATTTTAAAATGTAATTTTAAAGACCTTTTCATCTCTGAATGTCTTCAGAACGGAAGGGTCAAGCTACCTGTCCCATCTAAAAAAACCCAAGCGCCAATTATAAATGAAATCAAAAACTTCAATAAGTTTTCCAGAATTTCTTAAATTTTTCGAAAGCCTGGAACAATAAAAAATATCAGGCGACAATGGTTATCCATAATGGTTATTCATAACCAAAAACTGTATTTATTAGTTACGACGATTATTTATAACGAATTAAAATTCTTTCCATCGATAATTGTTATTCCTAACAGAAAACAATTTTCATCTATAATGGTTATTTCTAGCCAAAAACTATTTCCGTCGCTGATAACGATTGTTCGCAACCGAAAATTCGTGTTATAGAAAATTTTCAATTTTTTCTCGCTTCGATTATGACAGTCACCGGTCGAAACCAATCCGAAAGAGATTTCGAATCGCGAGGAACGCGCAACGTTCGTTTTATACGAAATCAGCATACGTATAAAACGATAAAATGTTATCGCCGGCGAACGAAGAACCGGATACGGTGGGTGCAATAGAAAGTAACGAGGTGCAACGTTTATTCAGAAAGCCGGGTTGACGGTGCTCGGTCCGACGCGGAGCTGAACGGAGAAGCAGAGAAGCGGAGAAGTGGTTGCGGGGCTGGTACGAGCGGATCAAAACGCGTGTATAGCGTGTGCGTTGAGGGACCACGGGTGCGGAACGGGTGTCGGTAGTGTCGGAAAGGAAGGAAAAGAGGCGGCAGGAGGCGGAAAGGGAAAAAGGAACCCGTGAAAATGACGGTGGAGTGACCTATCGTCCCACTTCCACGCGCGATCTACGATCGGCGGTCGTCGTCTAGCCGAGTAAACTGGTTCGATCGTTCGATTCGAGAACCAGTTTGCGATGGGCCTGGACGATCCGTCTTGTTCACCGGCACGCAGACACGGCCGCCCGCGTACAGATACGCTCGTTAGTACGCGCGTGTATACACGATATCCCAGATTCGAGATCCGATTATTCGCCCGTGTGTGTACGAGAGAGAGAGAGAGAAAGAGAGAGAGGCTACGAGTCGAGCTGAGCAGAGCCGAGCGGATCGGACAGGATCGGGCCGCAGTTTAAACCGGTAGTTCCCCGGGTCGTTTGCTTCGGTGTACGCGTAATGCGACGCCAGACAGTCGGTCGACAAGACGAAAACATTGCGCGCTGCGACCGGCGCAACCCGAGGAAAATCGACGATCCCGGAGAGCCGCGAGATTTCGAATCTGAACGATCGCCCGACCGGCTATTTCCGACGAGCCGCGCAAATATTATCCGAGACAACTAGCATTGCTGTCTCGCCGATCTAAAGTTACTCATTTAGGTACAGGCGAGAAATTATTTTTGTTGCGCCTGTCGGTGGGCCGGGCAGAGCGCGGCCGTCCTATGGTCTGCCAGCTACGATAGTTTTATCGAGCCACTTCAAAAGTCTGCATTTATTTTCATACGATTTCCACAGGTTCTACTCGCGCACCGTTGCTCGCGACCCTGATAAGTCTGGTAGTCGTGTTTTACGATGCAGTTGTGGTCAAGGGTAGGTTGAAAGCGTTTAGGTCGTTTGCTCCAACGGTGACTTGATACTAGCGGTATCCGTTTCACACGCGCACAGTAGTGGATAAACAAATGTGGACTTTTTTAGAAACGGAATAGCCTTCCTAATATCGGACCAATCGATTCAAACTGTTTTCAAATGACAGGAGGGATTGTTTTTTTTCTTTTTTTTCTTAGAGGTTTTACGTCGCATCAGCTGCAAGGCTATTAGCGACCTTCTATTTAAATAGACCTTATATTTTGTTTATTAAGCCTGTATCTCTCAGAAATTTTAATAGGTCCTTGATTTTGTTGCTGTTTATGTTATCCTTGAGCAGTGGTTTTAGTTTATGTTTGGTGCGCATATAATTGTATTTTCGGCAGTTTAAGATTAGGTGGTCCGTTGTCATTTGGGTGTTGCATTCTTCACATAGGGGGGATGGTTCTTTAGTTAGCAGATATGAGTTTGTGTATCTGGAATGGCCAATTCGGATAAGGGTAATCGCTACTTGGTGAGGGATTGTTGACAAACATCATTTAGAGAAATTATGTTTCTCGACAGTTTTATCCGAGCGCAACGAAAAAGTTGAAATACAATATAAAAGTATATTGCGGTATACGTGAACCTGTGACTTTGAATAGACAAGTACACGTTGACTTTAAAGTTTATTCATATTTGTAAAGTTGTCTATTCTTCTACTACAGTTTCCTCCACCCGAGATAGTATTTACAAACATGAAATGTTGCGAAGCTCTGGATAATGTTTATCTAAAATGATTATGATAATTGAAATAACTAAATTCTTTAGAAAGGCGAACAAACTTTAAAAAAATAAATAAACGAACTTTCATATTTGTTCACGTAGAACCAGTTCCTGCTTGGTTGTACTACAAATTCCGGACCACCCTGTATATTAAAGAGTATACGGAATCAAACACGGTTGTATCAACACACGCGTATCTTCAATGCACGTTCGAAACCACGATCTCGCAATGATATAATTGTGATCCTAGTGATCCTGTAATTAGTACGGGTTCAATGAATACGCTTTCAAATCGATTTAGGTGCAGAGTGAGGATTCAATTGGAAAAATAGTTCGAGTGTATCGCTTTCCTCGGGAAATAGTAATTTTACCCAAATAAATGTTATATTACCGCATAATAATAATAATAAATTAGCAATAGACGTAACATTCTAGTAATTCTTAAAATTACAATTAGAAATGATAATCTCCAAGAAATTGCATACAAAATATTTTTGTATCGCTGAACTATTTTTTGTTTCTATGTTTATTTATCCATGAAACAATCCGCAATCTAACTTATCATACTGTTCGGATTAAAGCCACTCTCTGATGAAGAATTATTTCGTATTATATTATCATTGTTCAGAGAACTCGACTATTGTAGTTATATTATTTCAGTAACAAAATAATAAGTTCAAATAATAAATTATCAGTGATAAAGTAGCGAATGAATCCATAATTATATTTACACCAATGTCGTCTTAACACGAAGCCTTTCTTGATATTACAATATAACTTGCACTTTAAATACAAATGTTCAATTGAAACGTGTCAGTGTTGCAGTTATCCAATTGGTTGAAACTTGATGATACAACAGTGACTCATTGCTCAATGTATTATAAAGTCTTATATCGTGTAATGCCACACGTACATCTAATATAGTACACGAAAAATCAACATAAATCGTGTCTAACATCTCAATACATTGTTGACGCAATAATAAGTGATAACATAACACTTGCTCTTACATTGTACTGATATCATAAATGATTTAAATATCACAGAACAAATTTTTCATAAACATCACTGTTTAAACACATAGGCTAAATATCACAGTTGTCATCGATCAATTATCACCGTAACACTTAACGTGTCTCTTCTGAAATAGGTATCAAATAAGAAGGAACGAAAAATCAATCTTCGATTGAAATAGTAGTTTCAACTCTGCCATAATACGGTTTCAAATCTACATACAGTGGGTCAAAAAAGTATTGGCACAACCAGTTTTCTTTGAATATCTTTAAACTACAAAGTAATCTATTAACATTAGCTATGTTTAATAGTGTCTTTTGACGCACACAAATAGTATGTTTACTGAGAAGTCTCAGTTATTTGTTATAAGGAAATAAAGTCAAGAAAACGAAAAATCCAGAGTCAAAAAAGTATTGGTACACGTACGATTTTGCTAGAAGAGCCAGTGTTACTCGCTTTCATACGCGACAATTTCGGATTCAGGAACGTAATCGTAAACAGAAGTTGCTGTTACGAATCTCTTACCTCATTTAGCACAATTAGTACGTGTTTACACTTCGAACAAGAATCATGTCTACGAAGAGCGAGTTATCAATGAGCGTGAAAAATGAAATTATTTCATTACACAAAAGCGGCAAAAGTAGCCGAAAAATGGGCAATTCGTTAAATTTAAGTTTGTCAACAGTGAAAAATGTAGTAAAGAAATGTAAGGAAACATGTAGCGTTGAGAACAAATCGCGATCAGGTCGTCCGAAAGTACTTACCACTAGAGAACGAAGAGGTATCATCAAAGAAGCAATAAAAAATCCTTTTGTAAGTGCCGAAAGTTTAGCTGTTGGCATCGCAACATATTCGGGAAAAGAAGTGAATGCCCAAATAGTTCAAAATGTTTTACATTCTGAGGAAATTTATGGTAGAGGAGCGAGAAAAAACCGTTCATTAATGAGAAGAATAGGGAGAAACGGCTCGGGTTTGCAAAAATATATGTAAGTAAGACAATGGAATTTTGGAAGAACGCTATTTTCTCAGATGAGAGCAAGTTCAATCTTTTCGGCTCCGATGGAAAAAGATTTGTATGGAGGAAACCGAACAGCGAATTAAATCAAAAGAATATTATTCCTACAGTAAAACACGGTGGTGGTCATGCCATGGTATGGGGCTGTATGTCATATGATGGAGTAGGAAATTCGGCTTTTATTGACGATACAATGAATGCAAGCGTCTATATCGAGTGTTGCGAAATAATTTGTTAACGAGTGCAACAAAAATGGGCATAAACGAATCGTTTCGATTCCAAAAAGACAATGACCAGAAGCACACAGCAAGGAAAACAAAGGAATGGTTATTGTACAATGTACCAAAACAATTCCCTACATTGCCTCAATCGCCGGATATTAACCCGATAGGAAATCTTTGGCATATTTTAGATTTAAAAGTACGAAAAAGGGAAATTAAAAATAAAAATGATTTCAAAGCGACACTTTTAGTAGGGTAGTCTAACATTTCTTCGAAAATTATGCGAAAACTTATCGAATCGGTAGCTAATCGATTACAGGCCGTAATTAAGGCTAAAGGCATGCACACCAAATATTAAGTAAGCTTAATTGTACACTTCTACAGTTGCGTAACTCTTGCTCTTCTAGCAAAATCATACGTGTGTCAATACTTTTTTGACTCTGGATTTTTCGTTTTCTTGACTTCATTTCCTTATAACAAATAACTGAGACTTCTCAGTAAACATACTATTTATGTGCGTGAAAAGACACTATTAAACACAGTTAATATTAATAACCTACTTTATAGTTTAAAGATATTCAAAGAAAACTGGCTGTGCCAATACTTTTTCGACCCACTGTACACGTAACATTTCTTTTCAGTTTCACATACGGAAGATGCTGGTACCGCTTTACACAGTAAATCTCGAGACGACTCGCAATCATACGTTCAAGCAGGATTTTTCTGTTCCCAATCTTCAGTGTAATATTCATCTCCATTTCTCTCTGGATGCACGTTCTTAAACGGAGAGTTAATCGTTTCGAAGTGTATTTCCGTAAGAATCGGGGAACAATGCCCAACGGTAAACAATCTCGGCGATATCTAGAGAGGCAGACAAGCAGAAGGCAGAAGTAGGCGTGCAGTTACGGTCGATATTCCACGTGCACGAGCGATCCGCAGATGCTGAAAAGAATCACGACTACCGTTTGTTCCTTTACGCGTAGGAGTGACGATATCCTACCGCGAGAAGGGCAGGGAAAAAGAGAACGACGGCACCGGTGGTCCTTGACAATGAACTGGTTTTTGGGTCTTGGCGGCGTTGCGGACCAGTTGCACGACGACTAAAAAGGATGCTCCGGTCCGAGGGCTATCGACCAAATAAATTTCCTACGCGCTTTCGATAACGTGCAACCAAAAAATACGAGACCACTCGAATTTTGTAATCTGCACTGAATGGATAAATTAACGGTAAACAGAGTTGAGCACAGTTCGCAAGATCGACTAACTCCATGAAACAAAAAGCAGAGCAATAAAATAGTGTGCATTATTTTTTATAGATGTCTCTTTAATATTTAAAAGCAAATGAATATTGTAAGGTATATTGTTGAATTTAAAAAAGCGCTTGATGTGGTATTTTGTCAATAAGAAACAGAACTTTTACCAGCACAAGGTTTTAAAGTTGCCGGAAAATATTTAGATGAAAAAAAGCATTTTGACATTTACCAAGCTTTTTTTGGTCTATTTTTGGTAGCTAAAATCTTGTGCTCGTAGAAATCCTCTATTGTATTAGCAAAATACTATATCAAGTGCTTCTGTCGCGTTAAAATATTCAAAAGGCTATGCATAATTCCACGATTGTATGTGTTATAATTTACAGTGATATTTCCATAATTATACTTATAAAATTAGGAAGCTCTCTGTTCGTTAGCATTTACGGTACCTACATATGTTTAATGGTAATTACGCTCTCGTAACTAAAATTAATCGTGTTGCAAGATGAATAGCGTTTTAATATTTCCAGCGACCACAGGGAAATTGTTGTTGGAATGTTCTCTCTAGAGTAGCTCGTTCAAAAAATTCGTAATGGTGTGCATGAAAGCAGCTCTGGTTTTCCGAAGTTTTATGCAGTGGCATGAATAAGGCGGTCTCAAAAGGCAAACCATTATGAAGCGGGAAATGAAAACAGTTTCAATCTGGTGGTTTCGCCGCAGAGATACAGAATAATTAAAATACAGCTCTCTGCGGAATTTTAGAAAACAAATTGAACCTCGTAAATGGAAACACGTTATTTAATTTTCTTCTGTCGTCACCTAATTTATTCGAAATAACTGAAAATAATTCTCACATTATTTAACTAGTTGGCTGTTGCAATTTCTTTGAAAAGTGTATGTGTGACTGCTCTACTATACCATTCAATTGCAACTTAACTTTATCAGTTATCTGTTTTTTACGACTATACGCAGTCCCTTTACAACGAGTATACTCGTCAGAAATTGGTTAAGGAAATACAATCTTTTTACATTGTCTCAGACTGTGAAAAAAATAAGAAGATCACGTAAAAATGTTTGAATCATGGTAACAGTAAGTATATTTTACTTTCAAACAATTCTATTGTACATTATCTCCATTGTGAAAGAAACGCCGACTGTTGGAAGTCGTGAAAACCAAGAAACATCACACTTTCCCGCAGAAAACTCCGTGAAAATCCTTGCGGGATAAATCTTTGGAGTTTCCGTGATAAGATCGGGGTCTCCTCGTAGCAGATAATTCTCGAATGAGCGAACAATTTATGTTCTGCAATTTCGAAGAATCCGAGAGGTCGTATCTCTGACTCATCGACAGTTGGTGTTACCGCCCGACAAATCATGTTTCACGCGTCATCGTCGTTTCATTCTTTTTAATCCGACTCCTCTTTTTCGCGCGACTTTTCTTCAGGCGGAGGGAACATCGTCGCGTAAAATCGATTACGACGCGACACACTCTACGCCGGACTTTAAGTGATTTCTGATCGCTAAGAAAACTCACCTTTTTAAGAACCACCATCGTGTAACATTTCGTATTGATATGTATTGAAAATGCATGGAAACTGCAGAGACGCATGTTGTGTCGCTGTTTCCGGATGAATGTTGATAATTAAAACATGTGTTAGATATTGATTTATAGATTATGTATAGGTATAAGTTACAAGTATATGTACTTGTACAATTGGGTAAAATGAAATGTAGGTTACAAATATACTTTTACAGACAAAACATTCAAGTTTTGGAATGATCAGCAAGATCTCCGAATCTCAACATTCTACAAGACTATTAAATAAGTTTTTCCAAAATCAGTGGGGAGATGCCGTTACAATATGGAATCATTCAAAAATGAAACGAAACCAGCATCCAGGCTCCCCCAAGTAGAATAGTGGTCTAGAAATAGAAGTGGGGCAATAAATTCGCATAACGGGGAATCT
The DNA here is from genome assembly GCF_028453695.1 of Augochlora pura. NCBI lineage: Eukaryota > Metazoa > Arthropoda > Insecta > Hymenoptera > Halictidae > Augochlora > Augochlora pura. The sequence continues at coordinate 8,540,237 of NC_135772.1, forward strand.
GTAAAATTGTCGACTGAATCACAATGTTTAAATAACTTCTAAATCCAAAGTAATTTGGTTAATGCAACCGTCATTTGAACATCAAAGTTGTTATTCCTGTAATCTTCTGTATCCTTGAAATTTTAATGAAATTGATCAATTTCATAAAATTGCAATGCTTCAATTTTTCATTTTAATGGTTACATGAATATTCAACGAGGAAGAATCTTTTGTTGAAGGACTAGATAATACAGTGTCTTCTACAATCTTCGGCAAATCTGGAGGAAATCATCCACAGCCCCATGATCGATAAATATTTTTACTACGCCTGGCAAATTATTATAAAACCTGAAACAACCGCTGATCTGGCTGGTTATCTATAATATAAAACTAAACCTGAGATGAGGTGGCTATATTATTTTATTATCAGTATATGTTCATAGTATAGCATATTCATTACTTTGATATCTGCGTAAGACCACATATATGTATATGGTATTACGTCTTCATTATGTGTTTTTTGATGCTCCAGCTTCCTGTATGCAGGCATCATTTCTACGGAATTACTTCACACGAACAAATTTCTCCTCACCTCTCCTGTTCGCCACGATAAAAAGAATTCTAAAGATGTGCTAAATTGATTCTGAAAAACATAGAAAAAATATTGATGGTTGCTAAAACTTTACACGTTAAAATAAACTGTTTGAAAAATCACGATATTTGTTTAACACATTTACTACCAATGTCACTAGCGTACATATTTATACTTATCCTATTCATCGTATTAAATAAACTGCATTTTCTTATAAAACATGATAAAAATATCATCAAAAAGGAACTATATATTTTCTAAATATCATTATATATTATTGTATATGTATATGTCCCGATATCTGGAGATATCGATCCATATTCGTACCAATGTTTTACAATTTTAATTAATTACCAAAATTAATTTAATTTTCTTTATATAAAATCGAAAATAGTGGCCGTCATACATGTGTGGCGCTGGTAGTGAACGTATCAACGAAGCCTGACAATTCGAGAAAAAGATTCCCAAAATTCTCGAAATTTATAGAAATTAGTGCCAAGAAGAATAATTGCGGTTATTAATTCTCTAATTATTACAAATAAAAGTCGCAAGATTTCTACAAGTAACGTTCAAACGTTACGTGTCAATATTTTTTAAACTGAGCGTTCTCCGAAGAATGACAATCTCGAGACAATGCTGCACGACTTCCATTTATTGAGCTCCGTGGGTGTGCAAACTCGTGAACCGTCATGTATCCCCAAAATAAACATCGTCAAAGAACAACTCGGATACGACCTGAATAACTTGTCATTTAATTTGCAGTTAATTCGACGTCGTCGCGAACCATCGAACGGGAACAATCGACGTGAAAGTACAATTGGTGTAGCGCGTGCGTCATGATGCGTCTTTGTTACGCACGCACAAACCGAGTACAGCATGAACAATGTAAGGTTGGTTGCATATACGTGTTCCACAGTCCTTATACATAAATGTATAACTATACTTTGAGGCATCCATTCATACCAGTATCGCTTCTAGTCGCTCGAACGACGGAGATTTTACACTTTACACCGGCTTTGGAATGTAATTGCCCCGTGTTACTGTTAGCATAAACGTTTTTTCATTAGAATAATTGACGCTCTTTTGAGCGGTGCAACACATGTATTCTAAATCGTAGATATGTACTGAGTTTCACTGCCGTTTTAACCCGTTGACGTACCATTTTCTTCACATTTACTGCGATTAGGAATTCTTCGATTGGTATAATTTCTTCGAAGGGATAGAACATTAATGTTTATTCCGTACCTGAATTTACTAGAATGCTTAAATATTAATAATAAGGGATTAGAATTTTATTCTAATTTTAAAGAACAGGATAACATCCTTACTTAACAATCTATTACTAGTAATATCCAGCGCGAGAAGGACTCGTCCAAAGTACGCTAAGGGGTTAACTACACTACGGATTTCATACGTCGTTTTATAAAATTGAAAATAATAATAATGAATTTTGATATTTTTCATTCGTTATCGAAAATATTATCGATTGTGAAAAAATAATGAAAATACTATTAATCCTTGTGTTAACATGATTTCTGTCCAGAATTTACAGTCACAAACTGCATAATAAATTGTTTAGCGACACAAACTATTTCAATCGTGTACTACGAGCTTTTCCTTGTAACATATTTGTAAAGATATTTTCATTTTGCTGCCAGCACCGTGATCTCATATTTCTCGTTGTTACATTATTACTTCAAGTCAGACCTAGACTATGAATTTCATGCATTCATGGCACGCACGGTTGCCTCAATTGTACCGCAGAAAATTGCAATAAAATATGAAAATTCGAATTTCAAATGTTTGTAATAAAAACGCAGCAAATTCTAATTAATTTCAGTTTCCGATAATTGATCCAGCGGAATTAATATTTGCGCCCACAGAATTTCTGACTCCTCTTCGTTAAATTTTCATTGTACGTCATAAAAAGAACGCCAATTTAACGAATTCAAATCAGTATCTCGTGTGAGTGAATTTTTCTATAAACATTTCTAGTTTCGTGTAACTTAATAAAGTTATATTAGAAGTCATAGTAACTGGTTAATTCAGATTACGTTTCGCATCTATCCTGGTCAAATATTGCGTTTCGGTTTCTTGTGCGTTAAAGTCATGAAACGTACTATAAATGCATGGCAGCGTAATACCGCGTGGATTCTGCAAACCACTAAAACACGTGCGACCCACTTAACGGATTTCGAATAAACTTTTAACATGTGTCGTCTCGTTTCACGTGTTTATAAGAGTAGAGTATAATAAAAGCACTCTGTGTGGACAATTATAGCCAAGAAACAAATCCCTAAAATGAGGCCTATTTTTCCCGCGCGAATACATTTCGCGATTACACTTTGCGAATAAAACATACCTAATTGACTATCTCCATCACGCTCTTGTACAACAAAAGACAATACAGTCAAACCTGTTTCTGTGTGGTAGATAGGGACCGCAGAAGAAAAACCGCACAAAAAAAATATTCAAAAACTTCATAAATAATTACACAATATATTAAAGAAAATTTTTTTATGCGGTAGAAAGGGACCGCATAAAAAGAGTCTCGCTTAGAAAATATGTCAAAGCTTCACGAAATAGCAAGAAAGTGCTTACCAAACAAAATAAATAATAAAATTACACATTGAAACATTTAAAAAAATTTTACCGCGCATATTTTTGCGATGAACTGCTTCGTAATCGCTTTCATCACTTGAAGATACTACAGTTGATTTATTTCAAAAATCAACTATATTAAACTATTTTTTTTTATTTATTTTAAATTCAATATGTCGATATTCATATACCGCACAAAAAAAACGCATAAAAAATACCGCACAAAAACAGGTTTGACTGTAGTTGCACATCATTCATACGTATAATAGTTATTTGAGAATGTGATAATACTATCACGCTTTTACGATTTTGTAGTATTTAGAATGCAAACAAGACAAAAGCTTATGTCTTTTCAAAACGTGAAGCGTCTTAGGAAACTAGAGCAACCTTAATAAACAATCACATAAAAATATGATTAATGAATCCGTGTAAATAATAAATTTGTATAGATAATTGTAGAAATGATAATTTTGAGTTCATCACCAACATTTGAGTTCATTTAACAACATTTAACCTTGGATCATTGATAATCGGTGGAAGATGAAGTTTATTAAATTATTTGTATATTCTTCTTCTTCAATATTCGTATATTATTCTTCTCGCAATGTAAATGAAGCAATTTTCGAATTAAATAGAAAAGTCAATTCAACAATTGCTTTACATTATTTCATGATACAATTCCCAAATGTACGATTTGGATTTCATGCCACTTATTCATGAAAAATATGCTGAAATTCTTAAGTTCAGTAGAAAAGCCAGTGGGAAAACAATATCGTCTCATTTCTGTTTAACATACAATTGCCAACTTTTCTCAGTTTAAGAATATCTCAAGGCCTGGTACACATATTACACCATGAAATTCGTCTTGATACCATCAACAATGCCACGTATCAAAAAGTGCAACTTGCCACTTAGAAGATGGGAAGCGGCCTTGACTTTATTTTAAAATCACAGGTTTCTTTCGAGTTTCTAGCGATGTATTTCGTCGGCCATCTAGAATTAATTAACTGTAGTTGAAATATTGGGTTAGCAAGAAAATAATTTCGGTTCGCACCAGTAGATAGCGTTTGTATTTGTTTCGTTATTCTTTGTCAATGTTAGAATTTTTTTCTTTTGAGATTTGGTAGTCAATACCTCTAAGTTGCTTTAGAAACAAACTCCATGTAATTTTGTTTACAACTGTCAGTTTTAAAATGGAGTGCAAAAACAGCACTTTCGACACATTTTACTTTTTTATTTTCATAATGGCAAGAAAGCGGTCGAGGCTCAGACATGGAAGTTTATGGTGTTGATTGTTTAACAGAGCGCACGTGTCAGAAGTGGTTCAAAAAATTTCGTTCTGGAGATTTCTCATTGAAAGTTGACCAACGTTCTGGTCGAACTTCTGAAGTTGACGATGACAAAATGAAAGCAAAAATTGAATCGAATCGTCATATAACTGTGCGAGAGATTGCAAAACAGTTGAATGCATCACACACAACAATTGAAAACAATATAAGACGTCTTGAACTTTTTAAGAAGCTCAGATATTTGGGTTCCGCACGAATTGAAAGAAATTCACCTAACACAATGAATCAATATTTGTGATACGCATTGCAAACGTAATGCAATCGACCCTTTTTTGAAACGAGTTATCACTGGTGATGAAAAATGGATCGTTTGCAATAATGTTAATCGAAAAAGATTATGGTCTAAGCATGATGAACCAGCACAAACCATATCAAAAACTCAGTTGCACCAAAAAAAGATCATGCTGTCAATTTGGTGGGATTGCAAAGGTGTTGTGTATTTTGAGCTGCTTCCAAACAACCGAACGATCAAGTCAGATGTTTATTGTCAACAACTTGTGAAATTGGAGGAAGCAATCAAAGAGAAAAGGCCAGAATTGGCAAATCGCAAGGAAATCGTGTTCCACCACGACAATGCGAGGCCTCGCACATCTTTAACAACACGTACGAAACTATTGGACGCATCCCCCATACAACCCCGACTTTGCCCCATCCGATTATCATTTATTTTGAAGTTTACAAAATTTCTTAAGCGGTAAAAATTTCAGTAATAACGATGACCTGAAATTGCACTTCGTTGAGCTTTTTGCTGTTAAGGACCAGAAATTCTATGAGCGCGGGATTATGAAGTTAACAGAAAGATGGCAAAAGGTCATCGAACAGAATGGAAGATATTTGACTGATTAAAGTCCATTTCTTGTATATAAAAAATTGAGTTTTATGTCACACTAAAAACCCGAAATTACTTTCTTGCCAACCCAATAATTTCAAACATCGTTATATTACATTCCAGACTACCCTGTCGAGTTGTCTGTGCGTAGCTTTGCCAAAGTGCTCAAGTAATATCGGTACGATTTTGCGAACTTACGAATAAAAACATGCACTTCCGTCGATCCGAGCGAGGTTTTAATGAAAGCCATATTTAAACACCTGTCGGGGAATTCTATCTGGTATGTCAGGTCGTCGGAAATGCACGCGGTCGCGGTGACACAAGAGTACAGAGGAACTGGGAAGCAGAATGCACGAATGAAGTGGGAGAAACGGGGGACGAAGACGCGTCGCATTACATAATAGTTGGCAGTTGGCATAGTTCTCGAGCAAGAAGGCGGTCGCTTATTCACGCACGGAAGTCGCATGAGAGTCACCGGGCGACAAGGCTAAGGGCGTGTTCGCACGGTGTTCGCCTAATACACGCGCATACATGCGCCTGTGAAATGAAATCCGGTCTGCGATGGAAACGCTGTTCTGCCACGCGAAATTTCAGAAATATGAAAACCTTCTGGGCCCACTGATACGACCACGCAATTATCAAATGAATTTCACCGATCTTATTTATCTTAAATGATCACCTTTTACTTGATGTTTTAAATTTTTTATAACACTATACTCATGATTGTTTTCCTAAATAATGGATCTCTACATACAAGGACAAGGTCGAAGATATAACATAAAACAATAGAGAACGTTTTAACCCTTTTGTTACCGAGAACAAATAATAATAATATCTAATTAAGAAAGATCTAATTAAATACAGTATTTTCGTTGTTGTAAAGCAACACGCGTTAGTACCTCCAAGATATGTCTAAGATCAAGAAACATGCATCCGTAGACATCAACGTAGAACAAGATAAATAAATAAGTTACTTTTTAATAAAAAATAAAATAAAATTCGCCGTCTTATGATCGCTATTGTAAGATCCCTAGTTTCATGATAATGTTCGAACGATCTCGTTGTAAAAGAATGGTTGTTCGCCATAGGAAGCGGTTAATAGCGCAATAAATCTGGCCTATTTAAAACTAGAAGCTGGCGAGCGTCCGATTTCAAGTTGTACACCGAGATATTTCCTGTCAATCTCCGTTCTCCCCCGTTTTTCTTGCTATCGGTATTCAATCTACCTCTACGTTTCCGATCCTAGCCGGCAGTGTGGGCTTCCTACGCTCTCCGCCGTCTGGCTCGAACGTGCATTAAAAGGCCGTTTGCGCGAGCAACGCTTTAACCGTGTACCATCGTGTCGGTAATACGCGCGAGACACGTTACGCGCGAGTACACGCCGCAAAACCGCACAGGGACAAACGGACGGGCGCTAGATGAAAGGAGCTTGTGCATTTAGACGCGTGGGATCCGTCTGAGACTGCATCTTCGATAGCCGGGAGTGCACACACGCGTGCAGTTGGCTGTACACTAGAGAACACCAACGTCGTTGCTGTTTTCAATCCGGATCGCTCACCTAGTTTCGTGTTTTTAACCCATTGCACTACGCTGCCTTTCACGCTGCGTTCATTATCCCTTATTCATACTTCATATTTTCCCTAATAGGACCAAACAATTTTCGTTTCTTCTATTGTCTTTACTTACTTTCGTTTATAAACTTTAATAAGAGGAGAATAACAATTTGATTTCGATTTAAAAGAGATTAATAATATTCATATTAGGTTGTCCCATAAGTTTCTTCCGCGCTACGCTATGAGTGACTTTAACAGGTTGAATGCCACGGGGGTCACCGGTGACCGGTACCTAACTTTGCTGTGACGCCATGGGAGCTACCGGTGACCAGCGTGGCTGGATTGAAAAAAACATAAGAAAGTTAGACAAAAGACAACACTTATAATTTCTTATTATTATCATCGTTGATGTAGTGGTGTGAAGGAGAATTTCTTAAAAAATTCTCTCCGTGGTAAATCTTTCAAATCCATAAGCGAAATGAAAACGCACCTAGATGAATATTTTGCAAATAAGCTTCAACAATTTTGGAAAGGGAGCATTTTGAGGCTTCCTGAGAGATGGAAGAAGGTTATAGAACAGAACGGTTCATATATAACACAGTAAATCCACCTTAAACAACAAATATCGTGTATTCATTTCGCATAAAAAAAGGGAAGAAACATATGGGACACCCTAATATTTAGTCGATTTTGCATGAAATCTTAGTTACGAGTCTGGCTCATATTATAGTGCAAGGGGTTAACAGTGGATCTAGTGAGCAATAAAAGCGACTAGTTTGTACTGCTCTCTGAAAAATAACAAGCCGGCATTTATGAAGGTATTTCATGAATTTTTATTAGAATATACAGCTGAACAAGTAAATGTGTAGTGACACCTAAATTTCGATACGGTCTATGGACAACTTGATAAACAGTCGAGAATGATGACTGAAATTTGTTTAATCTGATCGACTGACAATTCATTACTGAGCTAAGATTCACTGTCGATTGGACGAGCACTGTAATGGTGGGGATACAGCTGTGCAGATGTTACTGTTCAATACCAAATATACATGGATATTTGTAATTTAGAACGATATAATTTGCGAATAGTAATATGATAAGCGCAATAATAACAGCATAAACTAACTAATCGATTAAAATATACGATACAAGATGAAGAATGTAGAAATTACAATAAAACTGTCACTTTCTATAAGAGTGCCACTAAATGAGACAAGATTTTGTTTATAAAAATTTAAATCTTGTCATTGCAAATTGCAAACTGCACCTCATAAATTGGCAAATTCATAATTTATATTTTGTTACTCTGTAATTTAGATTTTTTAACGATCCATTTATTCCGGATAATTATACTAACTAATAACGTTCGAACTGATATGTCAAAAGCGGTTAATGAGGGAGGAAAATATCATCAGCATTAATTATGAAATACGTAGTAATAATGGGAATTTCTGGGTTCAGCAGGCAAGTTAATCAAAAAACAAGAATGTATAGCGGATAAAATATAACGATCTATTGTCTTCAGGATCACATTCAACATTTTCGAATTTCCACGAAACAAAGAGTGCAAATTATTTAAACATGTATTGTATCTCTATTGCATAGGAATGCAAAGCTATCCAGACAATGTTTTTCTTTTACTCTAAGAGTAAATGGATTTATTATTACCGCGTTGCACGGACTGGGTTTCATTTCCCGGCGCTTGTCGGTAAAGCCATTCAATACGGTTTCATTTTAAGGGAACCAATTAATCGCGGCGTTTGTAAAACTGAAATGAAATCGAATGAATTAGCCAACGATGATGTAATCAGTTGTTGATCTTAATGCGGGGGAAACAATTTACAAATAGCTTTGATCTAACGAAACCAGCATCCAGGCTCCCCCAAGTAGAATAGTGGTCTAGAAATAGAAGTGAGGCAATAAATTCGCATAACAGGGAATCTGTAAAATTGTCGACTGAATCACAATGTTTAAATAACTTCTAAATCCAAAGTAATTTGGTTAATGCAACCGTCATTTGAACATCAAAATTGTTATTCCTGTAATCTTCTGTATCCTTGATATTTTAATGAAATTGATCAATTTCATAAAATTGCAATGCTTCAATTTTTAATTTTAATGGTTACATGAATATTCAACGAGGAAAAATCTTTTGTTGAAGGACTGGATAATACAGTGTCTTCTACAATCTTCAGAAGATCTGGATGAAATCAGCCACAGCCCACGGTCGATAAATACTTTTACTACGCCTGGCAAATTTTTATAAAACCTGAAACAAACGCTGAGCTGGCTGGTAATCTATAATATAAAACTAAACCTGAGATGAGGTGGCTATATTCTTTTATTATCAGTACGTGTTCATAGTACAGCATATTCATTACTTCGATATCTGCGTAAGAACACATATATGTATATGGTATTACGTCTTCATTATGTGTTTTTTGATGCTCCAGCTTCCTGTATGCAGACATCATTTCTACGGAATTACTTCACACGAACGAATTTCTCCTCACCTCTCCTGTTCGCCACGATAAAAAGAATTCTAAAGATGTGCTAAATTGATTTTGAAAAACATAGAAAAAATATTGATGGTTGCTAAAACTTTACACATTAAAATAAACTGTTTGAAAAATCACGATATTTCTTTAACACATTTACTACCAATGTCACTAGCGTACATATTTATACTTATCCTATCCATCGTATTAATAATGTTATTACGTACTACGATGAGTAAAATTTTTGTTATAATTTTTGTCATAATAAAAAGATTATTGCAGAATCTTACATGCGTCCCATGATTTCAACAAATTTCTCTTATAAGCGATGAGGGTACGAATGCTTATGGGACTGACTGTAGTGGATTGAGGAAATAAAAACCGGGCACGCGAAATTGTAATTTCGCGTTCGCGTTGCCGTCGACGGAAGAAAGGAAATAGTACACGTCAGCAATTCGTTGGATAGGGGGGGAAAAGGAAGGAGACGGAGAAAGTGGCTTGGATTTTACATGGACACCGGCGCAAAGAAGTCAAATCGGGTACCGTTTAATAGCACGTAATCGATAATAATCGAATATTGGAGCGAGCCCCGAAGCGGCGGCCCAGCTTGCCAAAGTGGACGGTATAAATAATTTAATCTCCCTCGTGTGCACAGCAGAGGTTGCCGATCCCTCTGAGTTCGACCAGCCAGATCGTCTGAAGAGGAAACGCGCAAACGTTGCACGATCCTGGTCGTATGTATCGTGGCTAAAACTTGTACACACAAGAGAATAAGCGGCACCAGAAATAGAATCTTTACATTACACCTCCCTGCCCCTTACAAGCTATCACTTTTCATCATTGCTCCCCTTTCCTTCTTTTACTTCTGCTTAAAGATGTAGCTAGCTATTACCAATATTGTATCGATATTTTATTCATACTTTACGATATATTGATCAAATATCGTAAAAATGAAAGAAGAGACTGATTCTATAGTCTTATTAAGATGCACATTCTACGTACTGTCAATTGTAATTTACATATTATTATATATTGTATATATAATATGTTCACATTTTAATCAATCCTACCGTTTTCTGCACCTTTAAGACGCACTCTTTATATATTGTAAATTGTGGCTATTGTATATTATAATATATGCACATTTAACACTTTTGGAAATATCGATAAATTGAAAATTGATTCTTAGGTTTCATTGAGATGCATGCGTGAAAATTATAGCTAAAATAGACAAGTTTAGTGATCAGCACAACGTAACCAACACAAATGAAATTAAAAACACTTATGTAAATAATCAAAAATATTTCCGGTTAAAAAATATTTCTTGATCGAAATAATATACTAATACGGTCAATTTTTGTTACTACACACATTTATAGAATTTATAAATTTGCATGTAGGGTAAATGCATACCAATCATACTTCGCATTTCATTTAAAAGCATTAAAAAAATGACCATGACATATACCTATTGTCCGCACATATATAATATGCAATAACTTCTAAGCATATACATATACAAATCAATGTTTATGGCTAATCCTACAGAACGTGGGATTTCATTAAAAAGGACATAGTTATAGCGAAATGTAAACTTTTCTGTAAACGAAATATGAGAAATATTTTTATATTACCAACATTTGTATTTTCATTAGTATTGGGTAATAATAAAAACCAAGATCACTATAATTGACGACCGCCATTTCCAAACATTCTCAGAGAATGTTCGTTTTTCTTCTACGACTATTACAATAACTCACAGAAAATTACCTAACAATGCATGTTGAACAATTACTCGGTATAACAAGTAATATGCATGTAGCAGGGTTCTCGAGTAACCTCGGTGCGCGAGCTGAGGGTTAAACTTCGTTCGAAGGATCTCGTTGAGATAGTTAAAAAATTCTGCGTCGACGACGAGTGTTCGCATAGAGCAAACCTTGGAGAAGCTCTCGACGATTTCGGGTTCGGCGAACGGATTGCCGAGTTCGCAACGTAAAAAAGCTATAATATAATACCTTCCTATCTTAGGCTGGCATGAATGTAACTTTAGCGATTTAATTAGAGGCTACTTGATTCAATGGCGAGTGTGATTTTAAATTGCATTCTCGTTAGGCTTGCGTTTTAATGAACAGTTTCGCGAGAAGGCGGCGCGGCTGGTGTAGCAGAGCCCCGCACGGTAATTGAAACGAGAGCGGGTTTCTGTATGGAAATCCGTCGGAACAATGTACACCGGGACATTTCATAAAAATTTATAGCATCGAGGAAAGTATCGAAGGAAGCCGGATGATTTATATGCAGCCTCCCTTTCGTGGAAACTGCTAAGCATGATCTTGGCGTTCGACGCGCGATTATACACGACCGATCCGTGATACTTGATATTCAGAAGTGAATCTACGAGTTTCTGAGCCGTAATTTGCATTTCACAGGCGCGCCTCGAGATGATTTATAAGTGTCTTGCAATACTGAAAACGTTCGAGTCAGCAGTTTTATTGACTTCCCTGACGGGACGGGCAAGAAAGTGATCGCGGAACAAACCCTACGCACGGGATCACAACTGATTTATCTCTCCAGACTGTCTCCAGTAATAATAATCACAGTGGTTACGCACGAATCTATATCAGATCATTACATAAATTCATCTCGGTTTCGTTTTACGCAATTAAGAAATTAATCTTATTTTGAAGAGAACCATCACAGGTATTAATCATGATAAGCTGGGTTGCTAACTGAAAATAATTGATATCGGTTTCGTTGTGAACTTTATCCCTTTATATGTTCAATTTTCATCTCATCTGCGAATTTCACATAATTAACATAATATGTTGGAGAAGAAGTTAAAAGACCGGGAAACCGGTTAAAATTCTTTCAAACCTATTGTAAATTACTAATGTTACAAGTACTACAGTTATTCAATGAAGCATATATCAAGAAGACGGCCTTCTTCGATTTGATAATTCTTAATGACGGAGATAAGCATTTTAATGAAGTTTCTGATGCAATACTGGAGGTATCATCTATTAACTCTAAAATCGAGAAATTTTAAATTTACAATGTAGAGAACGACAAAGTATAAACTAAATTCTTCGAAGGAATACAAGGAATACACTGGTTAAGAAGAATGCTGTAGAATCATTCAAACTAATTGAAAATTAGATTTTAAAAAGCTTACCGATGCTTACATTTTTCATACTTTTTCCATGTACAATAAAAATGTTTTAAAATTCTCCTATTCGCGTAATTTCACATAACAATTACTTCCGACGTTTTAATGTAATAAGAAGAAACTGGATATTTTGAGTCTTGCAAAATCATTTTGTAAAAATGAAATTTTTGTATATTCGCAATTTCATAAGTTCCTCGTGAATATTGCAATTTTATCAACGAATGAATCTTTTGATAGTATATCAATGGTATAGTTAACAACAAATTATCTCAAAATCCTTAAGTGCACTTTGTTCCTCGTGGCAAGAGCATGAATAATATTTAAATTAAAATTCTAAGACAATAGTATGATGCTGACAACAGTTATTTCAGTAAATATTTGTTTGAGCTGTCGGATTAGATCCAACCAAGTTCGTAGCAATGGTTTATCAATGCTTGTCCCGGCTATTACACCGGGGATCATCTCAGGATTTTGCATAGAACGTTGCACGTAGGACGAAGATTCGATACTATGTGTCCAAAGGCGTTGTATATAGCGACTGTCCGGCACTTCGTATAATACAAAGGGGAGGAATATCGTGTAGGCATAAGCATTAATTCTGGATAGAGGCCAGGAGCACGGCAAAGGCTGCTGGGAACCTGGTACGCGGCCAACCACCAGCCGATTAATTAAATTTTACGATTTAACCGGCTACCCGCGCTTCCTTCCATCGCGCGGAAAGAACCGTAACCATATAAACGAGGTGTTCGACAGGATTCTCTCTTAAACAGGAAACATCGGCGGGCCTGTGCTTCCGAGAGGAGATTACTCGCAATACTCGATACTTTATCCTGAAAATTATTCGCGGAATAATAAAAGATGTAGCGAAAGGTTTACTCAGTCCTCACTCTGCATTATACGAATTCTTTCGACCAAATATTTCTCTAAGATTATTCGAATGAATTCTTCGCAGTCGAAGTTTTTATTCATTATTCATTATTCGTAGGAAATTATTCTCTTTATTTATTCGAATAATTCTACAGTCTTTATTTGATTGAATGCTTAATTTTTCGTATTACAACTTCCATTGATTTCGATGAAATTCTCAGGATACATATGAATAAGTTAGAGGCTGTTCTAGGCTGTAATGAAAAAGTTAAGAAACATAACTGTGCATTTATTTCGTCATTCTAATCAATTATTATTTTACTTCAGAAGGTGTCCGAATATGTAGTCTATTCAGTAACTTTATGTAAACGAGAATCAGCAGGTGTATATAAATTTTAGCAACTTTAAGTTTATTTAATCGAACGATATCTGATTAAAATTCTTCTCTGTAACTATTTTTATCGTCCTTACAGTCGTCGAAATAGATTAGATAAAAGGTTCGTGGTTCGCCTGAAAGAATTTGGGCGTCTAACGAGCCCTCAGGTTAAATGGGACCCGAAATTCGGGAACAAGTCTGTGGACATAAGAGGAAACAGACTGGAATTTTGTAGGTCACAGATAAAACGGAAAGAATAGAGTAGAAGGAACCACGGTCTAGGCGTTGTAAAACAAAGGGCCTTGACTAGCCCGACCAGCTTGGTAATCGCCCATGTTCTCGCTTCCCGTTGGATATCTTCTTCTATGGTCAATTTCAAAGCGTTTCTCTAAATCTCGACTGGGGTGATGCAAACAATTTTTGTTTTATTTGACATTACATTTGACAAATGTATTCCATATTTAGAAAAAGAACCAAAATAATTAACGAAGTTATAGAGTAACTCAAGGAATCTAGATTAAGAAAACAATGTAACAATTTAAGCAAAAACTATTGTATATATTTTATCTATACGTAACCCTACGACTGTAATTCCACAAGTGTTCGCTAATTGATATTAAACAGACGCGATAGTAACCCTTTGCACTCCGAGCTATTTTAATTCGATATTTAAAATCGTCTCTCTGACCTATACTATTTCCATTTGAAGTAACTTACTGTATTTTATATGATGTAATCACTGAATTTATTATAATATTACAGTGTTAAATAATATTAAATGATGCTATTATAATGTTAAAATTATTTTGAAACGTGAATCCAATAATTTCTCATGGCGCCTCAGAGGTGCCGCTCGAGTGCAAAGGGTTAAATAAACAACTTAAAAGAAAGCTTTGTTGTGATCAAATTAAGTAAAATTATTTAACAATAATCTAATTGGCTTTTAAAGAACCAATAATGCTACTGATTGTGTTTTGAATTTTGACAAATTCTTAACATTTTACTTGCTGCAAGCGTATTTACAGGATTTACAATGATTCAGTCCAACTGAAAATATCAAAAGTTGTATCATTAAATTAGCTCAGACAATTTGTTAAATTATGAACGGAAAGTGCTCTCGCAGGGTTATTTTGCAATTGTTAACCCTTTGTTCCAAAATTATTTTCATAGATATCGCCAAAGCTTAGAGTTAGAAAATTGTTAAAATTCTAATCGTTATATGGAGCGCGTGACTCAATTTCATGTGAACACCGAATGCACTTTGTTATACAAAATGGAAATACTATAAAGCAGAAAAATGATTTCAGATTTACAGTTGAAATGACTCCGAGTGCAAAGAGTTAAAATAAATCCGAGTATAAGCAATTTTGACAACTTCACAAATACATATTTACAATTCGCCACTTTTAGCTTTAGACTGGTGGCTCTAGCCTTAATAAAATTTCGGAAAGTTTCTAAGATACGTTTATGAAAACACGAGATTGTTTTAATTATGTCGAACTTGCACGAACGATGTTTAGATAGTTAGCATGCTCCAAAGACATTTAGTGTACTTCATTCTTCCGTCTTCAATTTCTGCGACTTAACCTCTTAGGCACGACACGCCATTATAGTGGCTTTCGCGGATGTTTCGCGCTTTCCTCAATTGTATTATTAATTATTAAAGTAAACGATTAAAATGAAAGTGTATTTGTCCAATACACTAATAAAAGAATAAATATAGCTAATACTATATACAGCTGTAGCAAAAATATATATGTATTAAGAAAATGGTAATTTAGTTATGAAAAATTTGCCTAAGATGATAAAATGTGCCTAAAAGGTTAAACTTCCGTCTTTAATTTGTGTGACTTAAACTTCCATCTTTACTCACACCCAACGCACCATGCAAATTTTACAATTGCAAGGAAAGAACGTATTAAACATTTCAGTATTGAAAATATTTCATGCAGTCTCTATTACAACGTTTCTAAAACGAAATTAAAACAACTACCGCGTACATTTTATGCACTTAATTTGGATCAAAATGCGAAGCATTTCACACGTGCATCACGTAAATAGATTCAAAGTCAGTCATCCGATGCCAATGGGTTAATTGAATTATCTTTACGTAAACGTTGGATGAAATACATCATTTTTAATTATAACCGTAATCAGTGTTTTATGTTTATACTACAGAACGTACTAGTAAAAATCCTGTTGTATCATTTTGTCGGAATGCAATTAAAATCGATAAATACGCTGTAATTATTACAAATTAAAAATAATTAATTAAATGGTGATATCATTCTTTACTTCGTTTACTTATCTTCGGAGCTTTCATTCATCTTAATCATATTTTGTCGATGTTATTATGGAATTATTCGTAACATCGATATTATCATCATTTATAAAAAACGGTATCGAGAGTTACAACTCTGCGTTAAAATATCTTTTCTCAATTATGAAAAGGTAGAAATGCTTAATGATTAATTTCGCTGACGATTTTCTTACTCGAATTCAAATTATTTTGTTAAATTATCACTCCCTAGATCAACTAATTAAGAAACGTACAATTTTCTTCTAGCACAAACTCTGATTGTGTTTCAATGGAAAAAGATCTGTAGTTCGTGACGCTGATTTTCATTGGCAATGTAAATTTAACTCGCAAGGTCGCGCACCGAGACGTCTCTGTCGCCCACCAGCATTTTCGTCATTCTTCGCCACCATTACGTCAAAGTGGCATGAACCTGTCTGGGGGATACGTCTCTTTGTATTCTCACGTGCGCCGTCATTTACACCAGGTCTATTATACGCGGTGTCCGATTATAATCCACTACCGTGAGTTTTAGTTCTCGTAAACCAGTTGTGGCATGAAACACAGTTTTCCTAACGTGATTAAAATTTTTTGCTGGAAACCTCCTACCTTTTTTTGACGTATTGAACCATGATGAACCAAACGAATTATAGCAACGTATGTGTTCGAATAACGGAATAGTTAAAATTATTAGGTTAAAATTATTCAATCCTTAAACATTAAATATTCAAAAATTGAGTTTTCACCATATATGTATTATAATTATAATGTAATCGTCAATTAATTTCAGTTTAAATGACATATGAAATAAACACAAGTGACATATGATAGTCAGGTAACAGTTATACTGCTGAATTAGACTGAAACGTGTTTGGTGGAACATCCTTAAATTCTTCTATTCTCGTTGCAATTTTCTATCTGGCTTATACTGCGTACTAGTTTCATTTGTTACGCAGTCCTTCAAATCAGATTAAAAATGCTGCAAGTAGAAAAATACGCAAAAGAACAGAACAATTTTCAAAAATTAAAAATATTTAGTTTTTCTTCGCTAAATATTTTTTGCAATATATTTGGATTTTCGCGTTGTCTGCGATTGGAAAGTTAATTCGTTCATAAACGCGTGAAATTTGCAATTTAGATACGGAAACAGGAAACGCTTACTAGACGAGAACGTGTTCCAAGCTGACGACAATGGTTTACACGGACTTCAAACGTCGCGTCGCGTCGTTTCAGATTTTGTAGCTCTCAGGAAAGTGGCAATATTTTTGCACGGCGAGGCAAGCATTAGACTCGGTCTGGTTTCTCTTTACTCTCATGCGCCGGTGGCGAGTCAGTGAAAGTGTGAAAATGAATCGTTCCGCGCGCACACGTAGCTCCGGATTTTACTCGTGTCCATGGAGTCGACCAGCTGCATGCGACCAGGAATCATTCAAGTAACGTGCACCAGCACACGTGCGTTTCCACGTGCATTTTTGTTTTCTGGCGCGCTTAACACATGGATCGCGTTGCGTAATCACGCCATTACGTGGGTCGTAGTAACACCGTTGCAGCCGTAACGACACGCGAATCTGTTAACTATACGTAAGCTTCCATACAGATGGAAATTATGCAAGGTCTTCGAGTGACGCGGCACTGAACCACTGAAAATTTAACAACGCTTTCATTGACGATTCATTTTACACTATTCCGTCATTCTTGACCAGTCATAGTGTGGATCTTGATGCATTAAGAACACTTGGAAAGCTGCACTGTGTTTTTATGTTAACGAATATTTATACTTCCAGTTCTAATTACGATGGCAAAATATAGCGGAATTTGTTCGTATCATGTTAAAATGGCTCCGACTGCAAAGGGTTAATGTAATTTAACTGGAAATCCAAAATATTTCTTCAGCCTTACAGTGTTTCCATTTTATATATCCTGGAGCATTTTATACATTATAAAATTGAATTTTATGACTTATGGAACAGATAATAGCTCTTAACAATGTTTTAAATATTAGTAAATTTGATAAAGATTATTTTATAATGTGGCATGATAATTTTTAGAGGCGCCTGAGAGTTGCCATTCGACCGCAAAGGGTTAAGAATATAGCTGATCAAATCTTTTATGAATATTACAAATTAAATACTCTATATTATACATTATAAACAGTTAAAAAGTTAAAAACTGAATCTTTCAGTCGTTAAAATAAATTTCTTTTCTTTCTGATTTTTTTACCATCCATCAGGATTTTTAATAAGAAACAATCGATACTATTATGTCACGAGATGTACCTATAAAATATAAATCTAGAAAAATTGTTATGAATAACTAAATGAAACAGGCCACGCAGTTTGAAGTTTGTAGACACATTTTCTTCTCTGTAGGTATATTAAG
The DNA here is from genome assembly GCF_028453695.1 of Augochlora pura. Classification (NCBI taxonomy): domain Eukaryota; kingdom Metazoa; phylum Arthropoda; class Insecta; order Hymenoptera; family Halictidae; genus Augochlora; species Augochlora pura. Next base: position 8,558,722 of record NC_135772.1, read on the forward strand.
ATCACCATAAAATGATAGTTTACTGCAAGCCAGACCTGAAGCAGCTATTATAAAAATTTATATTCATAGCCTGCGATGCTTCTAGGTGATCATTAGACAATGGATTATTATGCAAATGGATACTTCCAAGGATAGGATAATGCGAGGCGACATTAAGGGGATTTTACTTTGTCAATAAACAGTTTTCTTGACAGTAAAGAGAAATAAAAAGATTGTTATTTAACGTTACTTAATGCTAAGGCAAGTATTCAAGGTTGTGTAATTTATTTTTATTTCAAAAAAGATTACATGCGTCACTCGCTAAAATATTTGAACACCTTTTGAAAGGAAACAACTTCTTGAAAATTGAACCAAACGATTTGAATATTCTTGAGATGTTGGGTACGCTGGTTTACTAAATGATGTATAAACAAAATTTTCGCAGAAATTTTAATTGGTTGCAATACGAGAGGAAATGATGTTGCGTAACTTTTTCATCTGGAGTGTAAAACGAAAATTTAAGTAATGCGTTTTACGAGTCTCGGTAACTTATACACACACTGAAAATTTCTTAGAGTTATATAGTTGGAAGATTGTTGCAGCTCGAGTTAAATGAAAGCAGTGTTTCTTGAAGCAAAGCAGATTCTTTAAGACCAGCGTCGACTGGAGAAGTATGGTTATTCGAAACTGATAATGTAAAATGTTCTTCAGCGTCTTGCTATACATTGCTACCATTATGTTCCACAACCTACCATCTGCTGGAAGGAGCTGCATACATAATATGACACTGGAAAATTTACGGGAACAACAAGGGTACCAGACAACGTTGTTAAAAGCTTTTAATAATTCCTTAGGAACTTTAAATGAATATTATTTAACAAAATTCAATCTTTATTTTTATTTTTGAACAAATACGCGAAATGCGCTGTGCTCATTGCTGTCGTGTTTACAACAACAAGAAGTATACACTGCTAACTCGAAAGAAAAGATAAAGCTTTCTCCATTTTGAAGTAAGCAACTGACTTGAAAAGTTGAACAAAAGAAGCGTATTTTGTAGAATATACGGGCATGATTGAGTAAACTTTTTCATGATTTATAGATTTTTTGGATTAAATTCTCTAAATTAAATATATTTTAATCTATTAAATGTATTAAATTGTCTAGATTAAATGTATTAAAAATTCACTTTCTTGAAATTCCGAACTGCTTTGTTATCATACTGTACACAAACAGTCGCAGAATAAACTGCATCTGCAACTAAATGGAATGAAAAATAAAACAATCAGCCTCCGTAATTGACTCGTTATGTTGAAACACGAAAACGCGGTACAATAAAACAAGTCCTTGATTAAACATGTAAATTACGAAATGATTTAGAGGCAATAGCCGTTAGTCGGAATCGAGTGTATAATCACTTAAATAGAATTCCCGAGGCATATTACCTTAATAACGGAACCGATGTAATTGCATCGGAAATCGCGCCTCAAATGCTTTAAAAGAAGATACACATCGATGAAACATTTCCCCGTGCAATCCGAGTTCTTCGCTGTAATTTAATCTCCGGCCGTGTAATTGAGAGATAGAATGCTTGCGTAGAATCAATCATACCAGTTCTGACAAAGAGAAAGCTGGAAATGAGAACATTAGTCGCAAATAATGAGCAATCTGTGGATTTTATAGCACAAATAAATAGACACAGTTTAAAACTGTGGAGAAGTTGAAACAATTAAAATGTATTAATATATTACTTTCGATTTATCATAATTAACAAAATTATTTAAATTGATATAGAAAATGAAATAAGCGTGTTTTCTACTCTAGCTTTTGTAACTGTACGGAAACTTTTCATTTTGCATAAAAATCCATAAAACTTGTACACATTTTGTGACATTGACCGTTTAAGTTTTTTACCACACTTTTATAAATAATTTTATCAAAATTTAACCTTTGCCAATTGTAATGTTTCTTGCGGTAAAAATAGATATTTCAAGAATGTTTGTCATTATAAACGTAACCTTGTATTCGAAGAATTAGTGGATGCTATAAATGCATAAAGATACATAATTCATTACAAATTCACGTTAGCCAATTACGATAGAAGATTTATACGTAAATAGACGAATATATCGTAAAATAGACGATGATTATATAATTCGTAGTATTACAGATGAACGTAGTGGCATTGTAGTATCCGTTAAAAAGATATCCCTAGCTTAATGACTACCCCGTTTGATCAGCAATGAAATCGACCTTGATCTCTCGTGCACATGCGGGAGGTGGATATGCATAGTTAATGTCTATTATTAAGGTCATGTTCTACGAACTGCGTGGAATTGTGCGTTTCTGCATGCTTTATTAGCTGAAGCCGTATGAAATCTTTGAAAGTGCGTAAGAATATACCGATGAAATGATCAATAACTTTTACACCGTGTCGACAGTTTTATAACAGAATTTTGCACTTTCATTTATGCTTACAATTATTTGAAGCCAGTTATTTTATAATATACTACGAATTCCTCATTTCAAATGATATTCTCTGATCAAATAAGTCTGGACTCAAATTTTCGGCTCTAAAGACTCAAAGAAATATATTTAGCATAAAAACAAGCCAACCATATACCCCAAAAATTCTTATGAATGGTATAGAAATTAAATTTGTGGACACCATCAGAATACTCGGACTGCCCTTTGACAGGAAACTAACCTGCACCACCCATATCAAATACTTGAAGGAATCATGCCTGAGAAGATTAAATGTAATCAAATCTCTAGCCAATAACAATTGCGGATCATATCAGGAGACGCTCCTTAAAACCTATCGTGCTCTAATTTTATTTAAAATAGATTATGGAGCAATTATTTATAATTCAGCTAAACTCTGAGTATTACAACTCCTTGAACCCATACATGACGCTGCATTGAGATTAGCCACAGGGCTATACCCTACTTGCCCAATAAGTGGTATTTTATTTGAAGCTAAAGCGATATCGCTTGACCAAAGAAGGAGATTATTATACGTTTCATATGCCTTGAAAATATCCTCTACACCTAACAACCCCACCTTTATTACATCTTCAATAACAAGTTCAATAACCTATATTCCAAAAAACTTATCTACCAGTCCCTCCTTATATTAAAATTGTTGAAAAGGTGTTTGAAATTAAAACTTAAATGCACTTTCTTAATAATTCAAACTACACTCCAGAAGATTCGCGTATTCAGTAGAATAAATGATATATTACAGAACTACATCGATACCGAGAAAAATATAACAGTGTAATTGATAATCCGAGGTGGCAACCTCACGGTCCGGTTTCTACTTTAGAACTGAAAAGCGTATGGGCCATCGTCGCCAACGGCTCACCCTCATAAAGGGCCATAAAACAGTTCGGTGGGTCTGTTTTTTTCCATCGGTCGTCATCGTTGAAACTCCAACAAAAATCGATGAACTCATATCCTCCTCTGCATTATAAAATATCCCAATCATGGAACGCAAACAGGAAACAATAGCCCTTTGGACCATCTTAACACTCCAAATTGATATAGATTTAGCCGACTCTACAAAGGATACAAGAAGTAGTCACAAACACATCATCAAATTTTTAGAACTCAATAACAATAAATATCTCCACCATAATAAACTGTCATGGGAAACGAGACATTTAAATATCGTCTTCCTAACCAAGCGTCTATTTTCTCTGCCGAAGCCTACGCAATATATGACGCCCTAAAACTAATCCAAGTTTACAACTCCCAAAATTATGTTATTTACTCCGATTCTATGAGCGTCATCCAAGCATTACTTAACCCCCTTCAAAAAGATTTTAACTAATTAAAAACATCCTAATGCTATACACTGATCTCACCAAGCTAAACAAAAATATAACTATAGCATGGGTACTTTCCCACCAAGGAATAAGTGGGAACGAAAAAGCAGACTCCAGTTCTAAGGAAGCAACAACTCTCCCGCTAAACGAAGTGAACCCTCCTATCTTCCATCTGGAGCTCATCAACCACTTCAAAAATATTGTTAGAATGCAATGGAATCAGACCTGGATCACCTCTAAAAGAACAAAAATCCACAATGTGGTTAAAGATTTCATGCAAGAAATTCCTACCAATGATCTGAACAGGAAGAAGAGAATAATAATGTCTTGCCTGAGGACCGGTCACACCAGAATTACACATGAACATTTACTGAAAAAAACGGAATCACCAACCTGCAACACCTGTCGTACTCAAATCACTGTTCACCACCTCCTATATGATTGCAGAAGATTTGAAGCCTATAGGAGGAAGTATGAAATGAACCCCCACACGGCACTGACTTCGGAAAAGAACATCAAAAATACCTTGGAATATCTATTTGACTCCAATCTCACCACCAAAATCTAATTCATTAATGAATCCCGTCGCTAATGACCCTGATGTCGATGCGACTTTAAAACCTTACTAAAAAAAATGATATTCTCCTAGATCTGAATATAGCTATGTTTTGTAGCTATATGCAATTGTTATCAACATTTCCTACACCAGTTTTCATTTACGAATTTGAAAAAATTCACCTCTAAGGTTAATGACACAGTTCGATGTACGAACCGCACTAATCAGAAACAAACAGATCAATATTGCTCATTTCTAGTTTGGAAATCGCGCGGAATCGTATATCAGGAAAAAAATCCATTAAATACATACTCCTATACCAGCTAGCTAAAGCAAACAGGCAGGACACACGCAAATATTTAGTCGACTTGCAGGCATACGAGGCGGGCAAATATTAGATCTGTCGCGGATATACGTATAGTGGATCTCAAAATGTCATGTATACTCTGTTCGACGACAATGCGCACACGGAATCCCCGAGAAAACGATGCACCGACCGCTTTTGACGATGTCCTCGATTTATTCTGCTGGTTTCGAATACATCGGTCATTGCGGTTTCGATTGCCGCCGAAAATGAGAAGTCGAAACGTGTCGCGCCGACACGAGGCTCTGTTTTCTCGGAAGCGAGGGTGAATCGCCATGGTAGAACCGGTATGTACATACGAAAGTACTTATGTGCCCGCAGCTAACAATGAGTCTAATCTTTACGGGCTGTCTAATCAAGACGTTATGGTAACGTGTATGAAGCGTCGCATGACGTAATGCCGACGCCACCACACCGAGAAAAAATACTCGCGAACAAACAGTAGATAAAATATGATGGCGTTAGGCAAGGGGTGATTCACATCGGTTCACAGTCAACGTTAAGTTAAGCCTAGACTGTGTATTATAACAGATATGATATTCTTTTTTTATTGTATTTTTTGAAATACAACATTAACAGACATCCAGAAGCCCTGAATTTTAATATATCTTAATATCTCTTAATATGAACATAAATACTGTTCATACAAAAATACAGAAAACTATTAATAACTATTTATATAACATTTAATATTCAGTAATTTCTTACACAAATTAACAGACTTTTCATTCATGATGTATTTGGTAGATCTTTATATTGTATTTATTGTACGTTATTTTATGAAAAAGCGCGTTACAGAACTTTATTTCACGGTGTACGCCACTAAAACTGCCATAAACATACTACTAATCATCTGAATCGAATATCTGTATCATAGCGTTATTCTGCGATTTTTCTAATTATACGAACAGCACGAAACCTTACAAAAATTTAGATCGAAGAGTCACTTAACAAAATCGCGAAAAAAATCCTTTCCACCGTGTAAAAACATTTGAACGGTTTCATGTATAATTTCTTGCTCCCGTTATCGATCACAGGTGAGCCGAACTGGAAATTCGAAAGGGGAGCCCGGGAGGGGCGGGCGGTTTAACTAATTTTTATTCCCCTTTCTACTGACCGGCATGCAGCGCGCGCGGAGGCCGCCATCGACGCACGGCGACGGTCACTGCGTCTAGGCAAATTCAACTGCACGTCTGTCGCCGGTTGAACAAGAACAACGGAACAGCGAAACAATAACTAAATGATCGCGACAGTTATTGTTGCATATCCAGTTTGTTTCACGGCGATGAAATTTTTTTCCATGCAAAATCGACGAACGAAATTACACCAATTTTACGGCCGAGTCTTTCAACGAAATTTCGAAAGTTTATGTCCTCATTTTGACGAAATAACAGTTGCTCATCCTGTACAATTTTATTCATGCATTTATTAAATATTTAGTAGTCCACGAATTTTCACAAAAGAACCGCTCGTTTTTCGATCACAAAAGCAAGCAATTTTACGATCAAAAGCCAGATATTATCGATAGAGATAACCACAGGAGTAGCACGCGTTTAAAGTGTTCGAAGCTAATTATTAGACTGCGGATCTTTATGAAAAATAGAAATTTTCAAAGCTAATCGTAAGAAATAGAAATTAAATAAAAACAAATCGTCTATTTTAAACATTTTGACAAACTGAAAATAGTTTAATAAAATCATTCAATTCTTCTGAAGTTTTTACAATTTTCTATTTCAGCCACTATTTTTTTCCGTAGATGCATAGTATCCGTAGCCTACTAATTAAGTTAGCGTGTTACACGCCTGCGAACATTAGTCGCATTGTATACTTACATAGTATATTTTCAGTGAAAAGTACTTTTTGTAAATCGATTTTTTCAACATTTCAGTAGTGAATATAATCAGTCTAAGATAATTTTCATACACAATTTTTCAAATCATTAAGTTGCTGTTAGTAATGCTTATACGTTTCAAGTTAAAATGTATTTTACGAGCATGGATTTACGTGTATGAATAACACACTAACATCAAAGCTATTAATAACTTAAAGCTAACTAATAATAAGCTAACTTTTATAAAAACAAAACCATACATACTCTACGCAGTAGATAAACGTCTTTGTATCAATTGTAACATTGAGCTTATAGATAACACATCTTAATAGAATATCCTTTGTACAGTATGACCAGAAAAAAATATAAATGTCGAATACCATCAAAGAATGTTTGAGCAACTATAAACAAACGACAAAAGTGATGCCATATTTAGAAGAATCTAAATCGATTAGCGAAATTATATAGTAACTCAAAGAATTTATATTAAGAAAATAGTGTAACAAATTAAGCAAAAAACTATTGTAACGTTAATCCCACAAGTTAATTGCTATTAGGCAGATGCGACATTAAATAAACGAATTAAAAACAAAATAATTATGAAATAAAATAACGTATTATTTTAAATAATATTTGAAATAATATGAATTTCAAATGCGCCCAGAGGTCTAGCAGCGTTATACGCATTGAAGTTTTTGGAGTATCGAACTCAGGTTGAAGGAAACTCGGTGTTCTTTCTCTGCCGAAATGTTCGTACAAATTTAATTCTAATCTCGTTCACGTTGTACAGTGTGAGAAACCAGTTTCCAAAGAGGTCCGCGCAGCTGTGCATCGCAGAGTGGGTTATCTAATTTTCAGCCCCACGTACCACGTGAATGGCCGTAAGGTAGGTACAATACTTCCTCCCCTAGTGAATGAAAAGACACCTTGGCGCCGGTGCAGAGAGTACATTGTTCGGAGGAACAGAACTGCGAGGGGTGGAAAAAAAAGAAAGAGAAAGGAAAGCGAAAGAAGGAGAAAAGGAAAAAGCGGGCCCGGCTTGAACCGCCATACTGGAGACTCGCTGAAATTATTAATTACGCTTTCCGTGCACGGATATCCGGGTGCATGTGGCCGTCCACGGCTCCGTGCACTTTCGAATGCGTGAACACGGGTACACCGTATCACACAGACATCTGTTTCGCAGATCGTGTAGATACGTTTCCTGATCCGCATTTACCTACTCGTTTCCTTTGTACTTAAGCCCCGCCTTCCTATTCTGTATACAATGTGCAAGTACAGAGGGAGCTACGTAAACGGGATAGCATAAATATAGAGCGGCGATAAAACATGTTCCAGCATTAAATTCTTCATCTTTGGGAAATTGTCGACATTTGCGCACTGCGAACTGTTTCGCGTTCTTTTACGGGGATTTATTAAATATTATTGCGTACGCTCATAAATCTGCAACTGTTTTAGATCAGTTTAGAAATGCCACGATTGTTCTTACATGTCAAGAACTTAATAATGACATTATTCATGACTGTAAAGCGACGGAATAAATTACTGTCGAGGCAGCGATCAATGTGGAGTTTCATTCGATGTTCATTGAGAAAATAATTGATTAAATGCAACATGGCTCTATTACGAAGAAGTGAAATAATTTCGCAAAATAACGTCGCAGATTTCCCGGTATCTATGTTATGCATTGTGATTTTTGACAATAATGTCTAATAAACTTAATTTGTTTATTTTCTCTAACCCAGGAAATCGAAGACACACATACACATGACAGTTATAGTGAAGTTGTTTTTGTGTCTTACTCCATTGCGTTCAACTTGCGATCAATAATATTAACGGTACACACAACTAATGCACAGCCGGAAAATATTCTTATCAACGCATCTTTTTCTATTATGAGAGCAAAAGTTATCACTTCACGTTCTTCGTAACGTCATCAAAGAGAATAACTTGCTCACTGCCAAGCAAAATTATTAGGTCAGCATGTTTTACAAAAGATACACTTGTTTCTTATCTGAGGATAAGTTCAATTTTCTGTCATGATTGAAGCATAGTTAAAAACAGTTCCGGAATTTTTTAATAAACTATTACATTGCAATTTATTGCGTGCTGTACGTTTCTTGAAAAGGTTCTCATATTATGGGTTCTCATGAGAACAGATATAAAAGAATCCTCGAGATCAAACATTTTAATAAGAGTACGATTAATACAATCTTTAAAGATAAAGTTTTTCTATAACACGAACAGACATTGTACTAATTTATATTGAAAATGTTATCAAATATTATTCAATGAATAATATGGTGGAAGTAACATCGCAAGATAGTACTTATTCATGGGATTCCATGTTACATAAATTAGCGTTGAACGTGTCTCAACAATGATTTGTTAAATTGATCTTTTTAATTCAATATTTACAATAGAACTACGATGCATATGTTTTATTTACATATCGTTTCTATAACCTATAAATAATATTACACGATATTGTTAAATAAGTTTAGCATACATTACATTTTGATTTTTTAAACTATACGTTTAATGAGAACATGTATTGAAAAAGTTTCCAAGAAATAAATGAGTGTACATTTTTTAAACATTTCACAAGGAACAGACATTTTGCTGCAACTTTGAACAGAATTTGTTTCACAATGAAAGGTGCTTGTTTATTTCGAAGTCTGGTTTTAAGTAATAGTTCTAGAAAATTATATTCTAACTATTCTAGAAAATTTATCTTTTATTCAAATTACCAACCTCATACTGATGAAACATTATATTCATGTCCATGATATAGTTATTAATTTAATTACATAAATTAATTTCGCTGCAGAACGCAGTCACGAGTAATGCAAAATTTTATATAATACAATACAAGATATCATTTGAAATATTCAATGATCATCCAGCATTATACGGAATACAAGCAGCGACAAACACTTCTGGCCAGTATAATACTACGTACTGTTTGCGTTCAAGTGTCGTGTTATGAATAAACAATGGCTCGAGCCCAATTTTTGTAATAGGAGCTATTCACGCGGCGCTTCAGTGCGGAATTGCAGTTGCATTCAAGTTGGCAGACTGTAAATCACGATCGCCAGGTTTGCATTTTCAAAAATAACCTATTTTCTACTTTTTAATTTACTAAAATTTTTAACAGACTCATGATTGTATCTTACAGATTTTTATATTAATTATATCGTAATTATAATCACTTAAACGGTGGATTTGTTGAATTTTAATTGAGGCTGTTTTAAAAATACATTCAAACCATTTGTGAAACGAATCTGAATATTCAGACCTTCCCATGAATTTTTGTTTCAAACGATCTATTATTAAGATTAATATAATATATTTAGTATTTATATAATATAATATATTTATATACATTTAAATTTTATATATATAATTTATTTATTATATAATATATTTAGTATTTATGTTAGCATTTATATTACCATTTATATCAAATCAGCTATTAAACAATTCACTTTTTCGATTAGAGATATTGCTACAGTGGAGCGATACATTTACCTCGTTCTATAAGGAAACTGTTTTCGTTGCAGTTACGCAAACACTGAGTTTATCATGTATTACGTTGCAGAAAATTCGTTGCATTAAGCAATTTATCAAACTTGTAAGATTATCTCCGCGGTAAATGCACCGTTACAAATTGTAATCGAGCTTGATATACGTCGGCGCCGTAACTGGGAAACGTTTAAAATTTAGCAAGAAAGACAGGATTAAATCGTTCGTAAATTAATTGTTATGAAACACCGTGCGATGTACGCTGAAAATTACTGGCACGTCAAAATTTTTCAGTATTAAAGTTTCCTATTAATTGTGCGGATTTCTCGCTGGGATCTTGTATTCGTTATTCATGATACGTCCATTCATCGATATTCGCACGAAGGTTCCTATAAATAAACATTTACATACGCTGGAAAGTACATCATAATTACACAGTAGACATGTAAGCAGCAATAAATACCATGAAATATCGAAATCATCATTATTTTACAATGAGAGTATCCTGTAAATATTAAAATCTTCTGTCATCGTTAACAAGTTCTCGTTTCCATCGCAACGCAAACGCGGTATTCCGTGGTATGCGTAGAAAAATTATATCATTTTAAAGAATAATTGTGCAAAATGGACTTGGCACATTATTTATCTCAACATGTTGATTAATTATCAACGGCCACAGGGAAATCAATCAATTAACACTTTACGTACCGGCTGTTTCCTGTCCTTTTATTACATTTAAAATTCGATAGATTAGAATTCTTTAAATGATAGCAAAAGAGCGACAGCAATTCCATCCACAACTAAATGTATTATTTGGATTTGAATAATGTAACAACTTTTTTCGAGGATCGTTATCTAAATGAAAATTTATTCTGCACACATACCAGTGACTGAAAAGCTTATTCATAGGAATCCGGTAAGTAAAGCGATTGTTTACTATACTACAGATTTGATCCTCGCAACTCGCAGATCATGAGTGATTACTATACCGCTGTTAATAGAGATATCGGCGAGGAAATTATTATTCGTCAAGTGGGGTCCGATCGATCAGCGGAAAAATTAATTTTCAAGTCGGCGCGTGCAATTCCGTCAGCCGAATATGGACGACGCGGCGCGGCGCGGCGCGACAGTCGACGCGTTAATTTAAATAATAAAATTACCGGAACGCAGGGAAGCTTAAATTGCTACTTTCCGCGAACGATATTCGGACTTCGTTGCAAGATAACCGTGCGCGTCGCGTGACCCGAATTCCGAAAACGAGCTCTGCAATTTTCCAAAGTACGAAGGAGGGCGCGCGCAAAACCGCGCGGCTCTGCTTTCTCCTTTCCGGGGCTTCGTTAAATTTACTGGTTCGACGGAAATCTCGTATTTTAATTATCGGCGTTCGCGGGACTTGTAAAACGGGCGGTCGGGCGCGCGCGCGCTCGCTTAACGACGAAATAATTTAGCATTTCAATGAACTGCTGTTACGTTTATAATAATAAAAGGTTCCGGCGCGCATTAATTAGCCGCGACGGCTACCTAACGACGAGACCAAATCACTGGACGTAATGAACGTGCGAACGGTAGTCGCTCGTGAAACAACACGCGGACGAAGACACCGGGTTTTAACGAACGCCAAATTTTCATTTTATCGCCGCGTAATGGTCCCCCGGCTTATGGTTGCAGAAATATTACGCGAGCAAGTCGCAGGCGAATAACCTGCGCTAATGTAACCAGATCTCTAAATAACATGATCATTACAAGATACATAGGAGGCACATATAGTTGTGTTTGAAACCCAATCTTTTCGTTTCGAACTAGTACATTAAACAGTATACACAGTTCCGTAACAACAAAACATATCCTCGAACAAAATGGCGATAGCTTAACGTGAAAATATAACACTGCTTATAAGCAACAGGAATTAATGAACCGCGAAGCACGGACACCAATCTATTGCAACGAATATTGCTGTCGTCGATTGAAAAACTAGTAAATAGAAGATCGCAAATGTCATATAATTCACATCAAAAATACATTGCGATGTTAAGTTCTGTCTAACAATGAATACTTATTAACAAAATTGATCAGAAAAAATTGTCACATGAAATACAGTTACAAGCACCTAAAATTCCTTGCGATTAAACATTCCGGTAGGCGAACAAAAATGTGCGAGATAATGGAAGGGAACAACAAGATTAAACAATAATTTCCAGCAACACTCTGCGAGGCCGTACCTCGTGAAGCTTCATTTATTTTCCATCAATCACAGTCCGCGTTCACGTGCACGCTACGTTCTTTGGGATCGACGTTGCTCGTCAGCCGGATTCGTCCGAATTGTCCTTAATTGCTCGAAAATTTCAATAATTTCATCGTTACACTCGCCAACAGACGAATCAAATTATATTGCTCTCGTCACGGCCGTTCTCGTCCCGTTGCATTTGGGTCATCTCGGTGTTCATTCCGCGACGGACTCTCCGTGCCTCTTTCGTGCGGACCGCGCAGCAAGAATATCAAATAGGTCTGAGGCGACTAGCACTTAGTCGGACCAACTGCATCGTAAAGGAGTATCGAAACCTGACCCAGTAGATTCGAAACCTGTATGACTTATTTAGACCCCGGTACTCTTCCGTGTTCTTAACACGTTCCGCGCCACGTGTACCATTTCTGGTGCACCTTTAACTCGATTTGCAGACCATAAATGGTACACGATGTGATAACTAATCTAAACAAACTAATTACTTATGGATTGATGATGTAATGACATATCGTGTGGTAATATATTAATTTTTAGACGAAACAACAAACGACCTGTTGATCGTGTCGGGCAAAAACGGATTGGCAAGGAACGTGTTATATACGATCGTAACTGTAGATTTGATGAAATTAATAACATATAGATACGATTTCCTAAAGCTCCGTACACTTGAAGGTTTGGTAGACTTGACCGAACTTGGAAGAAGGTTGATCTTTTATTCAACGATTGAAAAATTACTGGATAGAATGCTTTAGATAGCGTGACCTGTCCAACCAATGAGCTATTAAGCCACTCGTTTGTTAAAACAATTTTCATTCAATCCTCTGTATGATATTATAATCTTTGATGGTTACAGTACTTTTTAAAAATGTAAAATCAGACTTATTGAAAATCACATCGAACGATCAATGAATGAACACTAATTAAATCGATAAATTTACACAATTTTGATGATTTCCAAGTAAACTTATTTTCTGGATGTCACTTCTAAAGTACGAATAATAAACTGATATAGTCCATTACCATAAATTATAATTATTAATTGTATTTTAATCAAAGTACGACCAAGTCTGATTCAAAACGTGAAAGTTTATGTACGTGCAGACTATCATAACCAAATTTGGACGAATTGGAGTTAACCTTCCGCACTCGAGTGGCGACACTGCGGCGCCATTAACCCCTTGCGCTATAATAACGAGTCAGACTCGTGATAAAGATTCCACGTAATTTCTACTAAATATGAATATTATTAATTTCCTCTAAATCGAAATCAAATTGAATTTTTCTATTATCAAAATCTAGAAACAAAAGTACATGAAGACAATAAAACAAACAAAAATTGTCTGGTCCTATTATTAAAAATATTATGGCCCAATAAGTGTCAACACAGTGCGAAAGGAATCGTAGTGCAAGGGGTTAAAATTGTTGTAACACGTTCCAAAAATTGTTTTTAATAGATATCGCTAAAGCTCAGATTTAAAAATTGTTAAAAGTGTAGCGTTTATATGAGTCGTAAGACTCAATTTCATATGCATAAAATGAATATTGTTATACATTGTAAAATGGAAACACTAGAAGCTAGAAAAATTATTTCAGATTTGCAGTTGAAATGGCTTCGAGTGCAAAGGGTTAAATGAAACTGTCTTCCTTCGTCGTCGCCTCGATGGAATTCAAATTCAAAATATAAATAAATTAAAAGCGAACAGTATTCTACAGGAAAGCTCCGCTGACACATAATCACTACAGGTTTCGAATGTCCAGCAACGTCGGACACGCGATCTCGCCAAGAGTGCGGCGAGAAATTAATCACTTGTCTCTACTAATTGACTCTATGAAAACGATGCTACGGTATATTAAATTACCACGTTCACCGTAACATATATTGGTCTCATCGGCTGGTAAATATATAAAGAGAGCACCGCATAATTTCGTGTAAGGCCACCGCGAAAACGGGAAAGCAGCCGGCTCGTGAAACATGAACAACAGGTGTGCAACCGGTGCCGGTGGTATCAATACCACCACAACGAGACGTTTGCCAAGGAAACTGGGTTAGAAAAATGTTCGACTATCGGGGCTCTCGGTGATGATCATAGATCTCCACGTTCTGAAGCGGTGAACTTTAGCTGCGCGGTGACCCGAGCATGTCAACCGACGGAATTAAAAAAATCCGATTATGTCGAAATTATTAGAAATAAAATATCCGATTTTGTTATGGTCGCGTTATTCTTCCGTTTCCGGCTTTACCCTTTGATCATCTACTATGAAAAGAATCTTCTTTTCAAAACTTTCATTCAATTAATATTTGTATAATTCTCTTATACGAATCAAAACTTGATAGCACAAATGTTGCACTCAAAATTCAACTTTGATCGATTTTGCAGCCCTCGGTCACCTTATTACAAATGAAATTCGCCACTTTTTAAGTAAAATTCACTTATTTGTAATTATTCCAAATAGAATTCATATCATATTTAAGAATTAAATAATGTCAAATACACAATTATTGAAGATTCGTGAATTATATGTAATAATATTATTTTATATATATTTTTTATATTATATTATATTATTTTACATATTTTGATCGAATATAAAAATTAATATATATATATATTGATGATTTTGACGACAAAGGTTAATTTAATTAAATTCGGAGTGTAAAATGATGAATACGATCGGCCGAAGAATTAACTTTGAGTGGAAAACCTGTATAAGCCTTAGAAACGACGTGGAGGATTACGAATGTGCATTAATTATTCGATGGGAGTGCGGCGCGTTCCTAGAATCGGTAACATCAAAAAGATGGGAACCGTAGTACCTGTTATTCCGAGAAAACTCCGACATTTCGAATGCACCAATCTAATATAATTGAACGAAACGGAAACAGATGCGGCAATCCTACTGTTACGTCTTCTGGAATGCGAGGCATCTTGATTAAATTCGGTAGTTGGGCGTGTTTTCGGTCCCAGAGACACTTTCGTTAAGGATACCGATGGGATAATTGACTTCTCGACACAGTATCCTTTAAACGTCTTAATAATGATCCGAGAGGAACTCGTTTTGTCCATAAGATAAACGAAGGTAGAAGAATGTTACTCCCGAATCTTGTATTTCTGAATGGAGATATTTACACGGTGATGTTAATCGGTTTATGCGAGCGGTTCTGAATCAACATTGATAAAGTTATCACGATCGTATGTCAAAATTGAAGTAAAGAATAACAAATAATGAACGTTTATATGCACTGCATTTTTATTTTTGAATTTCTACAATATATTCCTCTACAATTCCTTCATTTCTTTGTATTCGTTAAATAATTGTATCTAAATAGTTTCGAAACAAAATTATTGTACAATGATATTGTATAAAAATAATTGTACATGATTGCAAATTATTGAACAATAATATTATATTAAAATTATTATACAATAATATTATATTAAAATTATTATACAATAATATAATATTGAAGTTATTATACAATAATATCATATAACAATTACTGTATAACAATATACACAACAGAGTATACACCTTTTAAAACGTAATAGCTTCATTAGAACTGCACTAAATGACTCTCGATTTTTAGCTCTTTTATCAGTGACTATAACGAAAATTTAGAAACTGTCTTTCGTTGACCACGGTAACTTATATGCATGCTGAAAAATAGATCGAAATCGATTTACGTTGATACGAGTTAAAACAAATTGAAAATGGCAAAACTCGCAGTTTTGACACGTTTTTTTTTTTGTAAAAAACTGTAACAAAGTTATGGAGATCTATGAAAGACATTCTTTTAAATTTTCGTTGTTTCTGTGATTATCTCAAGTAATAACAAAGTTAAAAAAAAAGTATTTTAGTCATTGTCTAGTACACAATTTTCTGTATCATCTAAACAAATTTAAGTCATTTAGTGCAATTTTAAAAAATCTTTGGTGTTTCAAAAGGTGTACGGAATTTTTTTGTTTTATTTAACTATATATGTTGGGTCCAAATGACCCTGCAACCATAAGCCGATTCCTGTCGCGTACCGTCCGTGATCCGAGGGTTAACAACGGTTGTTAAAATTCGGCGAAATGCAAATGTCCCGTGCAAGTTCTAGGTAAACAGAGTTAATGCCTTGGACAGTAATTGCGATCCGACGGCAATACCATTCCACGCAAGACCAATCAGAAACAATGGTCATTAAAAAACCCATTGTGAGCTCGAATCTGCGTGACGGCACCATAATTGAAATAATTGGAACGGCTATCTAGCCGTTCACATCGACAGTCGGCTGTGAATGTCCGCGTCCGCGTCCTGCCTCGGTGAAACAGACCATCAGTTTTTGCTTTTTCGAATTCCGTCGCGTTGTTCGTCCAGAGCATCGACTACTTACGCGTCATCGAGTTACGAGTTACGAGACTTGACCGTGAGACCACTGTCCACCCACGTTTCATCGGTGATTTATAATCAATAAATAACACAAAATTTGTATTCCGAAGCCTTGGTAATAAACGTAGGAGGAAAATCGTGACCAATTTGAATTTTAATTCTGCTAACCTTTAACTTATCGCGAAATAAAGAAAACGGTAGTGCAGTGGTACAGTGCATTAAAAAATGGATTATATGATCTTACAATATCAACCATTTTATTGTTTAAATACGTTTACTGTAGAAATCGATAAAAATGAAATCTCGCACCGTGACTATGATCAATTACAGTGAGTCAAAAAAGTATTCATACACCTAGTTTTTTGCAATAACTTTACATAAACAAATGGTACACAAACAAAAACTATTTCGATTAATAGTCTACTATGTACCAAGATAATGTGCAAATGAAGAATTTTTATTAACGCGTAACAAAAAATAATGCAAGAAATACAAATGTTTAACAACAAATAAAGTATTCGTACACTTATAATTCGACTGCTAAATTTTAAGAAGCACACATATATTCTAGCAATACTGACGAAAACGTAAACAACTATTTGTTTAAATAGTAGCATTGGCCTGTGCTGCGTCTCTAGTGCATCTTTGAATACCGCAATAATCATAAACTTTCAATTATAACTGAAAGTGTACGAATACTTTTTTGGTTCTCAAATACTTGTATTTCTTGCATTACTTCATTGTTATGCGTTATTTGAAATTCTTCATTTGCCCATTATCTTTGTACATAGCAGACTAGTAATTGAAATAGTTTTTGTTTATGTATTATTTACTTGTCTAAAGTTATTCCAAAAAGACTCTGTGTACGAATACTTTTTTGACCCACTGTATGTCCGTTCTAGCCCAGATAATCGTGGTTCGACTGTACGTCATATTCGATTTGTATTATCGCAGAATTAAATAAATTATATCGCATGTAATTAGAATTTAGAAATTGAGAAAATCGGAAAATATTAATAAAAGGTGTAAAATATATCAAGGTTTAAATTATGTGATCTCGTTAATAGTTTTTGCTGATGTTAATGATTTAATGTGGATAATTTAAAATACCGTTCTTAGATATGGCTTCTTCAAGTTATAACAATTAAATAAAGAATGAAGTTTGTACCTATTAAAATTTGTATCAGAGCTCCATTTAAGTGATACCAAAATTATTTGTTTAACAAAACAGAGAATAAGAAAGTTGATGTATCGAGGAAACCGAGTAAAAAGAATGATATTCTAACTTCAACGTTTTATTTGTCGTCGATATGTTAGTGTAACGAATTTGTTAGGTTTCTTGTTATTAGTGAGAAAAAACCAGGGGAATGTGACTAAAATGTGTTTAAAAAACCGTACACCAGGGAATAAAACATAAAACTTGTATAACCGAGTGAAGTGTAGATTCTACAAAGAAAATATTGTGCAAAAAGGAATGTGGTGAATTCGTTAAAAATATGTGGCACGGAACGAAACACGAACGATCAAACGTAAAATAGGAAACGAAAACGAATAAAAACTCACGGCCGAATATGTCGTACAATTACCATCGAGGAGCTCGCGAAAGTTATATAGTGTTACAGATTTACGGAATTCCGCGCGCGACGAGAGAATGCAATATATTGCGTGTAAATTCGTCCATTAAAGTGCCGCACTATTAAATGCCTTTGCTCGGTTTACAATTTAACGGATGAACCCGTACGGGATCCGATTCGAAATAAATTCGTCGGCGGTGAATTTGCAACACAGAATTTGAACGAATAATCCCGGAGTCTATCCTGTATTCATCATTTCGTTCAAATTCAAATTTTATTCGGCCGCCCGCGGTTCCGTCCAAATAAATGTTCATTGAGAGCGCCGGAGAACCGATTTACATAATGCTATTCTCTGCAACGTGAAAATCGCGCGGCATCGGTAATCACTGGAATACTAAAATCGACTGAATTTACTGAATTTTGTGTTATTTGACTAAACACGGCCGTCGCAAACCGCTTAAAGGTAAACATAATTAAATCTACCGGTGATACGCCTGAAAATTCATTCGGTGGTCATTTCATTTCATAGAACAAATAAAATAACGAAATAACATTCCTCGCGCAATAATAAGTAAATTAATGTTTTAAATTATCAGAAACTAGCGACAATATTTATAATTATATTAATATTATAATAACGTAATATTAGAGGGCGTTATAGTATAATTTTCGAAATTTCCATAATTTCAGTGTATAAAACACTGTTGTGTACGTCACATGAGAATGTAAAAAATAGTATTATTTCGTTCAACGAATACAATTTTGAGAAATCAATATTTTAAATAATTTCTGAGAGAACCGAAGCAACAAAATGGATATTTCTGAAAAAGAACATTAATTTTTTCAGAATAAACTGGCGATAACGAAATTTTCAAGAATCATGAGTGAACATGTTGCACAAAAAGTTGCAGCTAACTATGTTCATTAGAGCAGTGTCAATAAAAATTAGTAATTAATAAACTGCGGATTTTCAGCATTTTTCAAACAGTGGTAAGATTAAAAGACTTTAAGAATGCTGTCACATTATTTTGGATCTATAGCTTGGAGTATGAAAGTTTTTATCTTAAAACTGTTATTTCACTTTACTTTGTTGTAATTGACAATTTTTATTTTACACAGAAATCCACACTCTAATAATTATTAATGCATCACTGTAATTCGTCTAAGCCGTAGAAATGACGCGCAGCACAATGCTCGCCCTTAATTAACCAACGGCGTTCGAAAGAAAACGCGCGGACAGAAATTGCGTTCGCCAAGGATACGCAAGGATCACGGCCGCATTGTGTATATGGGAATCCGGCGTGAATTCGCGATTTGTCGCTAATCCCACGGTCATTGCACGCGACGACGGTTCTTACACAATAAGCAGAGTTGAAACATTTTCGTCGAGCCGCTCGAGCTGCAATTTCGTTGCGACAGAAACGAGACACTTGTTTCGCTCTCTCCCTCCGAAATTCAAGGGATTTAATTAACGTTCGAACGATGCCACGATCCCGCTTGAAACAGCATCGGGATTTTTCCGGCGATCGAACGTTTAATCTTAAAAATGAGATTTACCCTCGTTTTATTTATTGCTGCTTTCGCGCAGAATCGCATCGCACCGAGTTTTGTGAAATCGTGTGCGTGTCGTTCGACTTCAAACGATGAGTCGAATTCGGCGATCATATCGATCCTTTGCGTGCGTATCGAAAGTCAAACACAAACACACTGGAAATGGAAAATATGAGTTATCATTGATTGGAACGAGAGGAGTAAAATAAAACTCCTTGGTAATTACGATTAACGAGTTACGTTTACTAATGCAGTAAAATCTCGAGGATCAAACACTCTCGACTGCTCATTACGAAATAAACTCAACTTTGTAAACAGTGGAAAGAACAATTTTTATTTGACTTCTTTTTATCGTTTCGCGCAAAGAATGAATATTACCAGCAAATTGAATTCGCCGCTTGAATTCGAATAATATAATATGACGTCACAAAAATTGAGATTGGATTCTGCACTTTAGGTATTGCTTTGAAAACATGGGATCTTTCTTGTACCAAGTTCGTGCACCTGAAATGTCGTTTTCGTGAAACTTCTTTTCTCTGTAGCATCAAAGTGACGGCAACCAGTTGTAACGGTTGCTGCAATAAACGGTCAGTTCTATGATAATTTATTCACTGAATTTGAAATCTATATCTCTCCGTTAAAGGAATTGGCTCTTTATAATGCCAAAGCAGTTGTATGTTACAGGTATTAAAAAACAGCATATTTTGTTGTAATCAATGAATAAATACGTATAGAAGTCTATTGAGACTTCCGGTAAACTCTCACAAATGCTTTAAACTATAATGCATTAATTGAGAAAGCGTCATGAACGATTCTAGATGCTTCTAATGGCATAATAAAACTAAAATGATCCCTATTGAAAACAAACGACAAAAACCCGGATTAAATAACAGGAAGTGAACAGTTGAAACAGAAGTTCGATTTAAGATTTATTGAAGAACTAATAAAGAGAATGAAACTCAATGATTATTTGAATGAAAAAATTTGTTCACGAGTATACACATTTTCAATCGGACTTGCTTTCTGAATTCTTAAACAAAGGTAACTGAACTCTGTTCGTATAATTATGTGCAATACATATAAAAAATTATATCTTCTCATCTTGGACTGTCTTTTTCAGTACATTAACCTGTTAGCTACGTATGGCGTGTATACACGTCATAAGGAAATGGCAATTTTATATCTTATAATAAAAATATTTCATCCACGATTTATGTCAAAATGCTTATGGTAACATAGCCATAAATTTCGCACATTTTAGGATAATTCTAGAACAATTATCAAAAAAACTACACTCAGTATGATCGATAAAACGCGTAACAAAATTTATCTTCAAAATATATCAACGCAGCTAAGTGGTTAAAGTTTGAAAAAACCAGAGCCATCGAACAAATTTTAAAACATTCCTAACATTTATATGAGACAATAAAATGTTTCTACCATCTCGTTGTACCTGTATACAATACTATCTGTTGCGAAATCGCTGTACTTATTAGTTGGAGCTATGTCGGTTTAACACCGAGTGAAAGCGCTTTTAATGAAAGAGGATGCACGATAAAAAAAAAATGTGCAAGAAATGGAGCTGCTTCCTTGTTAGCGCAAATCGTACAACTGATCGCCTTCCATTTCGCATCGCGCTAAAAAGCTAATGTTTCGCGCAGAAACATTAAAAACTATCCCAGCGCATAAATAGAATACTCTAATTACACGTGTCACACGAGAACGTAAGAAACAAAATATTTTTCCATTCGTTCCCGGTGTAACGAAGTTACGCGGCAAAACGGGCACGTAATTGAAACAGCGAACCCATAGAAACACGTACGATATATCGAAAACTATAGAAAACATCTGTCTCATCGTAGCATCATTGCAAAGCCTATCGATTTACCGCGATAATCGCGGAAACCGCATGAAATCCCAATTATTCACGTTCAATTTCCCTGGTGTTCACAGGTTGAACGAACGGGCGCGACATTTCAGGTGCACCAACCTAATAATTACTGTCGCTCCAAATAAAACGTGTAAACGAAGCTACCGTCGGCTACTCACTTAGATTTGTGGCTGTCCCGTGGCCGCGAGAGGACTGGTAAACGTGGTAATCCAATGGCACAAGAAAACACAAACAAATTCCACCGAACGAGAAACACAATTTTCCACCAAGCACAGCTTTTTTTGGTAAAAGAGAGGTCGTGAAAGAGCGGTAGATTCACTTGGGATGACGCGAAGACGGCGCGATATACAGCGGCCGCGGATTCGAAAAACGCGGGAACGGTGCACAAGGGAGAGAGCTCCGATTTTCGCTTAAAAGGACACCTTCTCGTGTGGACACCGCGACGAGACGCGGCGCGCGCGCGTCTTCCCTAACGCACCTCTGTGATCACATTAATCTTTATTTTGAAGCGGTCGAGCATTTGCGGCACCGATACGACGAAAACATCAGACACAAAACCGAAGTGAACGGGAACGAGACGCACGACCCACGCCAAACGAGCGACCGCGGCAGACTGACAAGTGACAGCCGTAAGCCGGCGCAGCTCCACGCGCCGTGCTACCCCTACTCACGCGCGTGCACAGTTCACGGGTATCCGACCTACCTGGTCCGGACCCGTGCCCGTACTCCTGCCCGTACCCATACCTGCGTACCCGTTCCCGTACCCGTACCTGTATCCGTACCCGTTCCTGGCTCCGCATACTGCGTGTTCCAATCGGGCTACCAGCTGAAGCTGAGCCGGGCCCATGCTGATAGATATAATCGTTACTGTACCTGTACTCGTACCTGGATCCATATCCGCATCTGTACCCGTTCTCGTATTAGAGCCGTAACTTCCGAGTAGCCCGCGGATGTTTATGGAAAATTCATATGTCAAAGTATGCAAAATTTATATATCGGAATATGCAAAATATATTCAAAATTAATGCAGGCTTTATTGTGGAATACGAAATATATATGAAAAAATATGGAAGCTACGTAGAAATTGTTTTATTACCTGCATTATTTGGTACTACTTCCTACTGTTACTATTACCACCGTACTTGCTAGTATTGGGTTGGTGAATAAGTTTGTAGTGTTTTTATAATTTCTTTTATTTTAGAACGATTTATTGCTGTTTGACAAAGTGTATAATATTCATTCGCTAGAGCTGTTTCTGCTCCACAAAACTGTGTTAATAGTTGTAACAATAAATTAATCCATTATTTACTATTTATTATTTATAATTTCTTTTATTACGTGAAAGTAATAAATAAAGTAATAATGTAATTTCCGTCCTTGCAAGCGTCAAGGAATATTTTTTTTCGCCAAACCCTTGGAATCTGCAAGCGGATCATCGCTACAGCCTTAAAAGTAATAATGAATTAAATAAATGAAAAAGACAATTAGCACAGTTTTGTAGAGCAGAAACAGCTCTATCGAATGAATATTATACACTTTGTCAAATAGCAACAAGTCGTTGTAAAATAAAAGAAAATATAAAAACGCTACGAGCTTTCTCCCCAACCCAATATATACTATAATTTGTATTGCAATGTGTTACGTTTATTTTTTCTATGTCCCAATGTATCAATTCGTTCCTTTTACCACATACGATTAATTTATTGCATTTTCAACGTAACAGGATGTTCAATATGTTTTTCAATATTGTGCTCAAATTCAAGATTCCTTTTCAGGGTATGTCTACATCTTTTTTTTAATTTTGCCTTAGAAGTAGCAGGGGGTACTTGATTTAGCTTATTTATCATAACTCACTTAACGATAATTTGTTTTTTTTTTATTGTAGCGTCTAGTATAACGCAGAAATCGATTTCAATAAAAGCTGGATGGTCAATTAGATTGTTACCCTTCAAAATCGCTTAAATTGCTTTAATGCACATTATATGTTTTTCTTCAGGGGTTTCGACAACTTGAAAATGAATGATAATTTGATTACCTGGTACAGTATTAATGGTGCAGTTGAACTTAATTATGTAAAACATTGCCGCCTCTAAACATGTTTTTCAACATACTAGAATCTAGTCAATGGAATATATACGATATCTGCTGAAACGAGGCAGATATATGCAAAGAATATGGAATATGCATAATATGCAAAGTAGAAATTATATTTTTGAAACCCTTTAATAATAAATTAATTTCTGTCAAAGTCCCATTTTATGTCTTTTCTATAAACTTATGTATTCGTATACACATCCGTAGTCCACGTACGAGATACTCGGGTTCTCAAGAGACCCATGAGATTACATGAGATTATGTCGAGGTAGTAACTATCATAAAGTACCTATTCGAAAAATTGAACTACAGAAAATGTTCTCGTTTGCAGAATATAAGAGATATGTTTCGTATACTTTTGATTTTTTTCGGATCTACATATATTTCTGTGGGAAACAATGGTCGACATTTTTGTAAATCTACTCGGCTTCCTAGTAGAATTTAAGTTAAAATTAACAATTTGTTATTAATATTGAAAATACGGTTTTGCACTGGTGACATTAACTTTTCAAGTGTTTCTATCTTAACAGAAGTTGGCGCTTCATTTACCGTTCCTCGCAACTCAGATAGGAATCTGCGGACCACCGAAATCACCACTCATTATCACTTTTTGTTTCGCTCCCCAAGTCGTGCAAGTAATATTTCTAGCCATCTGGTGCATCTACGCTAAGCATTTTTCATCCGAAGAGATACTTGTTTCGCATTCCTTGGTCCATCGCATGAGCGAAGTCGTTCAAGAAATAGATTACTTTGAAAATAACAAAACGTCATGTTGTACTTCATACGAGAGGTCTTTTATTTAATTAAAATTAAATCAGTTATTTAATGTTTCAAGAAGAACATAAACTCTCTAATGGCTAAGTGAAAAAGGTTACGTCAAAATTATCAACTGTGCAGAAAAGCATATTTTCAATTTAATGGAAGATCAAGTGTTGGATTTTCGACATAAATGTTGAACACGCGTACAATGGACATACGGACATACAGTGGCGGCCATATACTTAAGAATATTTGGAGAATTGTATAACTCTTTCAAAACTGGATTAGATTATTTAAATTCTATTTTGGATGACAGAAGGGCCAGCTCATTAGCCAATGACTTTCTTAAATTTTGATACTACTTGGATTGATAAATAGAGATAAAAAATTCATTTCTTGAACTTCATTATCTGAGCCTGTATCGAAAATTAAAAAATGCTTTTGTCGATCTCGGTAACTTATATGCGCGCATTTCAACCAAAAATTATTCTTTCAATAGCTGTAGCTTCACTATATATTAACTAATTTTAATGATTACTTCAGTATACATATAAGTTATTGAGATCTGCAAAACACATTTCTTAAATCACCGTTCCAGGTAAAAAAGTTAAGAGAAACTTTTATTCATTTTTCTCATTTCAGACAATAGCAAAATTTGAAAAAAGAGTATTACAATCATTGTCTAATAGACTAGTGATTCCGTTATATTAACAAAATTCAAATTGTTTAGTCCACTTTTGAAGAACTTGATCCGTTTTTCAAGTGCCTTTAAGTATTATGTCTAGCGGAAAGTTCTTTCCGATAATGTCCTTTCGAACATCAATATGTACGCACATGTTCATTTGAAATATACAGGGTAGACCGGAATTTGTGGTGCAAGCAAGTAAGCGGACGATTCGACGTGAAAAAATAAGAAATAATATAACATCTTTTTATTCTTTGAAATTTCTTCACCTTTATAAAGGATTTATTGTTTATTCTTTTACCGCAGCTGCCTCCGCCTGAAATAATGTTTACAATAATGTTACAAACATTAATCTTAGCGAGCAATATATTAAACGGAATGTTTTCATTATTGTCAATGTTGATAAACATTAACTTAGATATAGCAAATTATATTAAGTACTATACTGCAGCTGGTCAAATTAGCAATTTTGGATCTAAACTTAAAATGGCTTCTAGTGCAAAGGGTTAAGTCTACTCTTGTTCGTTACTTTACGTGTTTTCCTTCTCAAAAAACAGACCTGGATAAAATAATACTTCGAATAGTAAGTAGTGAATGGTCTAGTTTATTTCAAAGGCTTATTTAAAATTTTGTAAATAGAATATTTCACATATAAGGAATAATTCATGCGATCAAATTTATATAACGTTTATTCGAGTGAAATAGATTTTATTTGGAAATTGCTGGACAGAAAATACCTTTTTTTATATGTTGTTTGTATATCAATATTTGTAGAAGAAAACATCGCGACGCGTTAAAATAGCTTCCAGCGTAAATATGCTGTTTGGCAGTTCTACAAAGCTGTTACAAAGGTGTCGACTACGGAATAAAGGGAAACAGTGGCATCGAGTAGTCGTGCAAATGTGTTTTCTGTGCGAAGGAGAATGAGTGTAGCGAAAGAAATTCAAATGTATGCGCATAATAGATCTCAGATAATCAGTGGGTACATTCGGCTTAAGGTTGTGCGAATTGTTCGTAACGCGTATGTTGCGTAGATAAGGCAAGATTAAGTAGCACTGTAGACTTTAATTATAAACAGTTTATACAAGAATGCACGATGATACATCTTTTATGGGGAACTTAAATTTCCTTTTTCGTACGACTATACGTTTATCCTTCTCTTTTTGTAACGCGTCACATCTCGTTGAACATTTTGCTCGATGCTACAACAATATTTGCAAGTCATATTACCCACTTAGCCTGTTATTTCCACAATTATTTAAATTTTCTACGTCGTGACATTTATACTACTGTATGCACATAGTGATCATAGTAAGTCTCACATTCGTTCACATACATCTCGATAATAAAGTATATAAAATTGTCGTGTGATATTTATTTATTTATCTTAACTATCTTTGTCTTAAACTTATTTTGTCATGTATAGTATTCTTAATTGTAGACAGCTATTAACATTAGCTTCGTGTTAGCAGCGTTCCAAATTTCATAACTTTTTGGATCTATAGAATTCGTTTTTACGCTGTTTCTTCTAATGAATTGAAAATCCTATATACTACAGTTTAATCGCTGCATTAACCTTCAATCTTTCACAGAGTTATGACAAACATTTTCAGATTAGATGATTACGACACGATTATTTGCTGAATTCCTATTATAGTACTGTACAAGTTTAATCGCTAATCTTGCATTTAAATTTTTGATGTGTTATTGTAATAATTTTCAAATAAAAATGTACCAACCGTACAGTGCATTCTTCTAGATTTAATTCCAACTTACAAAAGTTTTAAAATTTCTATAGCAAGACATTGCTTACATTAATTCGAAGCATCTCTGCAAAATCGAAGGACCTTTTTCCGGGATAAATGTTAGAGTTTATAAATTTTTTCTATACAATGCAAAACTCTGTTCGATTATAAATGTTTTGATTACAAAGCCACCTATAATCTAAGCCTTCAGAAATTCGAAAATTTTTGTGGAAATGCTTTGTGAAATAGTTTTAAAGTGTCCCTTGAATATATAATCGTTTTTCTCCGAGTTTAAGGTTCTGATTAAATGATGATGACTTTTTCACATAATTTCCAATATTTTTACAATCCTAAATAGATCCAGCGTAAGAAGCGATCTATTAGTTTAAATCTAGATACTCGAAAGTTCAAAAATTCCTACGATATTCAATATGATGAAATTATATTAACTCGTAGTTGAAACAGAATATAGGAATACTCTATTCTAACTAACACATCTAAATTTGCGAACTATTAATAACGTTAGACGCGATACAAAAATAGTAGTAAGGTTCACAGAGCTCAAAAAATCGGAGACAAAAAAATGCATTGCATTTTAGCGTTATTCCCATAATTCGACTGTGTCATTGAATCCGAGATAACAGATAAGAGGTGAAATTTAAAAGTGCCGCTCTCCATGGTAGAAGCTAGAACTACGTCCACAAGAAGACGAGTTCCTACTTTAGCCAGGAGGATAATCGAACCATTGGTCGGTATGGAAGTTGCCTGCCTCATCAACTGATGCTCGAGTATGGCAGATATCGTTTCCCATCGGAAGATGGCAATAGTTAACCGGACGTATCGACAAACGCTGTGTACCTCCATGAATTTCAAGTCTGATAAGAGACTACGAGTAACTCCGACTATCGATTAAGGAGCAAACTTCGTCTAATTGTCGAGGCGCTAATTAAAATCAAGAACAAGAAGTTTGAACTAAATTACGTATGCGCGTTCAAGTTTCAGAGAATTTCCTATGCACATTCTCTAGGAGACGGAATGATCATTAGTTTGAGGACACGGAAGTTCAGCATCCGTACGCAATCATCGTCAGCGACAAATACAATGCCAACCGTACGTTAACTGAATTAGATGTACAATTTCACGTTTAGATTCACAAGTCCCCTGTCGAACGTCTTCAATTTTTCTTCAGACTTCCGTTTTTCGAGAACGTCCGAAATATTGTTGAATACATTAGAATATAATACAGTAATCTTTCTTGCGTCCTGTAATTGCATGAATATTTACTTCTTTAGATGATGTTTCTAGCGAGTTAAAAATGGTATTTAAAAATTTTTCAAATTTTATTTGCATTCGATATTTCACTTTTGTCATAAATGTAAGCATGCGTGGTTGCAATATTATTATTAAATTTAAAGATAACAAAAATAGAATGGTCAGTTAGTTGGCTGTTAACCTCTTAGGCACAACGCGCCACTATAGTGGCTTTCATGAATGTTTCGTGCTTGACTCAATTGTTTTATTAATTATTAAAGGAATGGATTAAAGTGAAAGTGTGTATGTACAATACACTAAGAAGAGAATGTATTATGTAATTAATACTATATATAGATATACGGAAAAAATATACATGTATATTAAGAATATAATAATATAAATATAATAGAATATATAAAATATAAAAATATAAAATATATGACAGAATATATAATATATATTAAGAAAATATGGTAATTTAGTTATGAAAAACTTTATTCGCGCAAAATCCAGCCTTGCCTAAGAGGTTAAAATAATTTCGATAGGTTTAAACCATTTTTCCGGCCGTTAAAATACAATTGGGACGGTAAACGACGTATTATGTGTACTGGCTGTTTGTTTCAAATAAATTTATGTGACACATACCGCGGATCACCAACTAAAACGATATTGTCTTAGTAAGTCTTTCGATCTCAAGCTGCACACTAGGGACTGCACTTCTGTAGAAATTCGATACCCCGAGCAAACTCGATTTAAGCTTTGGTCTCGTGACTATGGTAACTCCAACTATAGCGGACAAGTAACTCACGTTTGCTTTTACTTACGAGGAGGATGAGACCATATATCTCTTGGGATGTAAGTGATCGACAAGAATATCAACTGCTTTTGGTTATGCAGTGTCTAACAAAAATACTATTCAGACTCGTGTCAGTACTTGAAAATTGTTTGACCTGAAAATGTTTGAACGAAGCATACTCTAACTTGTTTAATCCCTTGAGCCATGAGACTCGTGATGAAGATTATAGATACACAGTCTACTAAATATGGATGCTGTTCATTTCTTCTAGACTGAGACAAGATTTGATTATTCCGCTACTAAAATTCAGTAGTTTTCAAGAAACAAAAATCATTTCGCTCTATTAGGAAAGTTATTTAAGAGAAAGCAAGCGCTAATCAACTTAAGTATGAAAGAAATCTCAATGAAAAAGGTTATCTGCATCTTCAATAATAATTTAAAATTACATAATCAATAGATTATTTTATAAATATACTTGAAAAATAGCAGAACTAGTGATGCTAAGAGGAGGAAGTAAACTTTTTGATTGTAAGTAGGGATTGCAATACCGGTATACCGCAATACCGAATACCGGTATTTCGAGCCATTTCATAATTTCGTAATACCGGTATTCACAGGTTTACATACCGGTTTTTCGGTATTTACTAGAAAATTTTTAAATTGTCTCTGTTGAAATTGTATTAAATATCACCGCGCTACTGATAAGGCAGCAAGAAGCGCATGGATGCTTCTGGACGCGCCTCAGATGTTTTTCAAGCGACAACTGATGGATCGGGCACGTGCGCAGGATTAGTTGTCTGATATTCGTAACTGTGAAAAGAAGGCTGTAGTTGTGAAGAAAAAAAGGTACTATTCGAAAATTTTCGTTATTTTTTAAATTGATAAGTTTGTTATCCACATTGTATTTGCGTATTATACTTTGGGTTCAAAATATTTTTCGGATTTATTATATACTCATAATTTGAAACCCTTTATAACGAATAAGAATAACTTTAAAGAACATAAAAAATCTGTTGATAATACTTCGGTTTGGATTCATTATTTATATGATGAGAAAGATATGGTGGCACAACGTAAAAAATGTTCAAGAGTTATCAAGGTGAATGGAGGAAGTACAAGCGGACTTCAAACGCATTAAAAAATACGTTGGAACAGTTTACTCCGAATGATGGAACGATTTTTGAAACTGAAAAAACCAATCCAAAAAGCAATTATCGACTTAAACCTGCAAATTAATTTTTCTGATAGCGAATTCGACATAATATCTAGAACTGTATCAGCTCTACTTCCAATTAAACTGGCTGAGAAATTCTAATTTATTAACAGCTAATGCGACAATAAATTTCATATTGCAGTCACTAAAAGAACAGCATACATTACTATCTGAAGAATTATATATTACATTGAAAAATCGCACAGAAGCAAGGCATACCGAAATGGAAGATGTCTTGCAGTAACTACATAATTATAATGATTTTAAAAATGAAAATGAAAAAGAAAAGACGAGACTAACCGATTCAAATTTAATCAAGTTTTTAGTAAATTTTCATAAAATTTTTTACCCACACACCTATCCACATTCAGAAGAATTTGGTACAGTTATCGAATATGATGATGAAACTAATAGAGATGGTGACAAGGAATTGTCTCTTG
Organism: Augochlora pura; assembly: GCF_028453695.1. NCBI lineage: Eukaryota > Metazoa > Arthropoda > Insecta > Hymenoptera > Halictidae > Augochlora > Augochlora pura. The sequence continues at coordinate 8,589,419 of NC_135772.1, forward strand.
AAGAAAAATTAGAATTGGCGATAACTAAAAAGATATCAGCAAATCAAAATACAATTGAAAAATCGAAAATATCAAAAACCATCCGACGAGAAATCGACTTATTTAAAGACGAGGGATTTAGAGGTAAGTACTTGGAAAGAGTTATCGTTCATTGCTAACAATACCGCCAACTAACGTAGAAGCTGAAAGAGCGTTTTCGATAGCTGGCAATTTTTGCGCAGAACTACGTTTCGGGCTTAATGACAATACAATTGATGCATTATGTTTTTCAAGATCACATTTTAAAAATTTATAATAGTAACACCGACTGAAAAATGATATTTATACATTTTTGTGATTTAAAGAAATAAGATGATCCTTTACTTGTTTGTGATTCTTTATATACTGATATAATTTATAAGTTGCAAATAAATTTTTGTGATATTTACTCTTTCTAATAAAGCTGGCAAATAAAACGAAGAAACACCTGGGGTTTCTTTCTTTTTCTAAAATCCCTAATACAGATATTAAAACCAGTATCCCGGTATTAAGATCTAAAAATACCGAATACCGGTATTGAACTTTTGGTCCAGTATTGCAATCCTTAATTGTAAGAAATGAGAGTAATTTACAATTCTTTAGTCCATCAACTAAGTTTTTCCAGCAACAACTTTTTGAGTCAATGAATTTGTAGTTTGACTAATATTTGAGAAAAATTCTATTTAGACTCATTCATATTCGTGTCTTTGCTGAATGAAACGACATGGTGTGCAGAAAATCATCCGTTTTTCCATTTATGCGAAATCAACTCGGTCGGTAGACCAGCATTCCCTTGAAATTTAAATCGCACCTACGGCGAGAAAGTAATAAAGGAGCGCTTTCATCATCGTCCTAGACGTCTGTGCTCTGTAAAAGAGCACTTAATACCACCACCAAGCCTAGCCATCATCGCGCCTCCTTCAGCCTAGCCGCCACCGACAGCTTCTGTATTTTCTTCCAACTTTTATATAAGCGCTGGCCTCTTCTTGTTTTTCTTCTTTCTTCTTCAGCTTCCTCGCCATCATTTCTATTAACCTCGTTCCAGTTTCTATATCCTTTTTCCGTACTCGTCGATGCCTTGGTAATTTCTTCTTCTACGCTACAGTCGGTCACGAAAATATTCGGATACCACTATAGTTTTCACTATTATATCCCGAACTTCAGAAATGTAAAAAGTGAGAACAAAATGAGGTTTAACGTATGTTACTATGAAGCGTGTAGTTTACAAAAACGTAAGAAATATTTGTTTACGGTGCGTGGTTATTTAACTAATAAAAGAAAAACGGAAAGTACACTTTTCATGTCATGAAAATATTCGGACACTTGCTACACTTCTCAAGTTCCCAGGTTCCAGGAACTGACAGAAACAATGTTTCTAAGCATATCATTCATACTATGCATAAAGTATATTAGAGATCGAATATTTGTCAGTCTTGTTCGAAAGTGCGAGATGAGTCGGAAAAATCGTTTGATATGCGACAGTTAGTAATTTTTCATCCATGAATAAGGGAATTCAATTCGCAAAAATGCTGATTTATTAAATACTACGTTTTCGGCATCTGCATGAGTCAGCTTTCTGAATCTTATACAACGCTAGGATCACTTTTCCACTTTTGTTATTATCTGTCGAAATTCTTAAAGAATACTTAAGTATTATCAGAAATAGTTTACGAAGTAAACCGAACGGGAAATGCAGTTCCTTTCCGATTATGGAGTACAAAGAATGAAGAACGTGGTTGTGAGAAATCGATATATTGGTGGGACAGGCTTCTAATAACTTTGTAGAATACTTGGGAAGACCGATCTTTCAATAAACTGCCGTCGTGCTTTTATTAAGCCTCGCACTTAGCAAATTTTCTGTGAAATAATCTCCAATTGTCTCATTTGACAAGTGACAAGTATAATTATTATATTATATTATATTATGTTATGTTATGTTATGTTATGTTATGTTGTACTGTACTGTACTGTATTATATTATATTATATTATATAATATAATATATTGTTAAGTATATAACCAATGATTCCTAAAATGTTGCACGAAATTGTTAACGTTTAAATTTAATGAAAAGTATAAACGCTTTTTGAAATTAATTACAATATTTCAAAACCGATTATCTAATCCTTAGAAAAATAAATCCTTGGGTTAATAATTAATAGCGATAAATAAATTACGAATTGAGAAAACAACGATTTTTCATTACCTATACCTAAAAATGAATAAAACCAGTAAAGTGTACGCATTGGAAACAATTGAACACAACAAGATACATTAGGTAGATCAATGCCAATGAAAAATGACCAAAAACTCAGTTACACCATTCCACGTGAACAGAAAACTGGAAAAGAAATCGATATTTACCAGGAACAAAAAGAAATTCCCCTTAAGAATCCTCCATATCGTTTGCGTTCGAAGAATTTTCTAAACGAAGGCTCAGAGAGCAGCGCGAACGCTTACAATATCCGGCTGCAATGAGAATCAAGGTCCTCAGATATTTACCCGGGAACTTATAGACGAGTTGGGAACGCTTTCGGATGCATCATCCCGATTTCTGATCCAGAAACCCGTATTGCGCCACAAAAAGCGTTCGCCCGACTCTCTCTTTACTCTGCTCCGCGTCCTTCTCCGTCCCGTTTTCCAACGGACCCCGACCGATCCTCTCCCGGTTTCTTTGCTTCCGACCTCTCCCGCACTTCTACTAGAAACTGTCGATATCCCTTGGCTTCTTCCAGGTCCTTTCGTCGGTGAAAGAGCCGGAATATTGAAATTTTCGGTCAGTGCCCGATTTTAACTATACGATCGTATCTGCCGACGGGGAATCGAACGCAGATGCAGCTCTACTCTACTCGACCCAACTCGATTCAAGTTTACTCGACCGGAGTCGATTCGATTGAACTCGACTCAACTCGATTCAACTCGACCCGACTCGACTCGAATCGAATCAACTCGACTCTCGACTACACGGAGAAGACGACACACCGGTGTGAAAACTTTGGTTGTCCCGGGGGTGGTTCGGTGGATCGGTAGCCTGGCTAAAAACGGGCGGAATCGAGCACGGCTGGCCAAAAAAGCCGAAAGGAGGACGCACGGACGGATCTGTAGGTGCAGGAAGAGAGGCGAAAGACAATGGCGAAAACGGGAGACAGAAGAGAAAAGGACGGGCGGCTGGGTGTAAGAATCAAACGGGGAATAGCGTGGGGGATAGAAGGCGGCTGAAAGAGGGAGAGGGAGAAAAAGTGGGGGACGTCAAGTAAACGAAGCCCTTTTGACTTTCTGGGTCAGGAAAGTCGATTACTCGGCACCCCAGTGCCTGGGTGAAGCTCTTAACTCTCCGCCAAAGTGTAAACAAGACTTGGTACCGGGCGTGCATAAATCTAACGGGTGTATCGTTTGCTAGACAGCTTTCTATTAATAATAATAATAATAATCTTTATTTCGGCTTCACAGTCATGAAAAAGTGTGGACCTGGTTTACTATTTTTACTCTGTTTCCACTCATTCTGTTCATTCATTCCATTCTTTCATTCCGTCCCTCTACTCTATCGCTTAGCTATTTCGTCTTACCTACTCTAAATTATTACTACTAAATTCTTACCTACTCTTTGACCCTTCTATTGTCTTTCTTTTTCCCTTCTTAAATTTATTAACCTCATTATCTACTATACTGTCTCTTGATCCTCAAAACTATTCATTTTTTACTTTCTTAAATTAAGATTAAAATTAACCTAACTTTATTTTGTGCCTTCTTCTTTGGCTTATTCCTTCTTATTGCAGCTTATCCCTTGCCAAATCCCTCTTTTTCTTTATCCCCTTCAAACAGCTTTCTATTATTTCGTATTATAGCGTAATGGAGTCATTTACTGTGGACTGGCCAATTGCTTTGCGATTAGTTAATTTTTTAGTACGTTTAAGTTCATATTTATCAAATAACATGTATTAAATCTATTTATCCTGTTATTTTTGTATATTTTTTAATAAAGAAATATTATATGTCATATTTGATAAATAGAAAGTTGATTATGTCAAGGAGCAAACTAAAGGTGATCTTGATCAGTCCAAAATGACCGACTTCGTTACTTTAATTAGTGACTACTAACGTCGGTTACAAACTGATTTATTTATGTTGACGTAAAAATGGTGACTGGTATTGCACGTCAAATTTCAAAAGTTGTAATTAAGCTTAAAAAGTTTAATCGATCTAGCTTGTTTATGGAAGGATTAAAAAGTGTCTATAAAATTTTAAATATGTGTTTTTATTCGGCAATGTTATTTTATACGTTCTAAATATTTTATTTTTGTACTAATAGGTACCTAAGTGTTATTTAACAGTATTGGGAACAGATAATACGATTTCAAATATCGAATTAAAATAGTTCGGATTGCATAGGGTTAATGATGTAACCACTGTGTACTGATGTATAGTATTAGTAGGACTGCATATATTTATCTACATCAACTGCAAGGCACTGTAGGGACAATTATTTCTCTCCTTAATGTTCTCGACAATTTCGAAAACATCATTCACCATTTTCGAACACTTCTATGTAAAACTTGAAAAGATTCTAAAATAATATTACACTTTAGATCATCAACTTACGCTGTAGATCATCAAACGTATATGTATAGTATAGCGAACAAATTTAATGAAATAGATAAACAAAAATTAAATATTTTACACCGACTGAAGCCGGGCATTTATTACTGTTAATTATCGAAAACATCGAAGTTCTCGATGATATCAAATTTTAAATATTAATAATTGCAAACAAATAGGTTTTTGCGTAAAAATTTCTTTGATAATATAGAGGCTGGGAAATAAATTGCCAATGATGTTTCAAGAGAAAAATAACATTAATTATCTTTAGCAATTAAGAAGGAATCAAATTTACAGAAATATCTGCTATCAATTAGTAATTGGAGTACCAGGAGAAAAATTTTAATTACTGTTACTGATTGAAAGAAAAAGGGAATTCATTAACGTATATTAATATGCTACGATATAAAATAAACAAAAAACAAAAACTGCGCTAACTAATCAATAATAAACACGAATCTATCCAACGCGATTTTATACATATAGTATAATATAAATAATAATATAATATAATTATAATATAATATAATTATAATATAATATAATTATAATATAATATAATTATAATATACTACTAGTATAATATAATATTATGCGTATAGTATATAGAATTCGAATATGCACAAAACTACAGGGTGCTGTTCCCTTTTCTTTACACCCAGTAGAAAACTAAAGCCAGGAATGAACTCGCGAGTCCAATTCGAAACAGAAGTCGTAATATAATCACTAATTAAGTAACAGGCATAGTCTGATCTGTAATTACTGTTCCAATATGCAACAGTTTTGAATTATCATAATATTCTATGAGAGAAGCAGTTCAATATATTCTCATGAAGTTTGCAGTACGTATGAAATATAATTTCTGCAGCGAGATTCACCGTAAACCTAATCATACGATTCGTGCCGATTACGTTGTACGTATCTCAAACGCGGTGTAACGGAAAAGATGATTTAATTGTAATATCTGCTGTAATAAGATTAACGTGGGCGCATGTCGCCTTTGATTGAAATCTCGCCACATGCAATTTCACGATGGAGTAGGCTCGTTATGTATCATGCAACCTGCATACGCGAGAGATCGTTCATAGTTACGTTTATTTGTGTCGTGCGTTTTAATTAACTTTTAGGAAGCGCGCGCGTGCAGCTGTACATTACATGTATAATTTATGAGAACACAAGTGAAATTCCCCCCTCCAACATTGAGCTAATAGCTGGAAACAGCACAGCCAAGGATAACGCATCAACGCGGAAAATATTAACGAAACTTCTGAATGAAGTAGTTCCCCGGTCAAGGAGAAGTTGCATGTTGTTACAAAATGAGAACATTAATGAAAATGTGGTCCCTCGAATTGGTGAATTATTTTGCCACGATGCGCGGTGCCCGAGCCGAGGTGAAAAAGTAAAATTTTAATAGTACCGTTATACCTGAAAACATTTATATCATAAAATATTGGTAACATAATATGGTTTCTCGCATTAACTCGTGCCGAATTATATCCTCGTTATAATAATTTCATGTTATGTGTTTCTAACTTTTTGAATTAAGTTTTTCAAAAATTATCAAAAAGTACTTCCCTAATTTAGTTAGCCTCGTTTTTCCAGGGAATTTCTTTCGAGTCGACTATCACTTGGCAATGTTTAATTAAACAAATTTACTACGTCCGGGTTTAAAAGCGGATTTAATTTCTAGAATGGCAGCTATATTAATTAAAATACACGAGCGACATTTATTTCAAGCATTTAATTCTGTATTTAGTAATTTTAGTGAAACAAGAGTCGTACAGTTAAATTCATGAAATGTTCCTTCACATAACTAGTAATGTTAAAGAGAAACAAGTGAAATATTTCAGACGGGAGAATTCTGCAGCCCGCTTTTGATTGCATTTTCCGTAACATTAAAACGAACCTCGAGAGATCGCTTCTAATTCTAAGGTACAATATTCAGCAAAAATTAGCTAAACGCGAAGTCTAGATAAATCAATATATGTATGAAAAACGAGAGTCAAAATAATTCTTATTCTTTCGAAATATCACAGCTATAAGATACAAAATACAAAACTGTAAAATCAATGAAGTTATTCGAAAGTTGTAATGAAGAAAGTATCAATTCTATTTGTTAAAAAAGCGGAATTTTATCCACAATGATGTTACTGCTTCCTGTCGTGGGTTCCTAACTAAATTAAACATATGTTGTATATTTTGCACACTTAACAATAAAAAATATGAAATGTGTTATCAAGCAGCTAACAATTTGGTGGTTTGTTCATTCAGTAAAATATTAGAGTACATATTCCACTACAGCGATTTATTTTTCGTTAACTCATTCACAAAACATTTACAGGGTGTATCAAAATTATTGTAACTCCGGGAAATAAGAGGTTCCTGTGGTCGTTTCACAGAGTTGCAATAATTTTGATGCACAATGTATATCTTATCAATATCTTTATACCTTTTTTTTTATTATTAACCTCATATTTATCTTATTTTTATTATTGTTAGTTTAGTTTTATGTTTTAAAAATAGCAGAACATTGTCACATCTTTACAAGCCACAGCTGGATAATGTCGTATTTGCGATTAAAATTATTTAATTATATTTCCTATGTTTATCCAACTAAAACTAACAACTCGAAATGCATATCATATTGTCGCGTACTTATCGTGAAAATGTGCAATATGCTGAGCAGCAAACAACTATGCATGCGCAAGCAAACTCTATCCTAGGGTCTGGACAGTATAATTTTCAGCTATGGTTGCACAGTTTCTCTAATTGCACAGACAGCTGCCATAACAGTTCGCTGTTACTTGAGCACCGTAGGCTTAACAGACTAACGAATGTTTACAGTAACTTGAGTCTATTACTCATCGGTGATTCTCCGAGGTGAGATTTCACTTTGAGCCAAAACATTCAATTTGCATCTGGTTTCTCCGTTTATTAACGCTGTCTCTGGTGTAACTAAGTCTGTTGAGCCGCTCTATGACAACTGTCGATTTCAGTCGACAGCCGTCTTCTGTTCTGTTGTCGCACTTTTTGCTTCAGTCGCGTAAACCAAAGCGTCTACTCCTTTCGGCAGACACACGTCCATTTCGTAGTAATTGTACTCGAAACGGAAAGAATCCTCTTGGTGACAATTTTCATACTTTGGTCGTTTCAACGGCCAAGAGACTGGCAAGCGCTTAAACCGAAAGCAGCATTTAAACAGAGGTCCAGAAACAATCGGAGAAAGAAGTTGCTCCAAGGTGTACGGGCAGACTGATGTAATGCTTCGCGAATGGCCTCGAGCGTCTTCGAAGCTGCTTTGGAATTTGAATATTTCATTCCCGAGCTTGAATAGTTCACTGCATAGTTTGCACATTCAATTTCAACTAATTAAACAGATATGTAGGAATATGTACCTTTCTATTGTGAAAATTTTCTTTTTATAAAAGATTGATATGTATATGTATTATTGTGTTTATGTTGAAAATGATGTTCACTAAAATATAAAGTACATTAATATTGTTGTTGGAAGAAAAGGATAAACTAAAAAATGTATATAAATGAAGATGGAACGAACAGTATATTCTATGTAGATTTACCGACATATATACATAACCTTTCGTGAAAAGATAAACAATTAACGTAAAACTTTTAGCTTGGGTTAACAGCCGACCCTTTTGTGTTGCACCCATCTGCTGGATACTTTGCAATTAAAATTTTACCGTATTAATTCCTTTTAACGAGCTTCAGTGTACCAAAGCCATTTCGCTGCTTCCATATGCAAATTCAGTTTTATGTCATCAAATACGTTTACTGTTTTACCTTAATGAATAGAAAAACGATACAATTTTTTGCCTCGGAAAAAGTCATTCTTTATTCAAATAATTATCTTAAAACGTGGTGTATTCGAATTTTCTGCTTACTGCAATAAATACACAGAGTAGGTCACCTAATATTTCAGGTAAAATGTCTCTCTTGTTTTTCATGATACAAAATCTGAAACTTCTAAATGGAATATAACATCTACATTAGAACTAAGCTATAACAATTATGTAAAGGGCAAAATCGAAACGCATGTAATAGCTCGTCCTTTAAATAATCATTGAACAAATTGTGCAGGCAATGATTATCTATTTTGCGTTATAATATGTGCAAAAAGTAAACGTCGAAGAATGTGTTTTTGTAATTACTTTTGTAAGAAACTTCGCTGAATATTGAATACGAACAGTACAAAGTGAAAAATTGTGGAATAACGGAACAGAGGACGATTTTACATACAATGATAAATCGAAAAGGGATAGCATATTTTCAATAAAAGCTCCCTTTTCGAGAAAAGATAGGTTAGAAAAATAATACCGTGGATAGGAATCAATTGGCGCGTCTGACCATTATTTACTAATTCTACTTCTTGTCATACTGCAAGCTATACAATCCTGACGGATATTTAACTTCACTTTTTACACAAAAGCAATCTTAAATGAAAAAATGTTACTCCTTTTGTCAACTTCTTTCTCCATGCCGAATTATCACCTGGTTGGTTGTAATATGACTTCTCACTCACTCTGTATATTATCTAGCCGCATTGTGGGTACTCTGAAAATTATTCGGTGATTGCATAAAAAAGGAGTTTTTGGAATGGATGTTCAGAGTTAAAACTCCGATAATATATTTCAGGACCATTGACATATTTTAATTATATAATTATCGCTGATTTATCTGTCCTTTCCTTTACCCCACAATAACGCCGGCAACCTTGGACTGGAAAATTTGATCTGAGAGAAAAATCTCCATGTCAATAGTTCGCCCTTCCGAAGCGAACCCATTTCTCCCCAGACATTTTCACGTATCACTGGAACCAACGTCGATACCTTAACGCAGATCTGTTCAACATACATTGGGCCGCATTAATATTCGGACACCATCGTATTTGAGAAATTTTTACTCCGTATCTTCACTGCTTGTTGAGTTAATGAATTTATAGGTTTTTAATAAGTCAGAACACTTACTTTAGATTCTACAAACATAAGTTTTATTTACATAATTTGTATAGTTTTATTGTTAATTGATATTAAATGAACTTTGAGTACTCACTTCAGTCAGCAGAAAATTCGAATACACCATAGTTTGAGCTAATTATTAGAATAAAGAATGACTTTTTTCCGGGTAAAAAATTGCATCGTTTTTCGATTAATTAAAGTGAAACAATAAACATACTTGCCCGGGCAGACAACGAATTTTACTTCACGGCAAACGCCGGTCGGCGGGTTTTAGGCCGCACTCCCAAGGGCAACGGTGTCCCTTTCTTAGTTCCTCGTGGAATTTACCAATGAGGAAGCGTTATTTTGCTGAGAATGGTGGCAGAGATTGGCTGTAGGTTACGCGGAGATTGAATGAAATAGAATGGGCACTCCCCACCATCGGTATATGACGGCAATGCGTGCAAGTGGGATGTGAAGGTGGTAGGAAAACATTTCGCTTTTTCTTTTCTCACATTCCCACTTCGCTAAGACGCTTGCCCGTAGCTTTGCCCTTAGTCCGTAGCATTGCCCTTGCCCGCCGTGATGATATTGAAGAGCTCTGCTTTAGCGCTTACGTGACTTTCTGTAGTAAACACATTGAATCAACGGTTTCCCTTTGGTGCGAACATCATCATCTAATATAGCTAATTACCAGAAACAAGTATTATTGCTAACTGAGCCCTGCCCTCCAGCCGGGCCGCTATTATCTCCGTCCATTTAATATCGATGCGGCATCAACACTGTCGGATGTCCAAACACGTCGCTAATAACGTTGAGCTACCCTAGAGAACGAAAAGAATATGTAACCGCTCCAGTGTTCCGACGTTTGTCCCGAAGGATTCGAAGCAATTTCCCGTTAATCGAATGCTGGCAGCTTTGCCATCGGATGCGGCTCGCGCGTGAAAACGCGTTCCTGAAACGAAAATAAACGACGTCGAAGAACAGCATCGGATTAACGGTGAATCGAATCATATAGCCAATCGATATCAAAGGTCGCGAGAAACCGCATTAGCGCGGCGACGGATCAAGACGGATACGCGAACGCGAACACCTCGGGTGCAGCCCCCTTGTTGAATGCGCGCTTCGGATGCGAGCGGACACAATGGAGAAGATTTATAAGCTGTGCAAATAACTCGTTTCCAGCGGGTTGACGTGCGCGTTTATTCGACGTGAAATACGGGCGACGGCGGTCGTGTCTGTTCGGGGCTCGTCTTATTCGATGATACGGGAGGGGAGAGGTGCAACCGTGTATGCAGGCTCTGGGGAGGCTGCAACCGGCGCTGAGAGATGTCTTTCGCTTCACCAGAAGAACCCAATTCGTCGTGCCCCGATATTTCGGGGAATATAGTCCGGATTTTGTCGTCCCGCCGCATCGGTGCGTTGACGCGACGCATTTGTTTGTTCTTCGTTGCGTTGCATTTCATGCACAGTCTAAGAAGAAGTGAAACTACCACGGTTAGCCAACCACAAAATTTCTATGACGTTCAAAGTTTACCACCACGAGTTGTCGTGAGTGGTGTTACCGAATCATCGGCGTACACGGACACATTACTTAAATTATATTTGCATAAGTGTATGTATTTATTAGATAGTTCTGTCGGATAGTGTTATATCGAGTTTTAATCCTCTTAGCACCGAACGACAATGTCATCGTTTGGTGCACTTGCCAGAAATACCAACGACGATATATCGTTGCGCCTCCGTTGGAACCTTATCATACTCATCACAAGAGATATTTATTATATTTCAAAATAGCTTTATAAAATGTTAAAATGGTTCAAATTCGATGCAGCACAAGTGAAAAAATGTTTATTACAGTTAACTTTTTGTTATATCTTATGCTGATTAGTGCCGAGGGTCTGTATTACGTTAGAGTGACGAGGTATTAAGTTGGTAAGAAAATAATGTCAGTTTCCAAACTATATCTTTAAATCGACATATCACAAATCGGAATAAGTATTTTTAATCAAAATAAGATCCATTAAAATCTACACATTTTTGCCAATAAATTGACAGTTTGTTAATTCCAGTAGCGTAAGATTCTGTTGTTCTGGAATTGATAAATTCTTCAAACGAATATTACACGAACTTGCTTGGTATCCATTACGAAGATAATAACTTCAAGTGAGCACAAATTAACAGTACAAACAAAAGCATACCTATCAGCAAGCAGCACGACATCTGCACTGTAAGATGACAGTGGAAGGTAAACAGAAAAAAGTGAATTGTTATCCCAAAACATGCGTCAAAGTTCGAAAGTTCGAAAATCGACATTAATTTCTTAGCAACCTAATAGAAACGGGACACGGGATATCCCTCGGATATCCGCCGACACGGAATGGTTTCTCTGATACCAGCTATTTCATTATAAATGATTGCAAAATGCAATGCCTACACATCATATTACATAATATATATAAAACTATGACGATGTTTTTTTATGCGCAATTACGGTATGAAAAAGAGAAATCACTTTGTACGATTTTCATGATGTCTTATATTTATGTTATTCTTATGATTTTCAACAAATATCGAAACACAATTGGCATCGTTTTATTCTCCATTTATTTCGCAACATGCTGCTTTTTCAATTTTGTAAATATCACTCCTACTTTGGTTTTTACGAGCATTTTCGCAAACCTCTGCAAATTCGTCGATTTGGCCTGGTATTCTTCGCTTAGGCACGCTCCTTTCGCTCGATGCTAAAAGGGTTAATAACTATGCATACGCTCATTTGAGACATATATTTTTCAGGAATGATATTTACAAATTGCCATCACGCTAACTAGAGGTCATAGGTAACGAAATTAAATTGTATAATAAACATGATTAAATGTATGAAAAATTGATTATATTCCTTTACTTCGCAGACAGAACTTTCCTGTAGACCTAATTCTCCCGTATATTTGTATACTACGGTAATGTTACTCTAGTCATCATTTTTTATGAAAAAGTCTTTTCCAGTAATTTTAAAACATGAAATGTGAAATCGGTCATTTAAATTAAGTGATTTTGGTTGCAGCATCGATTTCGTAATGACGTTGTATAAGGAACAACTTATAGTGTAGTTTCCAAATATTATAATATAGTGAATTTTATTTTCTAATATTTCTATTTGATTTTTTTTTGGAATGAATGATAAAAGTTAGCAAAGCCCAAAATGCCATCATGACTTCTTATGGTTTTATGAAGTTAATTCATAATTTTTAGAGATAATACTTTAGAAAATATAGTATAAACTAGTTGCACAGCTGATTGAACAACTAATCATATTAAATACAGAAATTACAATAAAATGTTAATAATTCCTTTAACAATAGTGTTCAAATTTATCACAATCAAAAGTGTTGACACTGAGGCGAGAAACGTGTTCTCTATTATAAATCTGGATTCAAGTAATGGTACCTCCTCCCTCGGAATACGAGAAAGACGTGAAATTATTTCGTCCTTTATGAGATATTTCAGAATTTTCCTATTGAAGCTGCTGAACGTCGTTTTAATTGAACACGGACTGAGTACCTATGTATCTCGGAGTTCCTGACAATGCTGTATTGTCTATTGACGACTAAGGCAGTGAGAAACCACAGGTGTTTACTTGACGTGGTTGCAATAAGACAGAGACCGATCCAGCGTTTTATACTAGGTGTTCTAGGTGGGGCGGGCATCTTGCCGACTTGGCCATCATTTATCCATCCATTTCCTTACGATACTCGTTTAGACTTTTCTCTATTTCCGTTTGCCTGACGGCACGACCGTGAAACAAAGAGGATGGACGCCGGGGGCACGACTCGGGCATCGTGCACCGCCTTTTGTGTTTGTGTTCCTCTCAGAGTTCATCACCCAGCACTACCGCCAGCCCCCACCCCCCTCCCCCACCACCCTTCCCCCCGCGCACTCTTTCCGCGTCCATAACTTTCCATTCTCGTGTACGGCGCGGCTGCTTGCTACTTCGACTAATCACTGGGTACCCCGACGAAATAAAAAGAAAACGGGACCAGCGCGGCGCAGCACGCGGATGGCGCGACGGAAAGGGGGGGGGGGGGGGGGGGGGTGCAAGAAAGAAATCGCGACCTCTGCCGCAAGCGTCGTTCTGCGCGAGACAGGTCGCGATCGAGATCGTGCCCCACCATTTTCCTCCTGTAGCCGATTCGAATGATAAACAAGGGGTTTCTTCGGTACCCTTTCGGAGCTCACTAAAATGAAAAAGTATAATAAAAGAAATATTTACTTTAGATGTTATTTTTAATACTTTACATTCGTGGTGTATAAGTGTTATTCGCTTTATATTATCTGTATTTATATCATATTCATATCGCAAATTATATAAACGTCACGGTAGATCAAATTTTTCTCAAATAAATTACCCCACGGTGAACACAACTTAGAATAATCTACAACACTTTAACAAATAACAGTGATCAGCACCTTAGTTAGTATAGGCAATACAAGCAATGCCTCATGTATCAGTTATGCGATTATTAACCCTTTTGCGTATCTTATTCATTCCTTCGAAAATGATATTCAGCCTTCTGCAAACTAAATTCATTTATTTGTATAATAAATTACATTGTTATTATTATCATTATTTATTATCTACAATAAAATACATACTTAATTTAAGAATTTGATGACATTTTACAAATAATTATTGAAAATTGATGGAGCTTAACAGTTTATAACGAAGTTTGCATTGTTTCACAAATCAGTATGAAGTGAATGCATTAATTAGTTAACAAATATTTGTTTCCTCTACCTTCCTATGTAAATTTGTTTAAGAATTACCAACTAGAGTCTGAGGAATGCCTGTAATGCATTGAATGTAACACGATCGCGAATTAAGGATGAGCAGAAGACATTGAGGGATGAAGATTCCAGTGATTGCAGAACTCCGAAGATCTCAGTTGTTTGTCTTCAAACCTGTATTATTCAGAATTCCGCTGTACTATTCGGTCTCCGAACTATGGTTAAAACTTTATACCAAAAGCTCTCTCAGATCGTGAACGATTTTCTGTAGTCAATCCAGCTTCAAGCATGCTTGCCATATGTAAGCTATCGTAATAATCGGATAGGGAAAGTTTTTGACCACTGTGCATCTATTGAACAGATAAATTGTGGCATGTTTGCATTGCTTAGATCTTTAGTGAAAAATCTTCACATACAGTGAGGCAGTTTTATGATGAATATTAACCCGTTGCCGTACTTTAACGAGTCAGACTCGTGATAGAGATTTCTATTAATATCTTGTTAAATATAATTGTTATTCTGTCCTTTTAAGTCGGAATAAAATTCTGCCCTCTTGTGATCAATATTTAATCGTTCTAGTAAACGTAGACATATTAGGTTGTCAAGTATGAAATGGAGGAAAAAATGCACATAATTGAATTCGATTGTTTTCCGATGAAAGCTTGTTATTTTTAATCAAAGTGTGCACCCATATTATCGATACACTTTTGCCATTTTAGAGGTAACTCATTTATTCCTTTGCTGTAGAAGCCTGGATCACAGGAGTCGATGATCTCTTGAAACGCCGTTTTGGCAGCCGGTGCCGAATTAAATTTTTTTCAGATAAAAAGTTGCTTAAATTTTGAAAGAAATGATACTCAGTAGGGGTAAAGTCTGACGAATACGGTGGGTGACGGAGAGTTTCCAACTTCAACTCCTGTAGCTTTGACACGGTCATTCGTGCGGCATGTGGTCGAACGTTGTCGCGCAGGACAATTGGAGTCATCCGATTAACTAATTTTGGCTGCTTAATCGCAAGATTTCTCATTATTTCGTCTAGTTGATAACAGTAGACATCCGCCGTGATCGATTGGCCAGGTTCCATAAAGCTATGGTGGATGACACCTGAGCCAGACCACCAAACAGTGACCATCAGCTTCTTCTGGTGGATGTCTCGTTTCGGACAGTGTTTTGGTGGTTCATCTTTACCCAACCATTGCGATGAACGCTTAAGATTATCGTACATGATCGATTTTTCATCGCACGTAACGATTTGATTGAGAAGTGGTTCGGCTTTGCTGCGAGAAAGAAGAAAAAAACATGGGTCGAGTCTTCGTTCCTTCTGTGCATCAGTCAATTCATGCGGTATTCACTTGTCCATTTTTTTCACTTTACCGATTTGTGCCAAATGAATCAAGATTGTTTGCTTTGGTACATTGTACATTAATGATAATTCACGTGCACTTTGGCTGGAATTCGCTCCACAGTGGCTTCGGGACGTCATTATCCACCTGAGTCTTGGGTCGACCACGTGGTTCATTAGACTGGTCGAAATCTCTCGAACGAAATTTCTTAAACCAACGGGCTACAGTCGCGTTTGTAGCCACTTGAATGCCAAACACACTATTGATATTGGCGACTGCCTGCTGTGTTGTGTCTCCACGAAGAAACTCATACTTTATCACACACGAATTTCGATGATTTCCATCGTCTCACTTAATCGCCTATACAAAAAAAATTGCAAATTTTTCAAACTGAAATATGCGTTCGAAAAAGGTAAAGATGCACCTTCCATACGAAAAACAAATTATTCCAAAATACGACGTCCAAATGAGGTTATGTGCAATTGAAATAAATAACATGAACTTTGCTCCATTTCATACTTTACAATCTAATACAATAAATATAAATTTCCTCTTTCTCCTAAGAAACAATTACAATTGAAAAGGCATTTACCATTGTAACTATGAAGAAAATGATATGGCAAGGGGTTAATACTTACAAGTTTTTCTACATTCTTAATGTTAAGCCGTCTGAACTAACAGTCACAGTTCATTAATTATATAGAATTTAATACTAAAACGCAGACTAACAAGCGTAGGTGACTGATCCGAATACAACAGGAATACAAGTTGGACAACTAAAAACGGTTCCTGGTAAACTTTGCGGTAAATTTCAAAAGTAAAGTCCAAAATGGTACGATCTCATTAAACGCAACTCACCATTTTTCTTGAGAAACTCTGTTCCCAGGAATGGCTCCAAGATCGTTTCCCCCCCGGAATGTTGGATGTTTTCGCGATTACTTGCCTTTCAGGGGACATTCGCGAGGTGAACATGAAACAATTCGGTTATCCGGCTGTATCGCTGCGAGCCATCTAGAATTACTCTGCTCCGCACGAAAATGGCCTGTGCGAGAGACCATTTCCACGTGTCGATACGACAAACCTCCTATCGGTAGCTACTGCATTTTCCATTAGTCGTCGAGTTCGTGAAACAAGGAACAATAATCTGCCACACGATTCTAATCTCGTTAAAAATATCCTTTGCACGCGCGAAGCAGATTAAGCTCGACACATCAATGCAGTTTTGTTCAACGTAGTCTAATGCGTATTTGCCTATGATCTCCGTTCTTTTTGTTAACCTCGAGAACTATAACCACATATTCCAACTAAAGCTTCGCGAATACGCGGGGCCTGTGGCGCGTGCTCGGAATTCAATAGCAGCAATGGCACGAAAAAAAAAGTTTATAGTGATAGTGTCTCGTGACAGAAGATTATAAGAATTCTAGAGGGAACGTTGTCAGGAATTCGCAATTTATTCTTTATGACATGCACCAGTAGCATTTCAGCCTGATTTTATTTTGCGTCATGGACCAACATTATTTTCTTCGATACGCGTCCACTCGCCGATCACAGTTTCTAATTAATTGGTCTAATTTTGTCATATTCGGAAGAAATTAATATTTAGAAAGCTGCTACTGGCCACCGTATATCAGTTTTATTTTACTGGAAAAATATGCGTACGTATATTTTACAGTTATTAAAATTCGTTTCTGAACATCGCCGACAGCCACTCAGCTGCAATCGCAGCACTGATCACGTAAACGTCCTGTTTACAATTTTACCAGTTCTTGTTGAACGTAGTATAGAGATTTTTTAAAGAAATTTTTGTCAAAATTGCAAATGGTTAGTAGGATAAGACAATCAGAAAGTGATGTTTCTCAACTTCTTTATCTGACCAAGTAAATTTTTTATTTGGTAAAAAATTTTTTAAAAAATTATTATGTCTCAGAAAACATTCAAATATTTTAAAAGACCCCCATCCAGTGTCCTTGCATGCAGAGTAGCTTCATGTAACAGGGCTCGAAAACTGTAACTCTTTGCACTCTATGCCATTTTGACTATAAATGTGAAATAATTTCCCTGGCTCATAGTATTTCCATTTTATATAACAAAATGTATTTTATACACATGAAATTGTTTCTTGTAACTCATAGCAACAGTTCTACTACTCAACAATTTTTTAAATCTAAACCTTATTGTTATAAAAATTTTACAAAAAATTACATTAAATAATTATTACATTAAAATTAACAATTTCAGTGGTGTCTTAGAGTCACCAGTTGAGTGCAAAGGGTTAATTCGGCCTTGGTCTTATTGCGATTCGCTCGTGGGCAGCTGTTTATGCAGAATGTCAAAACTGGGCGCTCGTTGGCTCGTCCGCCTCGTGCCGGCTCATCTCCTCCCTCATTGGTCACTCTTTGTCGTTAATAACTCGTAAACAAAGCTTAGGATTGCATTCGCGCTAAGGAAAAAGTTACTTCAAATGACATCGCGCACTCCTCGCTTCCAGATTGCGAGTGATTTTTGGGACACCCTGTATTTCGTACTAGTTTTCATCTAGTGAAGTATACTGATTTAATCCCTAACAAAAATCGTAACTTCCAACCTAATCAATTTTCGACGAAGATGTCTTAATGTCAAAGAAAATACAAAAGAAAATTATATGATTTCATTAAAAAAACGATTCACTGCAATATGAGAGTGACGTGATTATCATCTATAAAATTGTGGTATGATAAACGCAATATGTTCCAACAAAGCATTCGTGCAAATTAAAAAAAAGAAAGCAAATAGTAACGAACATTTGTAGACGACAAGAAAAATCAAATTGAACGATAACAAAATCCACTGTATATTATACTGTGTAGCAATTTCGCGTCGACCTACACTGCAATACTAAAAATTTCAGTGGTCCAATTAGAAAACCATTCTCCGGCGCGTTTCTCATTCGAAAGTGAATTAGTGGTCGCTGGCTTAATTGAATACTCCCGAGATCTGTGTCGCACGTCGCACAAGAGCCGGTCGACACCCACGTAGTAGTACACGGTCATTCATCATAATCATGACGCGGGACAACCAGAATGAAACCGGCGCGCGGGCCAAGACAAAGGTGTAGAAGGAGGGATGAAAAAGATAAAAAAAAATAGGAAAACAGAAAAATACAGGGACTTCGTTGGGATGTAGACAAGCCGTTTGACATCGATGCGCGCAAAAAAGTGATGAATCGAGCAGGAAGAGCGACGGGCAAGGCTTTCAGCGTTGGTTATCGGTCAAACGAAAACCGGCGAGCTTCGGTTGTCTCTGAAGGCTGTCCGGGAGAAAGCTCGGTTGCTAGACTGGCATCACACGAGCTTTCTTGTGGGCGAGCTTCCTGCCTGTTTTTCCTTTCCACGGCGAAAAGAGGAGAAGTGCCGCGGGAAGTCGCAACGAGGTAAAGATGGAAAGTGGTAAGTAAAAACGGCCGAGAAAGGGGAGGTGGCGCAGAGTAAGACGAAGGCATAAAAGGCGAGAAAACGAAGACATTCGGATCGGGCCTCGAGATGGGGAAAACAAAAGGCACGTCGTCGTCGTCGTCGTCGCAGGGAGCGGAGAAATGCACGCCTATGAACGGGACCGCGATGCCAGACAAAAGAAGGCTTGGTCCTCGCTGAGGGGACAATATTTAATCCCTTCGAACGACAGCGGCCGTGGCCGACCGGGCCGTCGAGCTGGAATAAGAGCGTCGTTTTGCGCATTAAACGGATTTATTGGAGTAAGAGTTATCCTAGTATTATATCTGGTCCTTCGAGATTTCGCTTAGATGAGGAGACTCGGATAAAGGAGGCACTGGATTTAGGATGATGACATATCGAGGATCTTTAAGAATTTTTTTGTTTCTACACCTAATTATTTTTACACGTATAAGTTGAACTTTTTCGACATTTTAGAAAGGTTTTTGTTATGTATTCACTACATTCCCTCCCCCCTTCCACTATTATTATATCTTTTCTTTAAATGTAGTCTGTTCGTCGATATAAAGCATCATACGTCAGTTACATTTAGGTGTACTGTAGTAATTAATAAGGTCACGGAAGTCATTAGTATGTCCCTTAAACAGCAACTAAATAAACACTCAACATCGTAGATTAATTTCCGAAACGTTAAAGTTCGATCGTGCCAACATTTCGAACACCACCAAACAGGAATGCCGCGAAAGTTTTATCGAACGATTCCCTGGATGGCTACGTCCGCGAAATACCCAAATTATGTTTTAATAAAAACCTCGTACAACTTTCCACGCAATCAATATCGGCCAGATTCTCCGTGGCTCAACGTTTCAACTCGAAGAGAGCGAAACAGAGAGAAAAAAGGAGAAGAAAGAATGAGAGAGAAAGATTGAAGGGGGGGGGGGGGGGGAGGAAGAGAGTGAGAGTGCAGAAGGAAGAGGGTACGAACACAGGCCTTCGAACCGGATTCGCCGGTAGGAAGGCGGGCACACATACCCTTACAGCATTTATCATCAAATAAGGCCACGAGTTTTCATTAGTCTCGAGGAAAGAGCGCTGCGAAATATGGGAAAATTGGAATCCCTTCTTCATGGCCCGTTTTTCCGGAGGCAGACGATGAGACTTGGCACGAGGAACGAACCTTTCGGTCGGGTATAGGGCGGACGGGTTGGGCAGGGCGGGGCAAAACGTCGATTCGTGGTGACGGTATCAAGCGAGGGTCGCGTTTATTTGTTCGTCGAAAACAAAGCTCGAGCAACAGGCCCTCAGCCCTTCCGCTGTGGCAACATTCCACCCGTCGCTTCCGGCACCTTCAAAACCCACGTATTCAAAAGTTTCTACAAATAACTATCAATGCGTAAATTACAAATGAAATATTAAGGTGGCCCATAAGTTTCTTCCTATTTTTTTTATGAGAAATGAATACACGATATTTGTTGTTCAAGATGGATGTACTGTGTTATATATGAACCGTTCTGTTCTATAACCTTCTTCCATCTCTCAGGAAGCCTCATTATGTCCTCTTTCCAAAATTGTTGAAGCTCATTTGCAAGATATTCCTCTATGTGCGTATTCATTTCGCTTATGGATTTGAAAGATTTACCACGGAGAGAACTTTTTAAGGAGAGGAACAAGTGATAATCGGATGGAGCAAGGTCTGGGAAGTACGGAGGATGAGGTAGAACGTCCCAATCAAACTGTAATAATTTTTGCATTACGGCCAACGCAACATCCGGTCTTGTGTTGTCGTGATGGAAAACGACGCCTCGTCGGTTCGCCAATTCTGGCCGTTTTTCTGCTATGGCGGCTTATTAATTGATCCCGTTGATTGCAATATTTGTCAGCATTGATCCTATCACCTTGAGGAAGGAGCTCGTAGTACACTACACCTTTCCAGTCCCACCAAATGCACAAAAGAACCTTCTTCGGATAAAGTCCAGGCTTCGCAACAGTTGAAGGTCTCTTTTCCTTAGACCAAGTGCGTTTTCGATGCACAATTTGTTATAAAATCCAAGTTTTGTTTCCAGTGACAAGCCTCTTTAAGAAATGATCCCTTTCGTGTCGCTGCAGAAACAAATCGCACGTAGAGACGCGGTTCATAAGGCCGGTCTCCGTCAATAGGTGTGGAACCCAAACTTCATATCGTTTCGCATATCCCATCTTGATTAAATGATTATGTACCGTTGTCTTGGGAATATTAGTGGCACCCACTATCTCACGCACACTATATCGCGGATTTTCAGTGAGCACAGTCTTGATAATGTCCGTATCCGTCGTTGCTGGGCGGCCGTTGCGGTCTTCATCTTACAACTCGAAATTGCCAGCTTTAATTTTTTTAAACCAATCGCGGATGGTCCTAATAGTCGTAGTACTACTCCCGTAAACGGTGCAAATCTCGTCTGCAGTTTCCTTTGCACTATTGCCTCTTTTAAAGCAACGAAGCATAACATGTCGCAAATGCTTCCTTTGGCTTTCCATATTGAACGGTACAGAAAAAATTGTAAAAGACACTTTGTCACCAACGAAACGTACTTTGAAAGAGCTCTGGGACGACTGAAACCGATGCCATAAACGGCTAAGAGATAAGCCTGCATGTTTATATAAATACAGTCACTTAGAGTCACTCATAGCGTAGCGCGGAAGAAAGTTATGGGACAACCTAATAGTTACGTATAACCAAAATGACCGCATCCTTGCGAGAGGAAAAATGTCCGAATGATATCGATCTCGGGTGCGATTAATGTACTGCATGTATACGGTTAATACTGCAACATTGGTTCTGTTTGGGTTCTGTATCAATTCCGTGTCCGTTCCGCTTCGACTTTGCATCAATTCTGAAACAATTCTATACTGGTTCTGTGGTATCCAAACTTGTATTTGCAGTTATTGTTTATCCGTTTATTATTAGAGTTGCACTAGGAATCCCTTTTTAGCGAGAGATTCGTTAGAATGTATGGTATTTGGTTAAGGAAGGTGGGATTTCGATGAAATAGCAGTCTAAATATATACTCAACAAAAGAAGATACAAAAGTAATAAAAGACGAACAAAAATTAACACATTGTTGACCGATCATGAGTTAAGTCGTGTTTTCGTTCCCAAACGTTGTTGACCGGTCACGAGTTAACTCATGTTTGCCCTGCATTAGCTATTTCAACTCATGAAACCCAGTTCAATATAGAATATTGCAAAAGTTTTGTTCATCTTGTTTAGACGTGTCCCTTTTATTTAAAAAAAATTATTTTTCGAGATATTCAGATTTTATAACAATTTTAGTTTTGTACTGTTTATAACAGTTTAATTGTGTACCATTACACGTAGGTGATTGCTATAGAGCATATCATACAAAACGAAAATATTAAAAGTTATATAAAGGACATGTCCAAAATTTCATTTCAATTCATTATGTATAAATAAAGTTTATTGAAGGCTATTTATAATGTTTCACTTCCACATTGAATTACGAAATAATAGCCGGTGATAGGAGATAGATTCAGCGTAAAAGTGTCGGTCAACAATGTGTTAAATGTACAGGTACGAAGAGAAGCAATACAAATTCTTGCTCACGCGATGATAAATCAATACACGCACGCGTACACTGCGCAATATGAAATAACAAAGAGAAAACGGTGCAAAAATGGCGATTGCTAACAAAAATTCGCTCACGGAAGACGTTGTTCACCGGAGCAATAATTTTTGCAGAATCATTTTGTGTTATAATAAAATTTGTGTTGTGGTGTTGACACCACTGCCTTCGAACAGGGTGCTTAAAATGATCCTGCATTCGACGTACGAGGGTTAACGATGGTCGACAAGGAATTCGCGAAAAATGGCACACATTCAATCATGACCAGAAACTAAAAATTATGTTTCGCTTAGCCGAACACGCGTTACCCACTTTACGTGTTGCTCTCCACTCCTGGTTTTCGGTAACTGCAAACGCAGTGATCGTGCACGAGGTAACGTCACATGTTATCTATACAGTTTCCCAATGTTTCCGTTTTTGTATTTAAATCGACGTAAACGAGAGATTAATAGTACCTTGTACGAGGCGTAATGCTTGCGTGTCGAAACTTTAAGTAGTCGAACAAACAATTCTAATGCTTTAACGATTAATGTTTACTATACAGGGTGTATCAAAGTTATTGTAATTCCGGGACATGAGGGATTCCTGAGGTCATTCGGAGTAACTTTTTCTGAAACAGTTGAAATTCGTTTCTACGAAACCGAAGTATTGCTGGCCATCGTGCAGTATCCCGCAGTTCCTTCTAGGAGTCGACAGGACAGACGTATTAAAACAGGAATAATTATTATCATCCATAATTGTTATTGAATTATTAGTGATAAGTATTTAATGATAGTGCAGTGAAAGTGAACGCTAGCGTAATCTGTGCTGTTTAACATACGTCGATTACAACTTCTGGATTAGAAGTTTTGGATTACAATATTTACAACTGAATGGGTGATTTTTCCATTAATAACATTTGTGAAATTTTTGAAATTACTAGAAAATTCATAAAATCCTTGTTTGTTACTTCGAACGCGGCTGAAAGCCGGAGCGCAGCCCCCTCCTTCTGTCGCACCCAAGAATGAGGTAGACTTAGGGTAAGAGAAATCTGTTGAAATCAAGGGATGCATGTAAAATTTTGCAATAAACTTTTTATTATCTTATTTAATATTTTTGAATGTGACGGAAGAGGAAAAGTTTAGAGAAAGCCTAATACAGAACTAGAATTAAATAATGTACAACCAACATAATATCATTCAAGAGGATTAGACAATTATTTCCGAATGATTATTTTAAAAAACATGTTTAAGGATTAGTTTATTGGTGAGGTTACTCTATACGCTGTTCGTTGTTAAAAAGTCCATCGTTTCGGCTGAGAGGCAAGAGGAGTGTATCCCATTCGCTCCGCCTGACCTGCACGCCCGTAGTTCCCGCTTTTCTACGACCTCCCGAAACCCACTTTTATTGGCAAACGAGAAAACCAATAAACTAATCGACGCGAGGGGCATTACCCGCTCTACCTAACCACGTCTCTTGCCCAGCGCGTAACTTAGCCAATAATAATCAAAAGTCTAGAAGGAAAACAAAATAGAAGAGGCTGCGTGGAACTAGCGACCGATTTCCCTTGCCTCCAGCATCGTTTGGTTTGTGCGTAGTGTTTCATTTTCTCGTTTCCCGATATTACTTTCAGGTTCTCAGTTAGCATTATTTTTATTTTATATTTACCATATTTTTACATTATATATACATTATTAATATATGTATATTTATTAGCTAGTTCATATGTTTTTGAAATTGCTACATGATATATTGGAAACCTACGAAAATGAGAATAAAAATGCACGAGCATAGAATTTTCAATTAATTGCTTTGTAGTATCTAACATTTATGACAAACTAATTATATAATTGTATCATACTAGACAACCGTTTAAAAAAATTATATGATACTACATAAATACTAAAAATATGTGAGTAGTACAGCACGTTTGATGTATAATGCTAGGAAATGTTAATCAAGATGCTAATTAGTAATTAATAATTATAAATAATCATGTGCTCATCAAAAGAATCTGATGAAAATGATTTAGGGATAAACCAGTGCTTTTGCATATTGTAATTCTTACGTTTGTTTGAATTTGCTACGACTGTTCAATGCCTTCTGACTGCCGTCGCGCGTTTTACTCGCTCGCGGTCGAATAAATAATACACATGCACGCCCGCGCAAAGCACAGGCATATATGTCTGATGTGTTTCTAGCCGATAATAGCGACCACAGGGGAGCGGGGCACTGACAGGAGTCAGGTGGCGTTGTTTGTTTTTAATCGGCCGAACTCAAGCCCCCGATTCGCGGATATTCAGTGTTGCGGTTAACTTGGGATAATAGGAAGAAACCATCTCTGCTGGTAAGAGAAACTCATTTACCACGTTTGAATGAAATCATCGATAATTATCTCACCGACAATGTTTTCATTGACACGATTTCAACATTACCGCATGTCAACGACATTGTTTATACAATATCGACACGTTGAAATCACCGACACATGTTTATATCGATTCTCATTTCACCGATAAATATTGCTATTGACACTTTGTGTTAAGAAATATAGAAACAGATACAATATTGATATGTTTATAATTGTACTTTATTAATCAACATTTTTATTAACTGTCATATATTAAACGACCCATATACAAAATATATATTCCTTAACATTGATTAGTTGATTATTATGAATTATATATTAATTGTACATGAAAGAAAGAACTATTAACTATTTCATTAGTTACAAATGGAATTATAAAAATATATTATATGCTAATGTTTTAAGGAAATCTATTTCTGCATAAATTTAACGATTTTGTAGCACTTCTTAATTCTTTCTTCCTTTCTTCCTTCCTTTCACCCTTCCTTCTTCCCTTTTGAAATGGTTGACCGTTTAATAGCTGTTCTAATACATTGTCGACAACATTTCTTATACACGAAGTGTCGATAGTAGCATTTATCAGTAAAAGAGATTGGATATAAACATTTGTCGTCATTGATTTCACTGTGTCGATATATGTATAAGCAATGTCGCTGAAATCACGTCGATGAATACATTACGGTGAAATAATTGGTGATTTCAAGATAACCCTGTTTATCCTACTTCCGCGGAAGCGTTACCATAGGTGAGCTGGTGGAAATAATCGGTTCTACACATTTCTCAGCGAATTTCTTCTGAGCATCAGACAATTGAAAACCTTTCTATTGTCTCAAAACGGTTTCAATACCAAATAAGGCCTTTTCACTCCCACCGTTCAACGCTGGCTTAAACCCTTCTTTCATTTCCTTCCTCTATTGCATTACCGTGTTTTTGTAAAACTGACTTCGAAAAACTTGATTTTACACAAACGCAAAAATGTGTAGTCCATTCAGCATTGTTTCCATAATACTTTTCATATCGCTCGCATCTCCCACTGTGTCGCCAATTCGAAACTACGTCGGACGATAAAACTGTGAAAGAAATCCAGGATGGAACGTACTCGCTTCCGAAGGCAAGTTTATCGAAAGAAGGAAGTCCATTGTTGCGAGAAATGCGAAATCGAATTTACCTCGGTGGAAAGCGAGACCGAGCGTTCAGCGTCGAACGGAATACAAAATGGCACTCGGTCGTAATCACGCGTGCAGACTTTCGCCGCTTAGGAGTGCTCGGAAAATTTCGTTCCCTTTCTCTGGCTTCCCCGATGGAATGTTGCAGAAATATTATTATGATCGGGCCACGTGTTCGGGGGAAACAGGGCGGACAGCTCGAGCTGATGGATCGGGCTCAGTGAAATTTTAGACGACTGCAGACTTTGCGGATCCCGGGGTTTACGACCGGAATGTGAACGCGATGCTCGCGAATGTCTCGATTTATGAGATTGCACCTTTTGTGACCTTTGCATCGTTACACGCGGTCTTTTACTTCCAACGCCCGGCACGGTTTTGTCGGTGACCGAACGATTGTCGATTTCCATGCACGCCGTTTGATGCTGATCGTGACTCAAGGGTAAGCGTTGATTGCCGAAAATACAATACACGAAATATGTTTGTATCCCTTATATTGTTCGATAGATTTAGCGCTTTGCATTCCGAATGGATCCTTCCGTAGATTATAGTCACAGTTTTGCAAATAAAATTAACCCTTCGTACAGATGAAAATTTGCTACTTTTTACTCAATTGTTAAATTTAATGCGAATTTTATAATGAAGCAGTATAATACGAATATGATAAATGATATTCATATATAATTTGTGTATAATATGAATATAATTGTAATGGATATTACAAGAATGACAATCATATTATATTGCTTTTACTTAGATTATATTCATATTAAAAATCGTGTAAATATCACGTAAATCAAACTTTTTCTAAACAGCACAAATTAAATAATGTATTTCTCGCTTTTACCACAAATAAACTACACGTTTAATTTTACAAATATAATCTCACAGCTATACGAATCTCCAACTAAAATAGAATACTTATTCGAAGAACATCTTGAACAAAAGCAACGTATTGCAAAGTAATGTTACGTTCGACTATTAATTGCTGTTTTTTCAAAATCTTCGAAAATTATTCGGAAAGATTTATAAAAGGTCTCTATGGTCCATCACATAAATTCAAGAGATCTGAACTCAGTTACGCCAATGACACTGTTCCGTTTACACTCCCAAAGAAAAAGATAGCACACGCGTGCTATAATTATGGTACAGAAAATGTGCCAATCAAACAGAAAGGCTACCTTCTACTAATATGTAAACATAACTTTTATTGACTTTTCATCAACGAATTCTCGTCGTAAAAATAAAAATACCCAAATGAATACAGACAAAATGATAGCACATCTGAAAAATATTCCATATTATATAAATTTAAAATAGACATATATGAAAATGATATAACTGTACCTGTGTTGAATAATGCATGGAACCTCCGTGGTTCACAATTACTTCTATCATTCTTTTTAGTAAGGATTTCTACAGTACTTTAATTCAAGATTGTGATAAATTTTTCCATTCCTCTTTAATACTGATTTTTAAGTCATTTAAATTTTCAAATTGCCTACCTTCCGCGTAGACAGCTCTTGATAATAATCCCCAACAATTCTCAATTATATTTAAGTCCGGGAAGCACGCCGGCCATTCCAAAACAGGAATTATCTCTTTTAAAAAATATTCATGAATAATTTTTGCCGTGTGTACGGCAACATTATCTTGCCGGAACACAAATTTTGTACCTACAATGCATTGTGCGTACTTATCAATTTGGTTTTTTATTAATCTTAAATAACTTGCACTATTCATATTTCCTTGGATAAAATTAATATCCGTTTTTTCTTTGTAACCTATGCCGCCCCAAATCATTACTTCACCTCCTTTCATTTGTCGTTTAGTTTTTGTTAATTGTCCTTTTCGAATGTCATGATAATAGTATGCACTATTATCTGGACCATCCAGACAAAACCGTTTTTCATCTGTAGAGATTATATTCCTCCAGGTTTTCCTCCAGTGTATATGTTTCTTCGCAAATTGAAAGCGTGCTTCCTTATGCTTTTTTGTGAATCGTGGCTTGGCTTTTATTCTTGATCGGTTCATAATATTACTCATTTGCAGCACACGTCGAACATTTTGAATATTAGTTTGTACATCAACTTTGCAAGCAATTTCTCTTGCAGTAGCACAAGAATTAGATGCAGCACGAAGCATATTTGCGATAGGGTTGCTGGCCTTCCGGTGCTTTTCCTTTTACCGTAGTTATCCACATCTTTTAATACGTTATATATAGCTTTTCTGCCTCGACCAATTTCTTTCGCAATTTCTGTAATCGTTACTTTCCGTTTTCTTAAAATAAGAATTGCGTTTATGTGACTGTCAGATAATCTTTCACCACGGCCCATCACGAAAAGCGACAGACACCAATATCAAGAAACACTGAATACCGTCTGGCCACTTTAACTTCCTTAAACCTTGCGAGATATTGAAGAAAATCGAAATAAACCTTGGGTGTGCTATCATTTTGTCTCTGTCTGTTTGGGTGTTTCCATTCTTCCTAAGAGAATATCTCGTAGGAATTCCAATATAGATAGAGTTTACATATTAGTAGAGGGTAGTCTTTCTGCATCATTGGCACATTTCCTGTACCATAATTATAACGCGAGAAATTAAAGACAGCACGAGTGTACTATCTTTTTCTTTGGGAGTGTATGTCTCGCCCATTCTATAAAGCAAACTGATTTTTATTTAAATGATTTCTTCGATTAGTAAGAAGACTGGTAAACGGTTACACGAAGATGTTAAATTAGGACAACATATAGATTAAACAAATCTAGAGCTAATAGGCCCGAATTTTAGTATCCATCGGGATATTCATTTATTTCTGAAGTCGGTCTATGTTCCCCGTTTCATTCCCAAGGATTTGCATATCTATGAGTGCAGCACTGTGCAGGAACGGGTGTGCGCGCAAGAGAACATTTGAGGGAACATTCGGGAAAGGAAACCGTGATCTCAACGTGCTAGATAACGACGGGAGATACTGGTGAGGTTGTAGGGGGGTTGAAGGTGGGTCGGGATTTGCGAGGGTGGAGCGAGCCGGGACGGAGACGCCGTTTCACCGTTGCTCGACGGGGTTGCGAGATGGTCTCGTAGCTATTGTAATTGTAATTAGCAGCGGACCAATTCATTATACCGCCTAGAAATGTACGTTAGACCGCAGTGCCTCGTTTCGCGAATGTTAAGTGCACTCGCTTGTCGACCGGCAACCGACACCGAATCATGATTTCGCACCCATTGATACGAACCTGATGAAACTTTAATGAGGAGCGACCTCTCTCGCGCGTTGCTTTTCTACAAGTTTTTAATCAGCGTGCACGCGACCACCGTTCGCAATCATTCAGACGTTCCAGTGCGTCTGGGAAGGCAAGAATCACATATTTCTTTTGAAACGTACTATCGATGACAAAAGGCGATCTAATCCGTCTGTGGTATGTAGTTGCGCAAGGTGTCCAGATTACGAATGGACGTTTCGAAGTCGTGCACGGCCACCTTGAAACGGATGGTCGCTTTAACCTTTAGACTGCCGGCATGATGCCATATGGGGTCGCTAATATCGTAACGTATTTTACAGAATAAGTGGTTCTCTTTCATTTCTCTCGATTTGTGGGAACAAATGTGTAGTGAGAAAAATTGTTTACGGTATAGTCTACACCAAATCTGAGTCGGCTGAAAAAGAACTACCTATTCTCCGAAATACGGTACAATATTAGTGGCACCACATGGCATTATACCAGCCGTTTGAAGGTTAAAGGTGATGGTGGAGGAAGTAGAATGGAGAGAGCAGATTTTACTATAGCAATAAGGTCGTATATTCGATCCCTTCTACGGTGTTCATGAAAAGTTACACTAATGGTGTTCGAGTCTTATGAAATATCTTTGGAAACTGCGCTATAATCCAATGTTTTCAAGCTTATTATGTGAAAGGATATTGACACGTTGATGTGAAATTGTAACAGTAATGAAATTGCTTTTACTCGCAATGTGAGAAGGAATCAAATGCTGGCTGTTAACACTTACGGCAATAAAACAGTTAGAAAAATGAAAACCTGTGCTCTTAATTTAAACCTTTCGCGCCGAGAGCCGCATATATGCGACATCCACTCGACGGCCTATGGGTACGAGCGCCGCATATATGCGGCATCGAAATGCTGTGTATTCGACTACCATCTGTAGTTGATGACATTTTTTGTTGTCGGCTGAACATATTCTGTTAATTTTAGTGATATATATTAGATTAATCACTCCTTAAAGCTTAAAGCTTCTTAAAATTTCTTAAAACTGTTATTCATTCCAACGATATCAAAACGTATTGTGCAATAAACTTTAGCATGAAAATGTCACGAGTTTCCGTTTAGTGACGGTACTGTGGCGGACGGACCTGCCGTAGCAAAAGGGTTAAAGAAAATGATTTATTTTAAAAATAAATTGACAATGAGATATTGCACCTTCTGTTGTAGGAAAATCCTTGTCAAATATAAAAGTATCTTATCGAACAATTTCAACAACTTATGTCTAATTGCTTCCATTGTTTGAGGACGAATTTGTTTATGCGATAATGTGTGACCATGTTCGACAAAGCATTTACTTCAACTATCTTTTGGACATGTGGCGACTACCTCCGCCATTCGCCAGAAGATGGATTCCCTTTCCCGCTAGTACCTAAAACCGTCCCGATGTGTATATACAGGGTGCGGCACCTAAAACAGGTCACCTGAATAAATCGCTTGCTTTTGAAGATAGAAAAAAAAGGATCAGGCCAAACCTACTTGATATCGAGGGGCTCGTAATCTGATGTCATTAATTTTTTTATAGGTGGAGACGTCAAGGAGATATGAAGGTCAACTCTGTATTTTTTAAATGGAACGATATGGTTTTTTATTTACATTCTGATAGTGTATTTCAAGACGAATACAATGACCTATTATGAAGGTCATTCAAGGTCACGCAAGGTCAACTGCAATAGCAAATAAAATGTCTCGAAGCACTCTTCAAATACTTTTGTGTCTTCTCTGGTATTTGGCATACTGATCTTCTAAGTATTGGTAAGGGTCGCAGTGTAATTAAAAATTACATCCTAATGCTATACACTGATCTCACCAAGCTAAACAAAAATATAACTATAGCATGGGTACCTTCCCACCAAGGAATAAGTGGGAACGAAAAAGCAGACTCCAGTTCTAAGGAAGCAACAACTCTCCTGTTAAACGAAGTGAACCCCCTATCCTCCATCTGGAGCTCATCAACTACTTCAAGAATATCGTTAGAATGCAACGGAATCAGACATAGATCACCTCTAAAAGAACAAAAATCCACAAT
This sequence comes from Augochlora pura, assembly GCF_028453695.1. Lineage (NCBI taxonomy): Eukaryota > Metazoa > Arthropoda > Insecta > Hymenoptera > Halictidae > Augochlora > Augochlora pura. The sequence continues at coordinate 8,620,984 of NC_135772.1, forward strand.
GTGGTTAAAGATTTCATGCAAGAAATTCCTACCAATGATCTGAACAGGAAGAAGAGAATAATAATGTCTTGCCTGAGGACCGGTCACACCAGAATTACACATGAACATTCACTGAAAAAAACGGAACCACCAACCTGCAACACCTGTCGTACTCAAATCACTGTTTACCACCTCCTATATGATTGCAAAAGATTTGAAGCCTACAGAAGGAAGTATAAAATGAATTCCCACACGGCACTGACTTCGGAAAAGAACATCAAAAATACCTTGGAATATCTATTTGACTCCAATCTCGCCACCAAAATCTAATTCATTAATGAATCCCGTCGCTAATGACCCTAATGTCGATGCGACGTTAAAACCTTACAAAAAAAAATAGATGTCGCACATACACTGTAGTTTCACGTACAAATTAATCAATGGACTAATGTGTGCACGAAACATTGAGTAACGAAGCAAAAGCTACGGACAAAGGAATGATGTATCGGTGCCGGAAAAATAAAAGTAAGTTCTTATAGTTTGCCAGGACTTTGAAACAGGAAGAAGTTGGATAATTACTTTCCGAAGTGTTTCTTTCTCCAGCGAATGGACATCTCAGCGAAAAGTTCACCATGAATCGTTGGTCGTGTAGATCCGTGTCCGTTCGACAATGAAAAAGTATCGTTGGGAACTCGCGTCTAAGAATAGGTTTTTGTTACGTGTTCCATTTATTACGTTGTTAAATAAAAATTATACAAATGCGTACGTTCTCCACTGAGGATCTTCCCGTTCGCGTTTATCGATAGTGAAACAATATGACAATGGTATTACATTTGCACGCGTCACGAGAACAATGATTCGTACACGTATTTTCCAATCGGAACGCTTAAATAAGTAAATTACAGCAACAAAATGAGAATTGTTATCGATTTACAGATCTAACGACGAAAATTCTGATCGTTTGTACACAGCAGTCAATCTACATTTTGGAGCATAAATCGAATTGTACTGTGCTACAGTTTATGCGCAGAGTTTAACGTGCAGATAATTGTTCGGGCAATTATTACTGCAAGTCACGAGTAATTTCAAAATCAATAAATCGTTTCACGATGTTAAAGAAATTTCTAATTTTATGGAGATGGAATTTCCTTATTTTTATTAATAATACGAAGGACATTCTTATTAAGTGTTAATTATTAATCGTTATTATTAAATAATATAGTACGCGCAAATATTGCTTGCCGTTGTCAATTATTTTAAGGAAATCGTTAATACGTTACAGTTTATTTTTTAGATGCCATTTTAGCAGCCACGTATTTCGTTCCATAACCATTACTTTTCTGTTATGACAAGCACATAGAATCAGTAAACGCAATTCGACCGGGAAATGGATGAATCGTAACAGCATCAAAATTTCGAATGCTAACGAGTATCTGGTGGCTAATTAGGGAGAGAAAAGCACAATTTTGATCAGTAAAATGTGAAACGATTTTTTGTGGTAAAAAGTTTCGATTCCTCGAGGCTTCAAAATTCAAAATATTAATTTCATAAATGATTCTACAGTGAATACAAAATAGTAAACGTTTTGAATACTCATTATTAAATTGCGGACCTATACGCAAAATAAAATTCATCAGTTATAAGAGACAATAATTAAAGGAAAATACATTCCTTTTATTAATCCTTTTAACCAGCTGCAGGTAATATATCAATAGCTTTAATTTTATTTCATTTTACACGATATTAAGATCATTGACGTTTCTATTTTTTGTACTTAAGGTCACATGTAAGTCACGGTATAGTTCATTGAATAATTCTTGGCGTTAGCTATTACATTATAATAATAGCAATAATCCTTTATTAATGAATACCCAAAAGGAAACATCGAAGAAATATATTGTACATCGCAAGAAGGATGACTTTTGAAAAGGTTTTCTGTTTATCATAACCTTTGACAAGCTAAATATAGTTTCCATTATTGATTCTTTCCTATTATCAAAAACTAGTAAAATATTTAAAATAATTGAGTCATTTTGTTTATCATATGTACGTTTATATGATATGTTGTTGCAATCATAAAAATTTAGCGAACTATTTTCAATGTCCGCAGTACGATGAGGAACAGAATCGCTTAATGGCCACTTCTCTCTTGAGATATCAGCCGGGAAGTATTAACATATAAATAGGTATTAGTTTGTATGATCTGCGGTACTGCCGTAGATGTCTGTTTCTCGTGTTACGTGCATTTCATAGGAGGCTAGTGTGACCTCCGAAGCACAATCTCACCTCTAGCCACTAGTAAATCAGCGCAGAGTTCATAATAGTTATCATTCACAGACGCTTCAATGTTCGTCGGTCTGCTTTGGCGATGGCGAAGCACAGATGTATGCATAATGACGGTTACTATTCCGTACCAAAATGGGCGAGCCACTTATTAGGCAGATCCGACTTCCATTTCGGTGGCATGCTATGTTAGGACTAAGGTAATTACTTTTCGAGAATGTATGATTAAACTAAGGATCTTATGCATTTATAGCAAAGATTAGTAGGACGAAAGCATTGAATGAAGTTGAAGATACCGTTGTATTTTATCAAACTCGTTGAGATTAACCCTTTGCACTCGAAGCCATTTCAACTACAAATCTAGCTTAATTTTTCTGGCTTCCAGTATTTTCATTTTATATAGCAAAAAAAAAATATATATATATATGAAATCGGGTCTCTGACTAATATAACAGTTACACTGTCAACAATTTTTTAAATCTAAGCTTTCGTGATATCTACGAATATAATTTTAGAACGTATTGCAACAATTTTAATGGCGCCGCAAAATCGCCACACCAATGCAAAGGCTTAATATGAACAGAAATAAATATTTACGCATCTTTGAATCAATGTAACCATTTAACGAATTTAATAAAATTTATATGGTTTAAAACTATTATTCGATCGAAATATCTTGAATAAATAAAAACAACCTATTTTAGAATGAACAACATTGGTACTAAACATCTCAGTACGAAATATATAAGCTACATATGGACCGTTTATTTTGAAAGTGGTATAGGTCCATTTTCTCTTGTTTCGAGAAAATTAGTGGTTAACATATCTGTTAATTAAAAAATTTAGGCGAATTGTATGAAATCTGGAAATGTTTCTACTGTTTCATCAATATGTAATTTGGTTATATAAATTTGTTTTAGGCGTATTTTACTAAACTGATGTATACTTACGGGCTGCAAATGGACTTGCACCACTTTCAAAATTAGACAATTGTGAAAATCGTTTAATTTCAATTTTGAAAAATTAAATATCACTTAAAATATATTTCATATTAATCCAATTTTGTTTACAAATAATGACACCAAAGAAAATAGAAGTAGCATTTTCAATTTTAGGCGCTAATTACATTGTTAAAATTACAAGATATTGATAGTATTTACTTATGCTCTGCATGTGGCAGTGATTCGAAATGTGCGTGATGCACCGGAAGTATATAAGATAATAACTGTTTGATGTCTTCACATTTTTCATAAGTAATAGGACTGGCATCATGGCACAAAGGCGCCAGGGCGATTTTTTCAAATTTTAGTGGTCTTCCAGGACGTGAAGGTAATAAATTTATAGTTTGAAATTCTTTGTCCTTCATCGATGCTTTATATAAAATAGTGTACGGTGTACTTTTGAGAAACCTCATTCAACATATTTGCAACCAATTTACCTGTTCTCCATTAGTGATTTTTCTTATCTGTTTTTTAATCGCATTTTGAAGATTTTTTTATTGAAACGAAATTCTCCCGTTTCATTTCATTTAAAATGAATTTATCATGTTCACAGGTAATATAAAACAAATGTAAAATAACAGGCTACTGATCGGCAACCATCTGCTAAGCCTCCTACCTCTGTCAATTGGACTTTAATTAACTTTAGTTATCTGTCAATTGGACTTTGTTTAAGAAATTAAACATGGACGAGTTATACATACAAAATTTACATTAAATTAAGCATGAATTACGCGATATCTCATTTTATTAAAAATGGACTTACACCACTTTCAACATAAAGGGTCCATATATTAAAAATGGTCAAACAAACGTCACAGTTTTATAATAATTTATTGATATGACGAATAAATAATCGTAAAATTTTGAGCCGGCTAAAAATTTGCGAATATTTCGGATCGCTGCCTTTTCGACAAATAAAATTCAAGGCATTCCCAAACGGTATCCCATGATTCGAGAGAATGGCACGTTATAAATTACGCGATATCTCATTTTATTAAAAATGGACTTACACCACTTTCAAAATAAAGGGTCCATATATTAAAAATGGTCAAACAAACGTCACTGTTTTATAATAATTTATTGATATGACGAATAAATAATCGTAAAATTCTCAGCCGGCTAAAAATTTGCGAATATTTCGGATCGCTGCCTTTTCGACAAATAAAATTCAAGGCATTCCCAAACGGTGTCCCATGATTCGAGAGAATGGCACGTTATGAGTGACGCGTACCGGGTTTCGAGCTGAAAACGATCCAGATTGTATCTGACAGACTGTCATAGAGCTGGCTGCGCATTTCCTTCCCCAAAGGAAGGTCGCGCTTCCTTTTCACGAAAACGGGGGGTGGGGAAAAAATACGAGCACCCTCCTTCGTCTCCAAGAAACTCTTTTCCGCGAGGATGGTCCTCCGGACGAGTCGCCTCGGCAAGCAATCTCACGAAATTGCACCGCGCGATTTCACGTCGTTTCGCAGACGTTACTATTCGCGTTTCCGTCATTCCGTCCTCGGTACTCTCGTGTTTCATTTGCACGGAGCTTGGAAACACGCGGGCGAAACGAAACAGAATAACAATTGGAACATGATCCCGGCGCGACGACTCCTTAACACACGCAGGAAGGAAAGCCATCTGGGTTAATCCTCGCGCGCCGGCGACAATGAAACCAAATCATTTTTAGTAGCACTGAGTGGCGACGATCTTCCATCGAGATCCGCTACATTATCCGGTCGATATCATCTGCATATCATCCGTGAATGTTATATTTTCGTTTATAAAGCTATTGAAAATTGTCAGGTGACATAGATGATTTATCCAATGAATGACCCTCCCGCAAGTAATTAAGCAGTTTCGATATATGAAAAAGTTTATTATTTCTAACAATGGTTAAATAGCAATTCTGACTGCGAATAACCACTTGCAGTTTAATTTGTATCAATAAATGTTTAATAACGATATTCTGGCACTTCATAAACATATTTTACACTGTTACGTATGGAGATTACTCCCGACGTTTTTTCTGCTCCTTCCTGAGGGTTTACGCTAGCTAACGTCGGCCGGGAGCACGGTTCCGCGATCAAAATATAAAAATGTTTAGTCTTCCGACGAACGCCAGCCTAAGGGCTGGGACCACCCGTTTCCGAGTCACTGTATCATCCGCGGTGTAGGCCCCCACGATTCAAACATAAAAAATGTTTAGTCTTCTAACGGACGCTAGTTTAAGGGCTGGGACCACATGTCACTATACCATCCGCGGGATGATCTGGTCAAGTAGGCCCAGCCACCACTACCGAATTTTCCAGTTTCCACCGCGTATAAAAGGGCTAAGATTTTTCTTCTCATCGGGCAGTTTCAAGTCAAAATCGCGACGCGGGACGTAGCAAGATCGAGCCGAGTTCTCCTTCGAGCAATAGTTAACCCCCGCCGACTTGGTGCGTAAACCAGGGAGCGTGTCTTAGGATCATCGCGAATCTTACACTACACTCATACACTTGTAGTAGACTGAAGTTGTTAAATTATATTAGTTTTACTTGAAATTCAGTGTACAAGTTTATTTCATTCCATCTCCCAGTTCGAGTCAGTTGTTGGTAACGATCTCACAAAGATACACATTTATCGCTCGAGGTGTATCTATTAATATTTCTTTCGAAGTTACGAGGCTTTAACCTCCGGCCACGTGTGCAGTGGCCCTCGGCTTGTAACAACACAAATGTTTATATTTGTGGTTAAGCAACAAACAACAGGTGTTATATGTATATTTTGTCACTGTATTAATATGTCCAATTATTTCCTAATCGGAATAAATATTCTTGGGGAAAAACAGAAAAGCTTTTATTTTATTCAGTGTTCATTTATTGGTCGCTTGACGTATACAAAATCGACGTATAAAAAAGTTATAATTATTAAAAAATGCTATAAATGTAATATTAACGCTGGCATGGGATAATATTATTCAGGGGATCGAATAACTATCATATTAATGGACACGCGGATTAATGGTTCATTCTCTGAACAGGTCACCTACTTTTCAAGTTTTGCCAATCGATTTCAATAAAATTTACAGTCCGTATAAGTTGAAGAGGCATATCAAACGTATTGTTTTCGTCATAAGCTCACAATCGGATCAAAAAGATAAAGAATTGAAGATATTGTAATTTCATAGGATCTTTTGGAGAGGCAGCGTAAAACACGTGAGGTAACCTATCGAGTGGAAATAATTTGTTTGGAATAGCGACGTCGCAGGTTAGGTGGCACCAAATGGCTACTGGTGGTAGCGTCACGGACATGCCTTGGATCTGTTCGTTCCCCCGGCAATTTTTCCAATGACAGAGAGGGACAGGGATATCCAACGTTTCGCCTTTTGTTCCCTTCGGTTCGTGTCTGTTTCGTGGAAAAAAAAAGTAGGCCCAGTGGGGATTAAAACCAAGCGTCCCGTGTTACGTGCACGGAGTTAGATCGCGGGGCGAGTATGTCATTTAGTGGCTTTGTTCGCTCGTATGAATCCGCGGCGTACTCTTGCCAGCTGTCGCCCAACACAAACAGAATTTCACATTACGAAGCCTCGCGAGCCTGTCGCGCTATCAGTAGACGCGACTCGCTGATTTCCACGGAAAAGCAAATCGTCCAAGCGTTTCCGTACATTCGTTGATAGGAACGGAGAGGTATTGTTACAGGTAGCAGACAGTAAGACACCTAGAGTTCATCGCGGTGGTCATCGGATAGTGAAATCTGCGAAATTCTCCGATTACGTGCGACTTCTTTGCGAATATAGCGAGCTGAAGTTAAAACTCGGAAGGATTTTCGATGGGTAGACTCCAGAAGCTCAACATTTCGGTTTATTCGCTTTACCTTTCCGCGTACCAGATTAAACCTTCCACAGGTTCTACCCACCTTTTAGCAGATTAAACTCACTTTCTTTGTATTTAAAATTAATCTCTTTACAGATCTAAATTGTCCGTTCATTATTTAACTTTTTAATATTTAGTGCGAACTTGTACACTCGTGGGATAATACTTATTTAATAACAAAGAATTAATTTTCATGAATCTTGAACAAGTGTATTATATAAAATGTTATTCAACATTTCATATGAATGTTATTACGAATAATTATAAATTAATTCATTCAATTTTCAACAAAATGTAAGTAAGTTCTACAGAAGGATTACTTTGGAGCGCGAAAAGGTGAATATAATCTAGGAAGGGATTAATTTCGAGTGTAAGAGGGTGAGCATGATCTACCAAGGGATTAATTTAGAGGATAAACTCTTCATTACGCGAGAACTTTACTTATCTGAAACAATTGAGGTGCAATGAGAGTACGAATAATAGAACAGTCATTTAATTACAGTGCTAGAGTAAATCTTGCCTGATTTACAGTCAGACAATAATTGACAGGAGAACTCGAATAAGAGTCTATGCTATATTTTATGAACATGCAACGTAGAAGCCTTGTATTCGCCATGGTGTCTTGCAGTTTTTGTCACTTTTTATGAAGGATAGATTAATCCCTTGCACTACCGGTCCTTTCATGCTATGGCGACTAGCCCTTATTCGTACTTAATAATTTTTCTAATAGGATTAGACAGTCTTTGTTCTATGTATTGTCTTTATTTACCTTCCTTTCTATACTTTGATAAAAAAAGAATTCATTTTTACTTTGATGTTGAAAGAATTAATAATATTCATACTTAGTAGAGCTGGCATAAAATCTTCACCACGAGTCTGACTCGTTATTGTAGTGCAAGGGGTTAATGAAATGGAACATGAATTATAATGTATACACATTATTAAATGTGTATACAGTATTTAAAGAAAACATTCTGAAAAAAATGGAAATTGGAAGAATATCTACAAATGATATAATAGTTATTTCATAGTTAGTGGGTTAATTACATTTTGATCTCGTCAATTTCAAATTGGACGATTAATTTAAGCACTGTACATTCATTAATAATCATGAGCATAACATTCATAGAAGTGTTTAAAATATTAATTAAATCAACCGCAATTGTTATGCCGGAAATTTCTCCCATTGTTTGATCATCGATTGATTCCGTACATTGTTTTATATGTGTCCATTCTACATAATACAAACGCATGCATCGAAATGCAATACTAATTAATGATAATCAATCACTGGATAGTATTAAGTTCGCAATTTAACGGGTACACGAATCGCTTAAGGATTATTAATTATACGTTACATGGCAGCTTATTACTTTCAACCACCCTTCCATAATTGGCGCGTATAATGCGATTCATATTTTCGGAATTCACTGGATTAGTTTAATAAATGCGACCGTATAGAACGTATAAAATGACCGTATAAAAAATACGGTCTTTTTAAAACTTTTTCAACAAGATATTTAACAAGTATTTTAATTAATTGTTACATAGGGAAAACAGAAGAACCTGTTTCGCTTAAGGGGTCAATATGATTAGCGTTAGGGTAAACTTGATTTACATGCATAGGTATGAACTTACAGTTACTCGATTTAATATTCGGACATCATGGTACTTGCGTCATTATTGCTCTATATATCTATTTGAAATAGTTCTATCGAATTTTCTAATCGATATATTATTTGAAATAATATTTGGACATATAATATGACATAAGGTTCTTTCCTCTGTATACAAATACATTTGAATAAAATTACAATAATTTTAATATTTTGTTGGATGTCCGTTTTGCTTTATAACATGCTTTAAACGCGTCGGCATGTTTGAAATGATTTTAGTTAAATAACTTTGAGTGACATGTCCCCACTCTTCTGTCAAGTGTAACTTAAGCACTTTTTGTGTTCTGATTAGGGTTTTTCGAATATTTCAATCTAATAACTCCCATAAATTCTCTGTGGAGTTTAGGTCCGGTGACTGTGGCGGAGGTTGGAGCACCTTAGGACAATGATACAATAAAAATTCTAGGACAATCCTCGATATGTGTTTGGGATCATTGTCCTGATAAAATTTGAAAGTATTTTCTATGCCCATATTCGTTGCACTTTTCATTAAATTTTGTTTTAATACAACTAAGTACTTGTTTTTATCTAAAATTCCATCAATGATAATTAACCCATACCATCAGGCTTCCACCACCGTGTTTCATCGTCGGTTTCATATTATTTATTTGGAATTGTTTATTTGGTTTACGCCACACTAATTTTCGATTGCGGGTATTAAAGACATAAAGCTGACTCTCATCCGCAAAGATCATATCATTCCACCATAATTGTGTTTTAGAAATAAATTCTTTTTTTATTTTTCCTACCCATTTGCATAAATTCGTATAGAGAGCATGAAATATCTCAGGAAACTGATCCACATAAATCAATTGAGCTGCGACAAGTACTTGATGTCTAGAAACAAGCACACGAAGAGATTATACATATATTGACCTTCTGAAGCGAATAAGAGGTAAGATGTATCCCGGTGTCCGAATATTATTTCGACAGTAAAACGGGGCCTAATTCCGTTTATAATTCATTATGTATATAGCAATGAAAAATAAAATAAATGATTTTACATATTTGTAAACTAGGATATGTACTTTAAACTATAACAGATCAGAAAATTCGATAGAACTATTTCAAATAAATATATAGAGCCATAATGACGCAAATACCATGGTGTCCGAATATTAGATTGAGTAACTGTAAATTGTCATAGGATGATTTCAATTCGAACAAAGATGAACATAATATGCAAAGGGATGAATTTGCAGTGCAGAGCCTGTATCATTTTGTATCAGAGTGTAACCGCGACCGCGGAGTCAATTGGTGAAAGACCCAGACATCAATCAAGCGGACGGTGTCCGGTCCAGGCGAGCATCGCTCATCGTCGCGAGTGAAAACATAACCGCGGCAGTTAATATTCAATCCCCAGCATCGACGGTAGCCGGCGATCAGCGTCGCGGTTATAAATTACCGGAGAGCAGTCAGATGATGACGTAGTTCTCGCCGATTACTTTTGTAGGCAAATAGAAGCACAAAGACCGTGGAACTGGCGGCACCCGCGGAAACTAAAGTCGTAAAATTATACGCTCTCCCTCGCAGCCTCTTCTTGAGCGATTTCGTGGTTCGTTGCTCGTTGAAGACATATATCGAACAAGAGCTAGGTCAGGGGGAAGACAGACAGAGAGAGAGAGAGAGAGAGAGAGAGAGAGAGACAGCGCGATAGAGGCGGGTGCATTCGCCTATCTCAACTTGCCTCGAGGAGGCCGAAGAAGCAGAAGTAGAAGCAACCTGCGCTTAGGGGAGAGACGCAGAGGGCTCGGTTGAAAAGTGGTTTGGCCAAAAGTACGGGGAAACTCGGTTGTGGGCATCGATCGGGGGCCTCTAACGAGGTCTTGCTAACTAGTTTGGAGCAGGATCGTTGCCGCGGACACCCTATTTGAATTCGGTTTTTGTGGCGCAAAAACTGACGGCGGGACAACGCCGCTGGGCACCGCGGATACGTAAATATGTACAGTATGCTGGTGGAAAAACTTACCCGCACCTTCGGCATCTCCTTCAGTCCGATGGCTGGCTGGCTCCTGTTGCTCTGCAACAACAATTCGGAATAACACGGTCAGCGAAATTAATTAACACGTTTCGTGACGTTAATTAAGACCGACTTCGGGGTTTCTGTTAATTATGCGACAGTACTGCCGGGCGAAGTTTGTTTATTTCGGGCCGCGGGACGGCTCCGGGAATAATTATTCTTTGAACAAGCTGCGTAGAAAAGTTGCCGTTGGAAACGGCGATGTTGCCAACGTCTTCCTTTCTCTGATAATCTGGGTACACCTGGTTACGGTGTCGCGGTCACAAAGGTTGTCGGATACTGAATTATAATGGAGAAATATTCTGCTGTTCGCGAGTGTGGAACGAATAGGAGTGGGGGGAAAGGTAACATGTATACTTTGAAACGATACCGTACGACTTTGTATAATACCATGCAAGTCTACGTTACAAAACAGAATTTCTTCTTTTCGCGTATTGCGTGGTACTGTTTACTTGAGAAAAATGTTATGTAATGTGTGTTTTAATTAATGGAGTGCGGATATTGTATGTTTTTGTGACAAGAAATGAGCAGACCAAATACAAGGCAATTGATAATACTTTCAGAAGATGTAAAATTGAAAGACACGAATTTACGATCCACAGTTAAGGATTAGTCGTATTAAATTTGTCAATAACGATAGAAATTTCGATTGTATTGATCAACAAATCATCGTAAGTAATAAAGTCACATAATATCCTTTGATATTAACAAAGATTTCAAAGGTTCTTTTCTAAGATAAGAAATAAATATTCATGTTACATCCTTCAGAAAAATTCACAGCCAATTAATATTCCTAAGAATGATCCAGTCTGGTCAGCATGATTGATTTTAATTAGAGTATAAATCTGAATAAAATTAATAAATCAATCGATAGATTGAAAACATTTGTGGCTTCTATGGACTAGGATTATTTTCGACGAGTAGAAATATTTTATAGTACTTCATTTACGCAATTTCTGATACTTTATTGAGTTCACATGCATAATCAATTTAAAATGTATAAAAATCCTTCGTATATCGGTAAAAAAGAGCAGAAAACAAATGATTGTACGATATTTGATCAACCCGATACCATGCAATTGTTGATTGTAATCTACACCCGTCTCTCAATTTACACAGTACTTCTTTAGCGTTCCCAATAATGCAATTAACCGGATACAGTCCACGTTTGGTGTAGTACCTAGGGTCAGTATTATATGTTCCATCGACACCATCAAATTGTAATAAAATATTTGATAGCCTTATTGAATTCTCGATAATTCATCGCCGTGTATTTCAATAAGGATATCAAATCTTTGAATAGAAAATTTGAACATAAGCTATAGTAGGCTCTTATTACAACATTAGGTACCGAAGGGCTACCGAAAATCGTGCAACGGATAGCTTTCGGTTATACACTGCGCAACAAAATGATAGGACATCCCAAAATTTTTCGTGTTTCTCAAAATCAATAATGCATAGAAAGGTTTTGCATGTAGCTGTATAAACAGTACCTCTTCTTTATTAACACGTGAGAAAACAGCCACTGATTATGTTTTTTTACAGGAATTATATCAGTTTATGTAAAAGATGAATACGACAAAATGATAGGACACGTGCAGAAAAAATATGATTTTTATTTAATTTTAATGTTTTATTTAATTTCAATAATGTGTACACATTCCTTTCCTTTCTAGAACCGTTAACATTCTCCTAGGTAGTGATTTGTATAATTTTTTTAAATAACTACGCGAAATTGCGTTCCAACCTTCTTCAATCGCGGCTTTTAACTCTTCAATTGAATTAAATTGTCTACATTTTCTGTAGTCGATACGAGATAACTGTCCCCAGACATTTTCAATAATACTCAAATCTGGTGATCTCGCCGGCCAAGGTAAAAGTTAAATATTATTTGATTGAAAATATTGTTTTACCGCTATGGCCGTACGCCCTGATGCATTATCTTGCTGAAAGATTACTGCAATTTCTTCATCAATTAGTTTTATATAATCAGCGCTTTTTAATTTCGCATTGATAAAACGAATATTTGTTTTCCTTTTATATCCAATTCCTCCCCAAACCATGATTTCTCCTCCTCTCATCTGACGTTTAACTTGAAACATCGGTTCTTTTCTAAGGTCATGAAAATAATACGACCAACCACCTGGTCCATCGAGAGTAAATCTTTTTTCATCGGTAAAAGCACTTTCTTCCACCTCTTCTTCCATCTAATGTGCTCCTTGGCAAACACCAATCGATCAGTAATATGTTTCTCTGTTAAGAGCGGCTTTCTCTGAATTTTTTTTACGTTCCATATGATCAGATTGTTGTAATATACGCTATACATTCCTTACATTGGTTTCCATTGCTGCTTCCTGTGCTATGCTTAATTCTCGGGGTCTTTTAAAAAGTTTCTAATTACATTTCGACTTCTCTCTATTAATTTCGATATTTTCGAAATGCTTGCTTAGTTTTTTAAATTTAAAATAATTTTTTTCTCGGTTTTATTTAATTCGGTAGCACGGCCCATTTTGAAAGATGTAAGCTAATATTTTTAAATATCTAATTACTTAATCTTTGTTATTCACTGCTTATTATTGAAAAATAAACCATTTGAATATTATTTGATGTTAGTCTTTCAACAGGCACTTTGCTACTGACTTCTCTGTCGCTGCTGTTCTATTATTTTGTCGTACCCGGTTTTCACATAAACAAATATAATTCTTAGAAAACCACGGACACTGTGATCGCTATTTCGATACACTTTCGTGTATTACTGAAATAAGGATTTATATATGTAGCTACATGCAAAATCTTTCTATACATTATTGGTTTGGAGGAACACGACCGTGACCTTTGTGCAAAATGAAATTTTTTTACATAAAATATAACTGCATAAACATTTATGTCCGTTTTTTATAATTTTAAGGAGTTATAAATAGTAGAATGAAATTATTCAAATTTTGTGATAACGTGATTTTGTGATCTGTTTCGTGTTTCATTTACTCGTTTTTGTCATAAATGCATAAAATCTGCAGGCTAGTTGTAAAAGTTCAATATCGTTGAATTGGTTTCGGTCGATGCGTCTCAATGGTGCCAAAGGCGCACGTAAAATCTTTCTTGAGGTTTTCTTAACATTAACTACGATGATACGCTTTTGTTGGAGGATTTTACGAGGAAATAAAACCGTCTCGAATGACTGTCCACTTTAATTCGTCACAATCTTTGAGAAAGATTATCTTCCTTTCACAGATTTAATATTTATTCGTGCTGAGATTTGAAAAATGTACAAACTAAATTTCATAGCATCAGATTCTTATATTTTCATTAGTATAAGTGCTAACTATTCAATAAGATTAAACCAAAAACGTCTAAAACATACTGCAGTAGTAAATTGCTATTGCAGTGTAGTCAAATAATTCAATATATCGATACATAATGTAGATAATAATATATCATTATTTATTATTATTTACAATTATTTAGTATTATATAAAACTGATGCGACTTTTGTGAATGTATACAAAAATTGTTGAATGTACAGTACCTTGGATGAAGATACTTGCGGTAGAATAATAGACGGCAATAAACTCTCTATAAATATTGACAAACTTTCAAGTTATTTAAAATTTAGATTAACCAACAGTTTTCATACATAGAAAATCTTTCGTTCATCAATTAGATAAAATGCTATATATATATAATAGAATGCTTGATAAATTATTTATTCCTGTCACATAATTTGTAAGATTTTCCAAGAAAAAGATTCCTACGAGTTTTGCAATATCCTATAGAAAAATGTCTAGGACTCGCGTTTTTCTGCGAATTTTTCAGCACGCGTAAGTCCTTAAAGCGTTTTCTGAGTTAACAGGTTATACCGAACCATAAATTTTTAAGAGCCATTGCATAACCACCGGTAGGTAATGTGTCAAGATACAAGCCCGAAAGCAGCGAAAAAATTTGTCGCGTATGCGCGTTCAAAAATGTATTGCTGTTTCGTCTTTTGTGGCGTTCCGAATGTTGTGTCTCGATAGCGAATAAATCCGCCAGAGAAAGGCGACGCGTCGTTCCGTGCAGACCGGCCACCCATAGGAACAAACGACAAAACGATAAATTCAGGAAAACTGTCGAACCGTGCAGTATCGTCGTGTCGGGCCGTCATTGCTCGGAACGCGTAAATCTTAATTGACCAATCGCAGCAAAGTGGAGCTGGCAGTGTTAACCAACGGCCACGGAAAACTCGGCGCGAGAACTTGTTTCAGTCTGGTGTCGAATTTAAACTAATTGTAAGTACATAGAAACCGATCGACTATTTCAGTGAAATCAGCGTCTGTATGATCGTCGCACACGTTAAATATTACATAACTCTCTCTCTCTGTCTCTCTCTCTCTCTATCTCTCTATCTTTCTCTCTTTCTATTTCTGCATTTTTATAAAGATATAACCCTTGAAATAACATCCGTTAAACAGATTTTTCAAATTACAGCAATTCTTTTGAGTACAACTCTTTCTTTAAAAAATTTGTTAATAAAATAAAAAGTTAAGATAGACTAGTTACGAAATAAATCGATATGTTATTTGAAATATCCGTGCGTCTGCTGCAACATAATGCACATGTGAGAATTTAGTTGAATGCTTTATCTTCCGTGTAATGGAAAAAAAGTCCGCGGACAGCTCTACTAAAGGGACCACGCTCAAACAACTGGAAACAATTAACAACAGCGCAGCTGAAATGACTAAACCTGAGGGCTTTTTGTATCAGTCCTGTTGCACGTTTACTAAATGAGGTAAATCTCGTATACTATTAATGTTATACAAAAGCTAGTTGATGAATATTCGTCAACATTAATTTTGTACCTTAATTTCACCAGTTGCGTTTTATTTGCAATGCTATATTTTAAACAAAAACAGTACAATCTTTAATATCGGAACGTTCAATTATCGAACAGTGCAAAGCACTTAAATTGTTAATTAAATTTTAATTTTCATAACATGGCAGAGCATTAAACAATATTTATTTTATTTTATATTCATTTCATTTTTATTTTGAACTGAATAATAGGTAACAAAATATTGGTTTCCATGGTAATCGATTCACAGGCTACCAATAGGGAAAAAGCCGAATTATAGGCTACCGGTCGCTGAAATGTTAAGGTGAAACGAGTAATAGATGTTTTAAACTGCAGCTGTGTTATCAAACAAGAAAAGAGTTGGTTCACTTCTTCAATTATTGAAGCGAATGTTGCAAATGAAAGACTTTATTGGAATACCAAATGTTTGGATATATGGAGATTTTCTGTTTCATTATTCGTTCAATGCGAAATCATAATGTTAGCTATCTCCCGAGCAGGATATCAAAAAATCCTTTTAAGCCTGGGAAGACAGAAGACGCGATTCCGTGTCATCAAATTTGAATTTCAATTGCACCCCGGTAGAATCAATGCAGGGAATATCGATTGTAGCAGGACTGGAGCTTGCCCCGATAAAGATTACTAGACAGATTGGTTCATTTCGCAGTAGCATAAAATCAACAATCAGAACTAGATTGAGAAACAATGAAAACAGCGCTACGGTGATAATAGAACGGTTTATCTCGATTAATTACGGTTAATTGTATTGAGCAATTAGCCCAATTACGCGGGTGGCCAAGTATAGTGCGAGTAACTGTGGACCTTCTCTATACACCTATATTGGTCCAAATTATCGCGAAACAGCCGTACAAACCGCTCAAAGCAATTGTAGTCTTTGTAATCCTCGATACCATATGCTGTAGCAACAGTGTCTGTCAATATTTTCATCATAGATGTATAAAATATTTCATAGTCTGGTGTTTGAAATTCTATAATCGTAACAATGCAATTTTGGAGTGACAGTTTAAAGACCAGAAACTACAAGAACTAAACTTAAATTAATTGCAGCTGAAGCATAAAAGTTTTAACAATCCCAATTCAACTGTAAATTGAGGCTTTTAATCTCTCGTTCTACGTGAAAAGATTACGTCAAGCTGGTAAGCTGGATTCCAGATTTCATTCAAAGTTTATCTTGTTACGTACAACACTAAGTAAGCGTACACATGAAAATGAAATGAAAATATTCGGCAAACGAAATACTCTGTTCCCGAAATATACTGTTCCATTATAGTATGGAATTAAATCACTCTCTTAATTATATTTTAAAGAAATAGCTTTTAATACTTCTGCCCTCGTCACACCGTAAGGTGAAAAATCTAAATGGATCTCATGTCTTATTTAGTAAAACATGTTAATCACACTAGTGTCACATACAGTCGGTCCCATAAGTATTCGTACCCCCATTGCTTATAAGAGAAATTTGTTAAAATCAAGGGACGCATGTAAGATTTTGCAATAAACTTTTTATTATGAATGACCACATGTATAAAGTTTATTTATACCAAATTATAACAAAATTGATTAACTAATAATAAAAATATATTGATTCTATCCCTCGTAGTACGTAATAACAGTCCACAAAAGTATTCGTACCAGTGTAGATTTTGTCAAAAAGTGCATATTAGAGTAGCTTTTTTACTTTAAATTAATTTTCTAGTATTTAACGGGACCACCTTTATGCCGTATTATATCATTTAATCGATTTGGCATACTTTCTACCAGTTTTAATGTAATATTTGGTTTAATACTATTCCAATCTCCAAAATTTCGATTTAAGCACTTGTTTATTGAAAATTTCATGCTCGAGTAGTCTTTTATCTATTTCCGCCTATAAATTTTCTATAGGATTCTTATCTGGACTCTGAGGAGGTGTATGTAAAAAATGGGGAACATGGTAAAGTATCCACTCACGAACAATCTGAGCAGTATGCTTCGGGTCGTTGTCGCGTTGAAAATACTAGTCATCTTCCAGACCAAGCTTAATCGCACTTGAGTGCAGATTTTCTTCGAGTATATTTTTATACTTTATCTTATCCAATATTCCATCGAAAAAGACAAGTTTGCCCACTCCGGATGCCGCCATACAGCCCCACACCATCGCGGAACATCCGCCGTGCATTACAGTTGGTTTTACATTTTTTAATTCTAGTTCTCTATTAGGCCTTCTCCAAATTTCTGCTTTTCCGTCACGTCCAAAAATATTAAGAAAGATAACAAAAAGTTTATGGCAAAATTTTACATGCATCCCTTGATTTCAACAGTTTTTCTTATAAGCAATGCGGGTACGTACACTTCTGGGACGACCTGTAGTAGTCCTAAATACAATACAGATGTAAATATTCAAGCAATTCAAGCGATTCGAATATTTTCAAGTAAATATTAGGTTGTCCCATAAGTTTCTCCCGCGCCACGCTATGAGTGATTCTAAGTGGCTGTATTTATATAAACATGCAGGCTTATCTCTTAGCAGTTTATGACATCGGTTTCAGTCGTCCCAGAGCTCTTTCAAAGTACGTTTCGTTGGTGACAAAGTCTCTTCTAAAATTGTTTCTGCACCGTTCAATATGAAGAGTCAAAAGAAGTATTTGCGCCATGTTATGCTTCATTGCTTTAAAAAAGGCAATAGTACAAAGGAAACTGCAGACGAGATTTGCACCGTTTACGGGAGCGGTACTACGACTATTAGGACCATCCGCGATTGGTTTAAAAAATTTAAAGCTGGCAATTTCGAGTTGAAAGATGAAGACCGCAACGTCCGCCCAGCAACGACGGATACGGACATTATCAAGACTGTGCTCACTGAAAATCCGCGATATAGTGTGCGTGAGATAGTGGATGCCACGAATATTCCCAAGACAAAGGTGCATAAGCATTTAATCAAGATGGGATATGCGAATCGATATGAAGATTGGGTTCCACACCTATTGACGGAGACCGGCCTTATGAACCGCGTTTTTATGTGCGATTTGCTTCTCCAGCGACAGGAAAGTGATCATTTCTTAAAGGAGCTTGTCACTGGAAACGAAACTTGGATATTATACCAAAATATGTATCGAAAACTCACTTGGTATAAGGAAAATAGACCTTCAACTGTTGCGAAGCCTGGATTTCATCCGATGAAGGTTCTTTTGTGCATTTGGTGGGACTGGAAAGGTGTAGTTTACTACGAGCTCCTTCCTCAAGGTGATACGATCAATACTGACAAATATTGCAATCAACTGGATCAATTAAAAAGCCGCCATAACAGAAAAACGGCCAGAATTGGCGATCCGACGAGGCGTCGTTTTCCACGACGACAACGCAAGACCGCATGTTGCGTTGACCGTAATGCAAACATTATTACAGTTTGATTGAAACGTTCTACCTCATCCTCCGTGCTCTCCAGACCTAGCTCCATCCGATTATCACTTGTTCCTCTTCTTAAAAAATTCTCTACGTGGTAAATCTTTCAAATCCATAAGCGAAATGAAAACGCACATAGATGAATATCTTGCAAATAAGCTTCAACAATTTTGGAAAGAGGGCATAATGAGGCTTCCTGAGAGATGGAAGAAGGTTATAGAACAGAACGGTTCATATATAACATAATACATCCATCTTGAACGACAAATATCGTGTATTCATTTCGCATAAAAAAAAAAATAGAAAGAAACTGATGGGACACCCTAATAGAAAATTAGAGATCAACCATAATCGAGTAATCTATAATAAAAATTTCGGAGGTGGAAATTCATCTTCAAGTATCTTGAAATCTTACGAGCCTTCGAGTATTCTAACCATTTGGTATGTCACATAATTCGCGTTCTTTATAGTGAACTCAAAAAATTCAAAGTTCAACTCGTGAAATCCGAGTGCTTGCACACCTCTGCTGAAAAGCGGAGTCCATTATTTTGTGAGATAGATGTAACCGACTCGGAAGTTTAATCAAAGTTTGCTGTTTCTTGCGCGGCTCGCCCTCGAATTTGGCAGCGATGGCCGCCGCGCCGGTTGTCACTGTATTTGTAATCGCTAGAAGTTTTCTATCGAGTTGTCTCGGTGCTCAGCCAAACGGTAATATTCGAGAGTGGCTCGACCCAGTTTCGATAATTGCGCACCGGTCAGGTTCGCAAGTTCCACGATTCTTCGGCTGTTTTGCCCATCGGTTGCCATTTTTCTCTCGCCCTGTCCTTTCTCGGATTGCGCCTTTCCCTTTTTCTCTCTTTCTTTCCCCCTGCCCTCTATCGGTCGTTTAATCGTCGCAATCCGGATTGCTTCCAAAAGGTAAAGGCGACCACTTGAAAGGCAAGCCCCGGCGAAAGAGAGACATGGCTGCTGCGAAAATTCGATGACTTATCCGCCAGTTCGTTTTGTTTTCTTCGGGGAAACTTCTCCGCCCGAAGTCTCGTTTCGAACTCGTTTCGAACACTTCTACGAGCAATCCCGCGAATTTATCGACCCACGGTCGGTGTCAACTTATAACTTATAACGAGATTAAATGTGGATTGTGCCTCGAAAATATGATGTTATCGTTTCTTTTTTCGGTCAATTTTAGCTCGTCCGGAACTCCGTTCACGGATATTACTTCTTGCTAAAATTTCATTTAACTTTTCATGTTTATCGTCATCATTAATCTGGCTCGCAAAGGCGATCGTTCCAGTGAAATCTTTCTCACGGCTTTGTCTGATAAGATACATATGTGCATACATTATGCTTCAAAAATGTCGAACAATTAAGAAATGTAGGATGCCTGTGATCATTTCAAGCAACGTTTACAAAAATATTTTCCGAGACACCGTTCAAAAGTTATTAACAAGAAACATTGACCAATGAGGGACGAGTACCAGTAACGCGAGGCGAGTGAGTCAATGAGCGAAACTGAGCTACATCTGCATGTTGGCTTGGTCTTCTCGTGCCAGCAGAGCTCGCTCCTCATTGGTCAACGTTTTTCGTTGATAACTCGTTAATTATGTCTCGGAGAAAATTTTTGTGAAGGAAAAGATTGCTTGAAATTGTTTCAGATTGACATAATTTTCGAGAATGAGCGACTAATAAGGACATTTTACAAAGTATACTGTGTTAATTACAATTTTTTTACTAGTTTTAATGTATTAAAAGTGGCAACCACATTTTCAATTTCCCCTTAAGTTTGTATCGTTATTTAATTTGTTTATCCATTTTTATTATCCAGGTGTGCAAGTTTAGTTTTCACGGATTTTTAATAAACTGAAAAAACTGTGCATACAAGAATCACCTAACAATAAATAATTTGAGGAGATTAGGTAAATCGTATATAAGATTTAATATAATTTTCAGAATAACGGCAGTTTCGCTCAAATAAATGGAACATGGCGAAACGATATGCAGGTATTTTGGCAAATCATTCAATACGCTTTATATGTACACTTTGAATACCAAAAAAATCAAATTTATCTTCATTTTTTAAAAATTGCATGGTATATTTTTTACTTCATATTATTGTAGCTGTTGTCAGGAGGAATTCAGAGACTTATTATGCGATAACTTTTGGATAAGCTTGACGTAAAAAAATGAAATTTATGAAATGATATGATATTCATTTATTCTACCTTATTTGACGTCAAGGTCATCCGGAAGTTATGATATACAGGTCGTTGACACTAACTACCTTGACACTAGCTATAATAATACGATATAAAATAATATTTATATTATATATAAAATACAATTTTTAGAAAGGTGAAGGTATCTTTGATTTTTTGGAATAAAACATATTTTCTGAAATGTTTTACACTGTAATCTGTAGCTGACCAGAAATTAATTAACTTTTGTTTGAGACATCCTTTTCTCAGATTGTCGGAAGTGCTTGAAAAATCGTGAGGCACCCTGTATTTTCTCTATCAGGACATGCTTGTCCCATGTAATCTATAGAACTCTATCGATTAATTTGGTTATGTCGATATAAGCAGTTCTATCGCTATATCTATAATCGCTCTAAAATTGTTCTGCTATGATGGCCGCATGCCGTGAATGATGGAATTTTATAGCACATTGGGACCTCGATTAATTGGATCTCAATTATTCGCTGTCTTGGTAAACTGGATCTCGGCTATGTAGCACGGCATTGCTACATATAACAGAAAGCATTCAACGTATGCTTTGAAATGATTATTATTTGAGGTCATAAGGACGAACATCAGATGTCTTTACTGATCTACAAATAAATAAATAACTCAATAAAATACAATAAAAAAGCACCAGCAACTACCTACTACTGTGATCAAAAAGTAAGGTGAAATTGTCATTTAAAACTCTTGGGCATTAGGAAGGCAGGTAAATTTTTTTCCTAGGTTGGTAAGACTGTCTATAATAACATTTTCCAAGCGTCTGTTTGTCAAAAGGTTTAATTATCTCCGAGTTACACGTGTTTTTGTAAACAACCAAAAGTGAATTTCTCTTTGAACTTGCGTCAAATTTTGTTTGCGGAACGAATATTCTTGTGCGGACACGTTGGAAATGTTGTGGAAGGCCTTTGGTGATTAAACTATGGCACAAAAAAACGTTTATAAGTGGTAAAATGAGTTGAAAGCGGACCGAGAACGCGTTGAAGACGAACCGCGCTCTGGACGACCATCAACGTCTACCGACGAGGCGTCACGTCCAGAAAATCAAAGATTTGGTGTTTGAAAATCGTCGATTGACAATTGGAGACAATTAAGAATATTATTTGAGCGTTATGCGTCGTTTGCGTGAAGCTATTCGTCTGAAACGGCCGGAATTATGGGCGAACAACTCTTGGTTCCTTCATCACGATAATGCACCATGTCATACTGCATTGGTTCTTCGCGACTTTTTGCCAAAAACTCGACTCATATCGTTCTGCAAGCACCCTATTCGTCTGATTTGGTTCCGTGCGACTTCTGGCTATTCAGCAAACTCAAAAGACCAATGCGGGGACGCCGTTTTGACACGATCGAGGAGATAAAAACCGAATCGAAGAAGGTCTTGAAGGCTATACCGGAAAAAGGTTATGTATTCTGACTGTTTCGAGGATTGGAAAAAGCGATGGCAAAAGTGCGTTTTATCGGACGGGGATTACTTTCAAGGGGATGAAATTGATTTGGAAGAATAAATAAAGAATTTACATTTTATAAACAAATTCACCTTACTTTTTGATCACAGTAGTATAGTGATTCGAATATTGTACTTCATAAAGCTGGATCGCAGCAGTAAAATTTCTAAATGTTTTTTAGAAAGATTAGACATTAAATAATCTATTAATATTATAAAATAGGAAAAAATAATTTAACGACAAGTTTGGAATACAGAATTCTTTGTGCCGCATAAACCGCAGCTTCCAAATAGTTTACCTTGAGCAGTTACTATAATTATTGAGCTCTATAAAATTAATTTACAAATATTCTTTCATTGTAACAAACCTTCTTCGATAACTTGCGATAAAATGTAAAAGTTTTTATGGTGGTTAACAAAATTATTTTTTTGTTTTGATAAATTGATACTTCGAAAGGTTTGAACATGAAAACGCTTCACAAGGTTACCGTTTAAAACTGCAACATGCAGGTACTGATAAAAAAGAGTCATAAAAAAAAACAAGAGCTCGATATTTCCATTTATTACATTTGAATGTAGTAGTAAAAATCAATCACATACAGTCGTTTTTTCAACAGGAATGTTTATCTGTCATACAAAATAATGGTGGAGAATTTGTTACAAAACCAAAAAAAGAAAAACGGCAACAAAAAATACCTAAAAAAATTTCAGTTATTCATAACCGTAGATCGAAGTGCAGTTTTTGTTATAACCTTTGTCCAGAAAAAATAGTGTGCATAACCACGTCGAGATTCAAAATCAATATTACAACGGTTTCGAAGCGTCAGTTTATACGAACTTCCCTCTATTTTCACCGTGTCGAATATACCAACGAACGAAATGGTAGTGATACGCTGTGTATAGGTCATCAGGCAAAAGTGGAAAGCCGGTGACGGACTGTTTGATATCCGAAAACGAAAAACTGTTGCGTGACGTATCGACGTGCGCATGAAAAGCGGGCCCCGATGATGGTTTTATTTGACTGATAATGAAAACTCAATTAATATTTTCCGGCCAGGCGGAGCCGGTATCCGCAAGTCAATAGAAATATGGCGGGTGATTGACCCGTTCCTCCGTTCCATTTGTTCAATCCTGTACACGCGAAAATGGCGGCTCGTCTCACAGAAGGAAACGCTCGGGTCCCGCGGGAAACGTTTTTGTTCCCCGTGCAATGTTTCGGCTCGTGCTTTCGATTCCTCCTCTTCTTTTTACGAGATCCGGTTCCGTGATGCCCTTTCGCCCCCGCGCAACTCGTAAACATTTTAGCTGAGCCTGGGGACAATTGAATACCAACAGGAGTAAGGGACTATAGTGCATTTTCATCAAAATTGAGTTAACTGTATCGTATCGTTTTACAGCTCTCGTCGAGTATTTTGATATGCGTAGATTGCAGGTATGGCGCACGAAAGCGATGTAATATTACGTGAAGTAAAAAGTTCTGAGCCTTTTTTCTCTTTATTTCGACGATGAAATTAACAAGGTTAGAATGATCCGATTTAGATGAAATATGCGCCATTTTGTTCGGGAACTTTTGTCCATTTTTAAGGCAATTTCTTAATTCCGCGATCGAAGAAATTCTCGTCCCTATTGGTAAAAAACTTGACCAGCTCATTTTCACAAGCCTCTCTTGAGGCCAGTTCTTTACCATCAAGAAAATTTTGCAAATGCTTGACCAGGTGATAATCGCTTGGTGCCAGGTTTGGGCTATACACGCGGGTGCGATATCACCTCTCATCCAAGCTCTCGGAACTTCTGGCGACTAATTAAAAATGTATGCGGCCTTGCGTTGTCTTGATGGAAAACAACACCCTTCCTATTGGCCAATTCTGGACGCTTCTCGTCGGTCGCTTGCTTCAATCTGATCAGTTGTTGACAGTATATGTCCGAATTGAGTGATTGGCCCGATGGGAGCAGCTCATAGTGGAAGATTCTCTTCCAATCTTACCAAACTCGCAGTAAAACCTTCTTGGTCATTAATCCGGGTTTGGCGATCGTTTGTGCTGGCTTACCACGCTTAGGCCACGATCTTTTTCGCTTGTTGTTCTCGTACATGACCCATGTTTCATCCCCAGTCACCATCCGCTTCAAAATTGGGACGATTTCGTTACGCTTCAGCAAAGAACCGCAGGCATCAATTCTCTCCAAAAGGTTCTTTTGCATCAATTCGTGTGGCATCCATGCATCGAGCTTCTTCTTGAGACCAGCCTTATGCAGATGGTTCCAAACGGTTTTCTGGCTAATCTTCAGTTCCTGAGCAATGGAATAAGTGCTCCGATGCCAGCCTGACTAGATGATTTCTATGATTTTATCAACATTTTCGAAGATTGGCATACCAGAACGTGTCTCACCTTCGACGCCCATATTACCAGAACGGAAGCGTTGAAACCACCGCTTTGCTGTTGCATTCGATACCGTATTGGGTCCATAAACAGCACAAATTTTTTTGGCCGTCTGTTCTGCTTTTTCCCCTCGGTCGTAGTGGTATTGAAAAATATGTCGAATTTTCTCTTTTTTTACCTCCATGTTTGGAACGTTCTAACGCTTTATTTCATGCAATATGTCGAAGGCAAGAACAGTGTTAGATGAAATTGTGAAATTTATCGATGCAGGATCTATGATAGTTTCGCAATACAGCGTTTATTTGTTGTTCGTGTACAATACAGTCGCAGTTAACCTGTCATGGTCTGAGTTTTGTAAATGAGTACAACGGATTTATATATCACGAAATCATGAAATATCAATCTCTTAATGAAAAACATAGTCACAATTTAAAGAAAAAAGGAATTTAACACGTTGACTGCCAACTACGAGATATCGCGTAGGTTGTTTACCTGCCCAGGACGCCAACTACGAGTTATCTCGTAGCTTCTTTACAGATCAATTTTGTACATCTACGACAAAGGTCGCACAATAAAAGTGTAAATATGAATAGTTGGCCCGATTTCTACTACGTAAGCCAACTGTGGGATAACTCGTAACATGTTTAAAAAAAAAAAACATTCTATAAGCTTTTTGTTGATTAATATGTACTATAATTAATGTTTTTAATAATATAATATGATTATATTAAATTGGCTTCTGGGACCGGAATCCTTGAAAGTGCCGTGGCACTCAACGCGTTAATTTATAATTAGACGATAATTTATGAAATGTGATTCTTCGATTTTGAAGGAGAAACAAAATTAAGATATTGTAGCCGAAAATTAGGTTAAACAAGTTAAGCTATAAATCGTCGTGTGATTTTAAAATATCACAGAGCTACGTTAATATTGTTACCGTAATTGCATAAAATTTGCAGTTCAATTATTAAAGCCGTTGAATGTATTCTCGTACAGTTTAATCAGAATCTCGAGTAACAAGGTTAAACGTGTAAATCTCGTATAAGAAGTTTAGATTTTAAAAATCTGCCAAGCAAGAATTTTACGAACAGTTTCTTGTTGAATAAATACTCCTCTCGGAATTTTATTGCTCACCAGGTCATTAGTCGACGTCATTCCATCCGTAACATCGTGTAAAGTAACCAAGATTAATTGGAAGATTACGAAAGGTCTTCGAAAGGTGTAGCACTCTCCGGGTCGCATCCCGGATACCGGAAACTTCGTTGAAATAGAATCTGAGTGTATTTCAAATTAAATGTTGATCTACATGATTGCGTTCTGGGACGACTGATCGATCCAACCTTATCGCTCAACGGGAAACTTACAATTAATTAGTAAAAATTAAAAGAGAGGAAGAAACAAAAATTACATACAGTCTAAAAAACATTAATTGTTGGGAACAATGGAATAAACGGAATGTTTCCATTATTGTTAATATTTTTAAATAGTATCTTGGAATAGAAGAATAGACGACACTAAACTCTATACGAAAATGAACATACTTTAAAGTCGATTATCTGAAAAGCGAAACCTCGGATAAAAGAATTATACCAAATATTTTCTTACTTTTTCATGTTGAATCACCCTCTGCTCGATTGTACTACGATCACCGACCACCTTATATATCTTTAAAATTTGAGTTTTACAAGTCAGTAAAAGAGTCCACCCTTTTTAAGTGTATTGTGTATAAGGATCCATAAACTGTACAACGCAGATTTTTATGATGTAACGTACGGTTTTACGTTGACATCAAGATAGTGCAATAAAAGAGTGCTCCAATAAAGGGTCATCAATGTCGATATGTTCACGTAAGCTCGACAAAGTTTAATGTCACTATCATTCCAGTAACTCTTGATCAGTACAACAAGCGTTTAATAAAATAGAGCCATCGTAGCGTACAACGCTTTGTTTTTCAATGAAAATTCTGTTCTATAACCATGTAAAGACTTCCGACCAGTGCGATTCATACAGTGGGTAAAAAAAGTATTGTTTATCGTACACCTAGTCTTTTTGCAATAACTTTATACAAGCAAATAATACATAAACAAAAACTATTTCAATTGGTAGCTTACTATGTACAAAGACAATGTGTAAATGAAGAATTTCTAAAAACGCATAACAAGAAAGTAATGCAAGAAATACAAGAATTTGAGAACTAAAAAAGTATTCGTACACTTTCAGTTATAATTGAAAGTTTATGATTATTGCGGTACTCTATTGCAATTACTATTTTGTGTGCATTCCTTAAGCTTCAATAATGGCTTCCAGTCTTTTTGGCATAGATTCCACCAGTTTTTCAGTTGTTTCTTATGATATTTTTTGAAAATCGTCTAAAATTACTCTTTGTAGGTCCGATTTCTTAGACTTTTATTTTTTTCTTACTTCTATATCCAACAGGCAACATAAATTCTCTATTGGATTCATAACCGCGGACTGTGGTGGTGTAATTAATTGTTTAGGGACATTGGATAGTATCCATTCTCGTGTTTTTATTACTGTATGTTTTGCGTCGTTGTCTTGCTGAAAGTGGTAATTTCCTGTCCCAATTTAGCTGCACTTTCTTCTAAATTGTCCCGCAACACCCCGATATACTTTGTGGCATTCATTATCCCATCGATAAATCTAATGTTTCCAACACCACTGTACACCATACAGCCCCGTAACATTACGTTTCCTCCGCCGTGTTTCACAGTTGGTCTAATATTCTTTTGTTGAAGCTCAGTATTAGGTTTCCTTCAAACAAATCTCTTCCCATCTGACCCAAAAATGTTAAATTTAGACTCATCCGAGAAGATAACACGTTTCCTAAATTCAATGGGTTTATTTACGTACGTTTTAGCGAAACCTAGACGCTTTTCTCTATTTATATTATTAATATATAGTTTTTCTCTTGCAGCTCTGCCATATATTTCAGCAGAGTGCAAAATATTTCGTACCGTTTGAGAGCTTATATTCTTCCCTAAAGTTGACGCAATATCGTTGCATAAAGTTTGAGCACTTACAAATGGATTTTTTGTAGTCTCTTTAATTATACTCCAACACTCTCTATCTGTGATTATCCTTGTTCGATCTGTTCATGGCTTATTTTCTGCGGTTTTCGTTGTCTCATATTTTTTAACAATGCTCTGCACTGTTGTTAAAGTTAAATTCAGTTCTTTACCAATTTTTCTATAACTTTCCCCACGTTTTCGAAGGAAAATGACACGAACTCGCACCGATATTGGTATTTCACTTTTCTTCGCTGTCATGATGCTTGCACCGAGTTCAAAGATGCACTAGAGATACAGTACAGGCCAATGCTACTATTTAAACAAACAGTTGTTTACGTTTTGGGCAGTATTGCTAGAATATATGTGTGCTTCCTAAAATTTAGCAGTTGAATTATATGTGTACAAATACTTTTTTTGCTGTTAAATATTTGTATTTCTTGCATTATTTTTTTGTTACGCGTTAATAAAAATTCTTCATTTGCACGATATCTTTGTACATAGTAGACTATTAATCGAAATAGTTTTTGTCCGTGTACCATTTGTTTATGAAAAGTTATTGCAAAAAAACTAGGTGTACGAATACTTTTTCCATTCACTGTAGATCATGTTAAAATAGATACTTGTCTAAATAGTATAACAGTATTCTTATCCTTCTCTTATGTTTTCATGGCTTCATTTTGTTTTATTTTATTTCGATCATCTACTCAGTTTTGTCGCGAACGTATAAAATTCTTAGTCTAGTAATCGTGGATCTTCGAGGTAGCGCAACAAAGCGTAATTCTTTTGTCCAAAGAGACACAAGAATCCCACAAAGGGGAACGGAATGAAACGAAACGAATTTAATTGCGCAATTGTTGACAGAATTCAGGAATTCGTGTTTGAGCAGGATCCGAGAAGATTCCGAGGCGACGTCGGTATGTCATTTTACGTGATTGCGGCAGCGGTTTCACGATTTAAGCTCGGCGGTGCCTCTCGTACAGTTATTATTCCCGCTTTCGGCGGGCCGACCACAAATTCGACCGGCTGTTATATCTGCAGTTATAGAAGCCATACGCGACGGTGCCAAATCTGATTAGTTCGTCGTTGCTCGCCGTTTCGCGTGACACGATTTTTAGTGGGACACGCAAACACACGGTCGTCCCGCTATCAAAGATATTCAGTCTAGCTGGAAGCCCATTGTTACCCGGGCTTTTGTGGGGCGCAGGACGAATAGTTTTCGACCTCGCCGCTCGACAGTATTCATTTTTTTCAGACTGAGAAATCCTAGCAACTTTTTGTTTCGTCTTCGTGCGCTCCCAAGGCTCTCGGTAGAGAACTGTTGCGATTCACAATGTGTGATGGTGATTGTAGCTTTTCTTGAATATTAATGCCGTGCATCCTATAGCAATTGCATATGACACCGATTCACCCGAACCTGGGGAATGTGAAATACGTTGAAACTTTTCAATATCTGATCCATACGTGATATAGCACGGAAAACATTGTTTAATTTGTAGTAATTAAGAAAAGTTTGTTCCGCCATTTTCTTTAAATGATTCAATATAAATATAATATAAATGCAAGTAATATAATCTGAATGGTATTGACACAATACACATGAAACATAAAATCTTAAAATCGAATCATAAAATCTTAAAATCTTATACACAACGTGAAATATATAACATTATTATTGTAGAAAATTTGTTCCCCTCAATAAATTTAACGCTGTATAATTACATACGAGTAGTATTTGATCGTGTAATTGTAAAATTAAATAGATGTCATATTTTATTGGAAAATTAAATGTATCTAATATATGATTGTTATTAGCCCGGTAATTAAATGGTTGACAAATGTAAAATAAGATATATTTTTACTATGGAATGATTGCAGAACTGTACATTTGTAATTAAAGCTCGAAAACATTAGGAAAATACGAGTTTGGACATTTTATTTAGAACTTCTTCAATTTAAATATTGCAACAAATAAAATGAAATGTTTGTCGGAGATTTGCATTTAATTATATATCTTTTAACATTTATATACCTATATAAATTATAATACTGCATCGTGAATGTCTTTCCCAATTTTAGTTCTACAATTTAACGTTGTTGTCTTAACTGGATTAAACATTGTGGCATAATGAAACGTTCAACAGGGAACAATGAATGCTCGACGAGAACAATGTATCATAAAGAAGGCTTTTACTCGATTATTCAGTATGTCCAGAGTAAAAGGAACATCATTTTTTACCCGTCTGAGAAATAATTGGATATCATGATAAACTACAATTTCATAAGGAGAAAATACATGAATTTTACCGTTCAACTTTATTCTAATTACGTTAAGGAACTGATGTGCCCAGTCTAGCGTGATAATAGATCTGGCAGAGAACCATTAATATCAATTTGCAAGCTTAATTCCAAGAGTTGCCAGTTTCTCTCAAGTTTCGCGAAAATAACAAGCCACGGCGGATATACTAATACGATACGTAGAAAATTCACGTCGACGTGAACTGGAGAAAAAAAATTTAAGTTCGTTAAACGAAATAGTTTCTTATTAAGACGAATTGTATAACGCCGAATAAACGCTTAAAATTCGCTTACTTATTTATTTTTATTATTATTATTCTTTATTAACGAGCTAGTAAGACCCTATTGTGTTACATACAGGCGATATATATATAGTCCGGAATACATTTAAATAATATAAATTAAAAATTGAAATATAAGAGTGCGTCATGAAGTAATTACAGAGTGTGTGTTGTAATGGCTGGAGTTGCTATATTTGTAAATTGGCTCAGTGAATTGCCAAAGAAGTTGATTTTTGTATTAAGTTTATTTGCTGTTCTTAATGCTCTGGTTATACAATTCTGAGATCCGAAATTGTTTTTAAAGTAATCTACGTGAAATAATTCTTTTGACCGTATTGCTTTAGCAGGAACCTTTAGTTTTATTAGTTCTAGAATGGATGGATAATCGATTGTTTGGTTAATAATTTTAAAAATTGAAAGAATGTCTGCCAAAGTTCTTCTTTGCTTGAGTGTACTCGTGTTTATGGTATTAAGGATAGGTTCATAATGGTGTGAATAATAAGGTATGGG
>NC_135772.1:8652291-8718726 GCF_028453695.1 Augochlora pura
TACTATTTATCAATCAATATGTAGCTCCTTGTAACAGTTGCGTTCGTGGTCACTCTAATTATCCAACACCTTCCCGTCTCCCTTGTGGAGATTACCGTTGCATGATATCTGGTATATCCGCACGGAAACTGGTTTGTCTTTCTTGTCACATACAGTAGTACGTCCCATAAGTATTCGTACCCTCGTTGCTTATTTTGTTGAAATCAAGGGACGCATGTAAGATTTTGCAATAAACTTATTATTAGGAATGAACACATGTATAAAGTTTATTTGTATCAAATTATAACAAAATTGATTAACTAATATGAATAATATATTGACTTTACTCCTCGTAGTACGTAATAACAGTCCACAAAAGTATTCGTACCAGTGTAGATTTTGTCAAAAAGTGCATATTAGAGTAGCTTTTTTATTTTATATTAATCTTCTAGTATTTAGTGGGTCCACCTTTATGCCTTATTATATCGTTTAATCGATTTGGCATACTTTCTACCAGTTTTAATGCGATATTTGGTTCAATACTATTCCGAACTTCCATAATTTTGTTTTTTAGCATTTGTTTATTGACAATTTCATGCTCATGTAGTCTTTTATCTATTTCTGCCCATAAATTTTCTATAGGATTTGTATCTGGACTCTGAGGAGGTGTATGTAAAAAATGGGGAACGTGGTAACGTATCCACTCACGAACAATCTAAGCAGTATGCTTCGGGTCGTTGTCGTGTTGAAAATACTAGTCATCTTCCAGACCAAGCTTAATCGCACTTGAGTGCAGATTTTCTTCGAGTATATTTTTATACTTTAACTTATCCAATATTCCATGGATAAAGACAAGTTTGCCTACTCGGGATGCCGCCATACAGCCCAATACCATCGTGGAACCCCCGCCGTGCTTTACAGTTGTTTGTACATTTTTAAATTCTAGTTCTGTATTAGGCTTTCTCCAAACTTTTCCTCTTCCGTCGCATCCAAAAATATTAAACTTCGACTCATCTGAGAAAATAACTTTCTTCCAATAGGTATTACTTTGATTTCTGTACTCTTTCGCAAATGCTTATCTCTTTGTCCTGTTAATTGTACTAATAAAGGGCTTCTTAATCGGTGTTCGACTAGGAAAATTTTCACTGCTCAATATTCTTCGTCAAGTTTCAACAGAAACCTTCTTATTGAACATGTCGTTACATATTGTAGCTAATTTAGGAGCAGCTAATTCGGGGATTTTTTTGCACTTCACGTATAACAGTATTTCTTTCTCGAACTGTTAAAATTTTTGGTCCTCCAGTACATTTGTTATTTAACAAACTATCACTTGTTTTTATCCGTTTAATGATGAATTGAATCGTCGATTTACTTCTGTCTACTATTTTTGCTATCTCATCATAACTTTTGCCTTCTTGGTGTAATTTAAAAATTATTTTACGCTCTGTTAGAATAGTCTCGGACTTCTTTCGACTCATTTCTGATTATTGATGTTATTCTGACAAAGTTTCGAACTAGACTACTTTGTTAGCATTCACCCAAGCGATTGTCAATTGTGGAAATGATTTTTGATGTGAAATAACGATGTAACAAAACAAAATCGACTCTGTTAAGAATGGTACGAATACTTTAGTGGACTGTTATTACGTACTACGTGGAGTAAAATCAATATATTTTTGTTATTAGTTAATTTTGTTATAATTTGGTATAAATAAACTTTATACACCTGTTCATTGAAAATAAAAAGTTTATTGCAAAATTTTACATGCATCCCTTGATTTCAACAGATTTCTCTTACAAGCAATAAGGGTACGAATATTTATGGGACTGACTGTATATTCGTTATTGTAAATTACTATTATAAACGACGTATGTTGAAAAAAATCTTCTATTGTATATTGTAATGTTAAGAAGTGTGAGTTTCTATTTCGTTTGTTACCCTAACTAATTGCAATTTTTAGAGAAAATGTAGGCGGTATTATCTGGTAAAGCAGTGTTAATATCGGAAAAAAATTCTAGTCTGCTGGCCTAATTTTAAAAAAATGTTATTCAGTTTTAGAAAGTCCATATTCATTTAAAAGTTCTACCTTTTGTTCATTACTGTATCCATGACGTCCGAAATTGGATAGAGCATAATGTAGGAATTGTCACTCGGTTGTCGTCAACAGCCAAATTACTCGCTGCTTTTCATGTTGAGTAATAGGGTGTCGAAAGCTTGTCCACCAGTGGAATACAATAGGAAAGTGAAGCATGGTGGACGACCAAGTGAGCGACAAGCTCGGAGGGAGAGAAAATCCACTCGCTGTCTTTCACTGGTTCGATCGTAGTAACGAAGTTTTCAGAGACAACATCGAGTCTGATACCTAACGAGTTCATTCCACTTCGGTGCCACGGCAAGAACTGCGAACGGAGATCTTTATCTGGTAGCCTATCTCAACCGACCATCTCTCGGTCTTTTTTATCGAGCACATCGTAAAATACGAACGGATCAGCTTACATATTTCTCTTCCACGATCTGGCGATTTTTTTATTTTGTAAGAAATTATTGATGGAAATCAAATAAGCTTCCATCAGCCGAGAAGTTTTTTTTACAGATCTT
This sequence comes from Augochlora pura, assembly GCF_028453695.1. NCBI lineage: Eukaryota > Metazoa > Arthropoda > Insecta > Hymenoptera > Halictidae > Augochlora > Augochlora pura. The sequence continues at coordinate 8,654,870 of NC_135772.1, forward strand.
ACGTGTTGCTTCGCATCTATAAACTATCCTTTATATAAGTAATTAGCGGGGAATTAATAAGAGCCATATTAGTTTAGATTGAATTTATATGCTGCGACAAATTTGAATGTGAGTGACAGTTATATGCTCCTCGTTTTGCGTGCACAGGCGGATATGAAAATCTAATTAAGGTAATTAGTGACTCTGGTCGAAATAACAACATACAGGCAACATTTTAACAGAAACGTGCCAATTGCAGTTTACAGACCAGCATTGATGTTGGAAAGATGAAAATTAGGTATCATTATTCGTCTAAGCCTTTTAAACAAAAATATATAACGATATTTACAAAATAGCGAAATACAGTTATGTTCCAAAAAAGACACGAAATCGGTAACATTTTTCGACACGGGGTTTCCGATGTCCGATTGTTTCCACGATTCGTACACATCATTTTCTCAGCGTGAATCATAATTTGCAGGACTAACATCAGAAAAATAAGAGGTCGAAAAATAAATGTCAGTTTAAAACACATGCTACTACGTCATGCAACAGATATGCGTACGAAACACACGAGGACTCTGTGCATTCTTACCTCTGACTCTGGGGACTGAACGATCAGGGAGGTTCTCGGCGGTTTTTCGGGTGGCACCTTCTTCAATGTGCCGGTGAAGCTGACACAAGCAGCGGTGGACGGCGCCGCGACACTCTCGTGGCCGTCGATTTGACATTGAAGCCGATGGAACTGTGTGAACGAAGTGCGCGATGTGTCGGCGCGTTCGAATTGCGGGAGACACGGCAATGGCATCTGTGACATGTTCGGTATCTGAATAGAATTCGGGTCGCCTGTATCGTGTTGAAGCCTGGGCGATACCTTCTCACGGACAGACGATTGGCAGGATTGATGATTAGAATTTTGCAAGTAGGAAGCAGTCAATAAGGTTTGATGATGACTGTGCGACTGGTGCTGGCTTTGAGTCGAGCCGGTCTTATCGGATTGCTCCTGGTGGTTGGCCAAGGTGTTTGGTGGAATCGCATGGATCTCGTTCCCGATCGGGTACTGCTGGAAGTCCGTTGACCTTTGTAATTTGTCACACAATTGATTCTGCGCTTGGAGGCTCTGCAGCCGCGCCTGCAGGTCACTTTGCTGGTGCTGAAACTGCGCCACCTTGTCCAGGATTTGATTCTGATTTTGCAGGGAGTGTAGCTTCGCTTGTAGATCGCTCTGTTGCCGCTCGAATTGGCTGAGCTTTTCGGAAATCAAATCGAGATGTTGGTTCTGCAGCTGTTGCTGTTGCGCCTGCAGCGACTCGGGTTTCTCGTTCTGGGCGTCGAGTTGCGTCTGAAGGTTATCCGTCTGGCTCTTGCTGTGGGTCAACAGATTGCTCGAGGTGTTGTAACTCTTGCGGTGGCTGTGTATTATGTGATCCACTTGATCGATCGGCTTGCTCAGTGTCGGCTCGCCGAAGTCCGTCACCACGGTCAACACGGTTTTGGTGTCCAATTTTGCTTCGCTGAGCGCAGGATACTGATGGCATATGTTCGGGCTGGCTCTCTGCGAGGAGACACTGCTGACGGCAGGACCTAGGTTCGCCACGGAACCACTGATGGGTTGATCGTCGAACTCCTTCCTGGACAGTTCCATGTGCTTCGTTAAATCCGCGCTTACGTGCCGCAGGTGACGACGTTGCTCCATGATCGTGCTCTGACTAATATTCGGGAGCGGCTGGAAAGCTGACTGCGTCATTCTCGTCTCCTTACGATCTTCGATCGGGTGCAAGGGTCTGGGGTCCCTCCTCTCCTCCGACTGATTGCGGGAACGCGGGCTGATAGATATCATTTGGTTCTGAATAATATTCTTCTCGTGCTCCTGCCGCTGCCTTTGCTCGGCCCATATCGCCAGCTCCTGCCTGGTCTTCTCAAAGTTTTGGTTGACAAAAGACGGGCTCTTCTGACTGGCGCGATCGGCGGACGCTTCGCGAATCGGCATAAATGGCATCGGCGACCTTCTGACGTCCTCGATCCTTTTGCCTTCGATGGTCATCGGCGAGCGCCTGTGCTCGTCGAAGTAATCGGATCGCCTGTTTTCTTGTGGTATCGCCACTCTTTGATTAGGGCTTACGTTACCCCATTCGGACTTTCTATCAGCTCCCATGCTCTTCCTATTTTCTTGTCTCGCATCAAAAGCCATCGGTGATACTCTTAAGCTCGTATCCAATCGCCTTTGATCAGGCGGGTACACTTGATTGGCTTCGATTCGTTTCGGATCGACCATAGTCCCGGCCTTCCTTCCCGGCAGCAATATCTCCTGGCCTGTGTCGCCGGGGAACGTGAAAGTAATTGTGTCGTTTCGACGCTGGAAGCTCGACGTTACGTCCACGGAAATGGATTTCCTGTGCTCGGACCTGCCGACATACAGACTGCAGTCGGCGGCTGCAGCAGCTTCGCACACCTTGTCCCGCCCGGGCGGGTCTCCGTTCGCGTCGACATACAAGCCGTCCTGTCTCGTTCGCGGCGTTTTGCTCAGAGTCGTCAGATATCTCCGGTCTTGTCCATCCTGGATCATCTGCGCACCCTGCACGATGATCGCGCCGTCGCTGCGATGAATCTGCTCCTGCTGAGGGTTCTGAGCGTGGTCGTACTTCGGCTTCTGCATCCCAGCCACGTCCACGCTCGCCGACTTCCGGTGGCCAATGTCGTGGGTGATCTTCGAGTTGCCCCGCGGCGGAACCATGGGTTTCGGTCCGCGGTTAGGCCGATCGGTCGTCGCGATAGCGATCCCGTGGGCGACGTTCTGAGCGATCGGTTGAATGATCGGCTGGGTATGGTACTGGCCCAACTCTTGAGAGAATCGTTGCGGATTTGGCGACTGCTGGCCGAATTGCTGGCCAGGGTACATGCTTGCGTGAGCTGCGTACGGAATCACGTTCATTACTGTTTGGGGATACTGCGTGTAGGGATACTGAGGCTGAGTACCGAACTGGTAGCTCGACGGCTGTGGCACTACGACCCCGGAGAAGAACGGTGGCTGAGGGCTAGCCGATTGCGAAGGTATCTGCGATCCGTGTTGTACGGTCACGTACTGACCTTGGCCGGTGAACACCGGATTCGTAGCGCCACCCTGGTACAGAGCAGGATCTCTGTAAGTGACATCTCTAGTCACGTAGCCGGCTCTCTCGGCGTACTGGGCTTGCTGCGTGTATATCTGCGGCCTGACCTCGAACTGACTTCGCAACTGCGTGTACTGGGTTTGATCGTAGTCAGGCATGAATTGAGGCTGCGCCTGCACAGGTAAAGTCTGGGTGCCCGTCTGAGAAACGTGTTGCGTTCTTTCAATCGACGGCTTCTCCTGATTGTACTGCGCAGGAGGAAGCTGTCCAGTGGGAGGATGCCTGTCCTCGGGGACGCCGACCATCGACTGTTTCCTCACGGTCGGGTATTGACCGGTCTGCTGGCTCTGTTGTTGCTTCTGCTCATGGATCTGTCCCCCCGTTGACTTCTGCTCTGCCTTGTCTTGGGGAAATCTGTCGTACTCGATGGTTCGGTTCTCGAAGCCGTTCGACAAATCATGCTTGACGTTATCGGCAGGTGGCTCGGCGCGGCCGTTCTGACACGTTGTCTGCTGGTTCTCCATCGTTTGTTCTCCCTGTGTCTGCTCCTGGTTGTCGTTCGCTCCTCCTGTACCAGACTGCGACATACTGGCGGCCCCCACCGACGGTCGTCCGCCGATGTAGCCGAGAATTCGCCCCAATCCACACACCGTGACGACTTATCGAGCAACTCTCCGTTCGAAATCTAGATGCTTGCTCGAACGCTGCCGCTTCGGATTGCGTTTTCACGCCTCGTGTGGTCTGCTATGTCCGCGCGATGCATGTAAGCATCGATTAGTGTGTCGCGTTCGACCCGCGTCGACCGTACTTATCGATCGTCCTTTTCACTTTACAGTGATTTACGGATTTAAATTCTCCAGCGATTTCGAAAATCCGACCCAGCGAAGTCAATTTCTTCGTTGTGCCTCGCTGATCCATGCGCCGCTGATAGCTACCATGATGGTTTCATATGTTTAAGACGAGAGTTTCCGTAGCATTAATCGAACTACCTATATTACTTGGAGATGCAATTCGTTTGATTGTATTCTTTGATTTAGTCTGTTTACTTTCCTAAATCTACATCGGAAAATATCAGCTTGGCTGTAATATTGTTTTTATCCCGCGCTTTTCTTGCTCCGGAACGACGCGAGCTACATTGCGAGGGGAACTATGTTTCCCTTTTTGTTACCGTGTGCCGCGCTGTTCGTATATACGTCGATACGGTTCGCCCGTGAGCAAAGTTTCGTTTGTATTCCAGATCCTTGTCTTGTAACTAGCTTTCAGCAACCCGATTCAAACGGATCCGTTCGATTCTCCCTTAAGGTATTGACCCTTCACTTCATTTAGGATACGACGACTTTAGGACATATATGTATATACCTTTCGGCGAGGAGGTCTCGAACAATTCTAAGACCGTCCCGATAGAAGAGGATAAATTCGTGTAAAATCTTCGAAACTTTAGAAAAACTCGTTAATTCACCTTTGATTTCGTGTCACGCGTTTTGAGCATTTTTGATTATATTCGGCTGTTTCAGTTTGATTTCTGAACAGCTTTCGGCGCACGTTTCGTTGATTTCGTGAAGGATGTTGCACTCGATTGGTTCACATTGAAAGACGACATTTGATTATGTTTTAGCATTCGTTGGAACTTTTAGTCACATTTATTCATTGTATAAGAGCTGATCATTGTACACCTGCCGCCGATGCTGCAATTGTGTTCTGCGGACAATCGGCAGTACCTGTTGCGGAACAAATCTGCAAAAGAAAAACACGAAATCCAACCTACATACGTTTCCAGTCTTCTCCAGACAAATTGGCTTTCATTCGTAATATTCGGCGTAGTTGCGTGCAGCGCAATTATTTTTGTCCTCGTGCTCGCATTTGGAGGGTAATCCATTTCATCTTTGCATCTTTGTTGAAGAATTAGACTAATAGAAACCCTAGTACTCCTTCTATGAACAATGGTTATACAGCGTTTTTAACCCTTTGGGGGCGGAGCCGCTCGAAGGACGAGCGTCGCTGTGGATGACAGGTATTGGAGCGCACAGTAAGGAAAATATTCACGTCGCACGTTTGCGTTATAAAAACTAATGCTTTATTCAAACAACTTTTCATTAAATCCAACAAAGTCGTAAACAAACAAATTTAGTATGTGTTACATGTGTAGGATGTTATAAGATATGAAAAACGTGTAAAAATTTGCTGATTTCTCTGACAGTGACACTGAAAGGCTGACTTGACAAACGGAAATTCGTTCTGAACCTACCATGGTCTCGCATCGAAAGTTTACATTATACGGAAGATACGACTTCATTGCTAAAAGTCTCCAATTTCATTGAGAGGCAACTAGACTTCTTAGGCTAGTATTCCCATGCGTATCTTATCGGTTAGGATGACAGACGTACGCGAGAATTAATACGCGAGACGTACGCGAGAATTAATACGCGAGACGTACAGCGCGAGAATTGGGCGGCTATTTGCCGACACTCGTCCCCAAAGGATTAAGTAATAAGAACCAGCTGGAAGTAGTTGTAGATGAAAATATTATAGAATTGAATATTGCAGAATAATAGATATTAAACGATATACAATCATTGTGCAGAGTCTCACTTATTAATTCATAATTCTTTTACTACCGCACTCTTAACATCATCAGACTCTTCCTTTCTTTATTAATTCTTTACTATTAATTCTTGATTAATTTGGTACAACTGGTGTCTCTCTCCGAGTGTTTATGATCAGCGTTCTCAGACAAATAGGTAATACCAGGTGTTCGCAGATGAATAAGTTAGCAAAGGAATAAGATATGTGACGCATACGTCAGAAGTCCCGCATAGCAGTATAGTGCGTCTATGAATAAATATTATAATTTCGTACTATGATCGGACAGGGAGTCTATGTCGCGTCGCGATAGTTGTTCAGAATTATAATGATCACGCAGCAGACGCACCACGCCGTTGTGCAGAACTCCCAGCGCACGCGTTGCTAATCCTCGTTCCTTCGATGACTTATTTGTCCGAGAACCCTCATCACGATAATCCTCGTTCCTTCTACGCCGGAGGCAATTACGTTTACGATTTGATGACATTTTTAAACGATCTACGAAACGAAAACTGACCTATGCAAGCGAGTTCCGCGCACATATTGCAATTGAAACTCCGTCGCAGGTAAAAGAAATCAATGATTGTTTCTCGGTCGTGCACAGTTTTGCATAAAGTAGTTTCGATGTGTAGATGAGATTTTCAAACATACCGCAACGTGTATAACCGCCTTTAATAGTGAAAGCAGTATCTCTGAAACGAATCGGGGGAACGCGAACAAACCGCGTTTCAAGTTATCGTGAAGCGACAGGTCGGAACAGAGCATTCGGTGCTTCGGAGGCGATCTGTTTTACTCTCTAGGGTGCGAATTGTTTTCATGATTTCCCAGGCGCCTCGTGATCACTTCAGTTTCTGGGAGCGAGGCCATCTTTCATTGCCGGAAAGTTTGCTGCGCGGAACGGAGGGAGAGGCGGCGAAAATTTCACATCATCCCGCGGAAAACCGTATATTGCCAGAATCATTCATTTCCCCGGTTTCTTTTATAATTTCTCCGCGGCATTCGACCGGGAAGAAACCAATACACCGTGTACTTTTTGTCGGATGAAAATAATGTGTCTGAGTTATATTCGGTCGGCAGCATTCGCGACGTGCTTTTGAAGAAATACCTATTTCCGGTAAGAATGGAATGGAAAATGCTGATCATTTCTGTGTAGTATATGGACACAGGATGCGCCGGCAAAATTCGTATTTTTACGGAACGATGTACAGCGGCAGATATAAATGGGGCTAATGCACGCGTCGCGCAAATGCGCGTATGTATAATTTTTATTGTGTTGGGGAATAAGTTCGTAGCGTTTTTTTATTTTCTTTTATTTTACAACGATTTGTTGCTGTTTGACAAAGTGCGTCATATTTATTCGATAGAGCTGTCTCTGCTCTACAAAACTGTGCTAATTCTTTCTTTTTTAGTCATTTAATTGTTTATTATTTTTGAGGCTGTAGCGGTACATGTTCGGCGAGCGAAATAACAATTCGAGCCGTGCGCTTTCAGATGCCAAGGTTTTGGCGAAAAAAATATTCCTTGACGTTCGCTAGTACGAAAATTACCTTATTCCTTTATTTATTTTTTTATTACTTTCACGTGTACTGCAGAACTAGCCGATGAATGTCGCCGAGGAATATTTTTTTTATTCCGTCAAGGAATATTTTTTTCGCCAAAACCTTGGCATCTGCAAGCGTACGGCTCGAATTGTTATTTCGCTCGCCGAACATGTTCCGCTACAGCCTCAATAATAATGAAAAATTAAATGACTAAAAGAGAAAGAATTAGCACAGTTTTGTAGAGCAGAGACAGCTCTATCGAATAAATATGACGCACTTTGTTAAACAGCAACAAATCGTTGTCGAATAAGAGAAAATAATAAAACGCTACGAACTTATTCCCCAACCTAATATGTAACATGATCATGAAAATACGACAGGTCGACGGAAAAATTGGTTTACCCGTTTCTTAGAAAGTCAATAAGTTTATAATTAATTGGCATTAAAATCGTTTGAAGTTCGAAATTAAGACGGAAGTAATAGGACCAAATAAAAGGTATTATGCCGCTATATTTATCAGTTCATGTTCAGAGATTAAGGAGAAAATACAAATTGTTGAGAACCAATTGTTCTTTTTCATTATGTTTGACTGAAGTGGATAACGGTTGAGGTAACTAATTGTACAATTAAGTCACATAGCTAAAACTTTTTAATGTACTAGTTTAGTTTGTTTAACCCAGAGGAATATTTCATTTCTATTATTCAGTTTAAGATGTATGAAAATATTGCTGGTACAATAGATCCCCTTAAAAAATAATGTTACAGATATATGCATCCTTTTTTACTGAAACTTTTATTTTTAATTTTAAAAACCGTACAATACGTGACGATAAACGATTAAACCACAATACAATTTTCGACATGAATAAATTTGCTGAAATCATTCGATTTTTATCATTCCCAAACGTACATGTATACATAGAAAAATTAAAAACACGTACATCTTTTTATCAGAAATAAACGTCTACGATAAAGTTTCGCGAAACTGCAACAAAACTTAAATATCATGACTATCTTATTTTATTGAATCACAACATTGTTTATTCCAACTATAAAATTTTCATGTAATTATAATAATTTAATAAAACTGTCACTAGAGATTATATTTCTCGACAGTCACTATATTAACGATTACAGAACACAAATGTAGTAGAAACATATTGTATTACATCAAAGGTAGTACTGCGAAGGAATCTGCGTCATCTCATGTCATGAAACACGAAGCATGCAGAGTATTGCCCGCAGAGATCTGTGGTACCTTGGCCTTGATGGCTAGACCAGCAGATCAATCAATTATTTACCCGTCTGGTACTCCCAAAACACATACGCAACTCAACGGGAATCCATCACCGTCTCTGACAATGAGTTCGACCGAGGTGTTTGTAAGCACGCCGAATTGAGCTTCGACTGAGACTGAGGTCTACGTCCAATCAGTGCACAAAGGGATAATCTCGTTTCGCAATTATGGAGGCGGGAATTAAACATCCCGAGTTCCTTATCGCTTTCATATGAAAATTGATATTCAATTCTCAATGAATAATATTATTCGAAGAATCAAATCAGAGACATTTAATTGAATATTGGTCTTGAAAATGACTTAATAACGTTTTTTGCGACACTGATCGAGCCCTGGTTATATCAAAATCTCTAAGAAGAAGACATTAATATTATATTATAATATTATAAGAAAATATTAACATATTGTATGCGGGACGCGTACTAGTACGTTTTCTGACGATTGATACTTGATACTTATGGTTGTTATTTATATATTTGTTTATATATATATATATCAATATAAAATACGAAAAGTTGGTTAAAAAATTAAATAATTGTCGATCTATTGAGATTTAACTCAATAACTAAATTTTTGCGCAAAACGTCCGCTCCCGGTACAATTCCGCTGCAAAATGTACCCGCACACAATGTGTTAATATTTCTCATATTGTCAGAGGGAGAGAGGGAAATTATTAAAAAGCGTCTCACGATCAGAACGAACTGTTATTTTCACTAGATGAACTGTTATTTTCACTAGACGATCACTCATTTCTAAATGGTAGATTCCAGTCAATCTTCCGAAAGACATTTCCATTCCCCGAAAATTGTACTCCGTTCGATTCCGAAACTGAATAAAAGAAATCAGGTTCCGATAGGAGCTATATAAGAAGGTGAACACAGGCCCGTCTAGGGTCATTTCGATCGAAAGTATAGTCAAGGGGTAACCCCCGAGGATGGACGTTAAGAGTAGCTCGAAAACATGGAGTTAGAAGGTTGCGAAAGGAGGAGGACTACCTACTCTATTTTCGCTGAGTATTTTTCCCGGACGTGATTCAACGCCGGGCCGGGCAATCCATCTCTGTTGAAGTTGACGAGACCCCACTGTGAAGAACATTCGCCGTCAGCGAAGACAATTCCTCGTAAACTAAACGACGATCCGATGCTATCGCGAGGCCGTTGGAGAATATTAGCTCGTTATTCCGTTAGAAGGTGTACTAACGACGGCGTTTTGAAAGTCATTCAGGGAACACCGATCCAGGATAGTTAATGGAGTATCGAGCGTGATATTCCTATAGAGTCGAGATTTTGCTTCTAATTAAACTGATTACAGCCCGCCGTGAGACCTTCGGTGGTGATTAGTTTTGCGAATACGTGACTGTTTTGGTGTATTCTTCTGGGATCCATTTTGAAAAATTGCAATGCAAGTATGTACAATAATTGCAGTCATAACTGAATTTATACATACACACCGTCGTATAAGAAGCTCCATCTGACATCGATATTTGGTTTACGTCAGTATTATTATTATTATTATTATTATTATTCTTTATTAACGACTTAATTGCGTCAATTTATTTTAAAGTGAAATTTTGTTATGCGTTTTATAAATCACAATGAGTATAGTTTTATCAATAGTTGTTCTACAATTACTCTAAACTGTGAAAAATTGATGATAATCAATTGAGTGGCTATCTATGTGGCTTTTTACCGATTTTGTAATGGCTTCGGAGGGGGCTTGTAATGACACTGTTAATTTACTTTTAGACGCGTGAACCTTGTTTATCAAAATTGAATCATATATATTATAATGCTTTTTCTAAAAATACATTGTCTCTGATATAATCGACAATTCTAAGACTTTTGGGGACCCATGTTTTAAAGTTCGCAACTCAGACAATTTTTATCGAAAGAGACGAAAATCTGGTATTTCAGAAAGATGTTGCTGTTCTATCAAATACTGCATACATAATTTAAAGAAGTATTATTTGATTTTGAAAAGTTATTGATTATGGCAACCTGTCTACTCAAGATGAATGGATCGTGAAAGGCCAATAGAATCATATTATTAAAGAATAAATATATTTAGGTACCATATCGTACTTAAACCTTCTTCATGTGTATATAATACACTATACTTTCACGTGACTCAATTATTACTTTCCGCGAATGAAAGAAAATCATTTGTTACACTGTTTAAATAGAAAAGTTGTTCTTAATTTCCGATAAAATAATTTTCTTTGACAACATTTATGCTCGCTGAAAGTTAAACCGAATTTTGATTATATTCTTGCAACTTTGGATTAGTTCCGATTAATTTCTATCAGCTTGTTCGATTATATTTATGGTCGTGTCCCGAGCTTCGCAAAGTATTCTGTAAACCGGCTCGTTATTCCTAGCACCTACTGCATTCACCTCGTGCAAGTTCAGTGATCGAACTACAAGCCTGCGTGTTCTATGGAGCTTTCAGTTCAATCCTGGTATGTCAGCTCCCCGAGAAACATGACGCGTGCGAAATCTTCGATCGTATCAACCGAGTGCATGCGATTTGTTCGAGACTAAATCCGAAACCTTTTACATTCGAGGAACGTGCGCGGAATGTTGCTCGCACGGCTTTCTTTTTTATTTGATATTCTGCAAGTTTAGCATGGATAACTGGAAAAAGTGCTCCGCAGGTTGTACATTACCATCCGGAAATATGAAATACGAGGTCTTGCGCGATGGCGAAATCGTAGTACATCATTCCGTGGAGATTCAGTAACGCCGAGAAGCAACGTGATCGAAGTGGAGGCAATATGTTGTCTTTAACATCGTTTGTTATGCAAAGGATAGACTTGAGACCCGTGGTTTCTTTTCGACTTTTGTTTTTCTCGATCGGTACTATACGTTACAATAAAAAAAAGTTTGACTCATCGACCTTGATTTTCAAAATCAACTACAACATAACCTGACAGGATTATTGGAATATTACAAATGAACACTCGATTTACAAATATAAAACAATACCACATTAGACAGAAATAATCAAATGTATCATTAACATTGCATGTACAGTACATTAAAATTTATTCTAAAATTGTTAAAATTTAATTAAATAATGTAAAAAATTTGCATCAAAGGTCATTTAATTCTCGAAGACTTTTGTATTATTCTTACTAATATTACGTTTTTCGTAAGATATTTCCAATTTTTGATACATCTGCTGTATTCAATATTTTCAGCATCCGACATAGAAAACGTTCCCCATCACATACTGACAATGAGTACGTCATAAAACTGTTTATGTTTGATCTATACGTAATCCAATTCCTCGTTTTTATATCTCTCCCAGAGAAATACATGGACGTGCTATTTTATCCTTCGGCTGTCCCCGTAAAACGAAATTGTCAAAAACTTGAAACAGCTGACGAATCATTGATTTTTCAGGGAATGTTTCAATAATTGATCGACATAAAAAAATATGTAGTTCCACCTGGAAAACAAAGTTTATTTGCTTCCTAGGGAAGCTACCTACATATTTCTCCCTCTTCCCAGCGAACCATGGTGTGTTTCAAAGTAATAGAAATAACAGAGAAATTTATCTTCTTTGTACACTTAAATTTCTCTAGTTACAAACTAATTTGATACATGTATCATCTGCATAATATTTATGTAGTGTAAGTAATAGTCAGATTGCAAACATTTGTGTAAAATAAAAAGTTTCTAAGTCATGTTTATGAAACGAATGATAAATGAAAATACATTTCTTTTTCAAACGTTGCATAAGTTGCAACTAAACAGTGTTCTTAAATTTCATACTTAAATTGTATAATTAAATTACTGTAATATCTTTCTCATGTATGTGTAAAATTAGAAATCTAACTATGGCATGTATTAGGTATGCAAAAATCCTAATATTTCGCACAATTTTCCTTTATTTATACAGGATATGTGTTATTTTATATTCATAATGTACTTCTACTATTTCGAATAGCTCTTTTTCTAGCTTTCAATTTCACCGCGGGAAAGTAACAGTGATTTCGAAATAATAAAATCATTCGCGTTTTCAATAACATACTAATTTAAGTGGTCTTATTAAGAACCTGCATGAATCTGAGCACAACTATTGTGCACGTAGAATGCATTCACTAAAAACTGAACAAATTGATCGACATGAATCATTACCTTGCTTCCATCGAACTCAGTGTCGAATATACGTTTAGTACCATAACTGACAAATTTTTATCCCAGCACATTTATGGTTCGCATAAATCAAACTTTTATCATCGTAACAAACAAATCATACTTTATCATACACATATAAGGTCTATCTATTCTTCTGAGGATTTTTCTTTAGGTGACTAACCAGAGCTGTGTTTCACTAAAAATAGAGCATTTTATTTGTACTAATTGAATTACAAATATATTCTTTACAGCTTTCTTACCTAAAAATAGAGAAACGACATTTAAGCCTATTCTCCCTTATCCTTTTTATTCTTCTATTTCTTTAACTTCTTTAAGTTTATAACTCTTTGACATCTCAATGACTTCTCGCCTCTCTTTATACATATAACTCATATCGCTATGCTTCTATTTAAGCACTTTCTATTGTTTTGTGCGCTTTCTATCTTACCGACAATCTACGCGGCAATATTTAAATGGGTTTTGTAAAGTAGTATCTGTACTACTGTATACACATACTTATGTATCTGACAAGCGATTAAAGTTTCGAACATTATAATTTGCTATGAGTTATTGTTATCTTCCTACTCGTTTACCTTTAAATTTTTTACAGTGAACTCAATTACAGAGTAGTAAAATGTGTTTATCGAATAGGGCCCGACTGGACCCGGAACGCTCAGTCTCTGTTTCTTCTTGAACTCCTATCTTTCTCTATAATTGGTGTTAAGAATTCTGTTACGATTGGGTTTATGATGCATACGTGACTTCCTGGCGATTTTTGAGCTGCAAGGGTCTTCTTGGTAATTTATGTATTTTAAGCATCTAGCGCCATGAACCAGGAGAAAGACGCCAAGCCCGAGACGAGACATCGGACCCTTGGTCTTTCTCCTGATGATCACTAGCCATTTTTGACGTATCGTAAACCCCGTGGAACGTGGAAAGCTAGCAGCCACGAAGACGACAGATACTGGATAGATACTAAAAAGATACGAATAAGATACACTAGAAACTCGATCAGAGCCGCGAGGAGAGATACCCGATGACGCTCAGGAACGAAGAGCAGCAGGGACTCGCACAGACTCTCAAGAACTTTGCACGGCCATTGTTTAGAGCGTGGGTGATTCGGTTCGAAGGATCACTGTTTAGAGCTAAGGTTCATTTGTCGCTGGTTCGATGAACACTCTCTGATATTGAAAGTATTTTGCTTTATGTCAATAAACAATTAACACTTATTTAAGGCCGTCACAATGGCCGTACAGAGGTTCTGAGAGTCTAGCGAGTCCCTGCTACTCTTCGTTTCTGAGCGTCGTCGGGTATCTCTTTGGTTTCTATCGTGTTTCGTTGTTGTACTCTCGAATTGATCTTTGATTGACTCTGGATTGACTCTGGCGTCTTCGTAGCTGTTCGCGTTCCACGAAGACTCTTATCCCTACTTTTTCGTACGAGGCGAACACCTATCGGCCAATACGAAATTAGTTGCAAAAGACCAAGTTGCAACGACCTTCGGAATGTTGTTTCCGAAGGTCGATGCCTTGGGTTTCCCCCAAATTCGCTGGCTGCACAGGGTCGCTTGGCGTACGTTAATTTTCACGGTGCACGGGGTTTATGATACGTCAGATGGCTATTGAGCACCAGGAGAATGTCCAAGGGTCCGACGTCTTGTTTCGGGCTTGGCGTCTTCCTCCTGGTTTATGGTGCCAGATGCTTAAAATACGTAAATTGCTAAAAAGGCTCTGCAGCTCAAAAATAGCCAAAAAGTCACGTACGCATCATAAACCCAATCGTTATAGAATCCTTCGTTAGAATCGTTATAGAAAGCCAGTGTGACGGCTTTCGATTAATAAATTTGTACGGCCATTTGTGATGGCCTCAGCATACCATTTACATTACTACTATTCTAAATAAGTGTTAATTATTTGTGAAAATAAAGCAAATAAATTCACTACCAGAGCGTGTTCATCGAACCAGCAACAAATCAATCTAGCACTAAACATTGATCCTTCGAGCGGGATCACGCACGCTCTATACATTTGGAACACCAAGAAAAAATGTAATACCTCAAATCAGAAAAATTTATGGATTTGGAAAGATATGTCCACGTGATAGTCGCTCTTTACATGGATATTTTTGACATACGCGAAGAAATCCATATCGGATTATCGGGTTGTCATTCCTGCTCGGAGTTTACCGGAAACTGATGATAACGCGGGGTCACGGAATGGATCTCCGCCGAATTACACCAATTTCCTCGGACCTAGGCACAGCCGTCTGGTTATCAGGAGTGCGATCGACTGCCGCGATGCAACGGGATCAATTGAAATCGGCTTGAAATCCTATTACTTGCCAATACTACAAAACACGGTGACCCGGTCATTTCAGCATTTATTCCGAGGAATTTCCAATTTTCTCCCAGCATCGAGGACAATAAGACGCCAATCCTATGTACCCCTCACATTGTATACGTTAGCGGTTTGCTGATCGATTATTTTATCTAGGAGCTGGCCACGTCGCGATACAATGTGACCTGGAACTCTAGGATTGCTCCTTTAATGAATAAATCGTTTCCGATTTTATATTGCATTGTAATGGAAAATCGATGGGTAGACTGTTCACACGTATAGTCGGGAACGTAATTGTCTCGGCGGTTGGCGGAAATGCTGGAATTAACGTTACTGTTACATACTCGTTAAATAATTTATATTAGGTTGGGGACAAAGAAATCCATTATTTTTACGTGAACTTCAAGATTTTGTTTAACATTGTTGAATTTCAACAAATAAGTTGAAATGCAAAAATCAATCAAATTATTATTCACCACCGAATATGTTTAAGATGTGAAGGCATGCGATGATTTATTGAATCTCTTCTGATCGTTATTGTTTTTGTTGAATTGATTCGTGTTAGTTACCTGAAATATCTTAAATGAAAAGGACGTATTTTATACCTTTCTTTAAATAATTAAAGTTCTGATTAAAGTTCAATTTATAGTTCTAATAGTGTTTAATAATTAATTATTCCCATAACAAATTTATAATTCTAATAAACATGTTTCCGATTGTCCGATTTAGATCAAATATGCACCGTTTTGTCCTATAATTTGTTGCTATTTTAAAGGTACCTTCATAATGCCTCTCTCGTAGAAGTCTTGGCCCCTATTAGCGAAAAACTCTTGTAATCGACTTTCACAATCACCTTTCGATGCCAATTTCTTATCACTAAGGAAGTTTTGCAATGCAAGATAAACATGTTAATCGTTTGGTGCCAGGTCCGGACTATATGGTGGATGCATCAAAACGTCCCAGCCAAGCTCCTGAATTTTCTGACGACTCACTATAGACGTGTGTGGTCTGGCGTTGTCCTGATGGAACACAACACCTCTCCCTCTTGGCCAATTCTCTCTTGGTCGTTTCTGGTCAATCGCTAGCTTCAAACAGTCCAATTGTTGACGATAGAGATCCAAATTTAATGTTTGACCATATGGAGGCAACTCATAATAAATGATTCCTTTCCAGTCGCATCAAATGCACAACAGAGCCTTCTTGGCCGTTAGTCCTGGTTTGGCCACCGTCTGACCTGCTTCACCAGGCTTTGACCATGAACGTTTTCGCACAATGTTGTCGTATGTGATCCATTTCTCAACCCCAGTCACCATGACAAGGTGACCAAGACATCACAGATGGAAATTCGAACCATCATGGTTTTTTGTGTTCGTCGATGTGGCATCCAAACTTCGAGCTTTTTAAATCCAGCTTTGTGCAAATGGTTTAAAACCGTTTTATGGTCGATCTTTAGCTCCTGGGCGACGCTACGACTGCTAACATGCCGGTCAACTTCGATTATTTCTGTGATTTTGTCAATATTTTCTACGACAGGCCTACCTGTACGAGGCGCATCTTTAACATCAAAAACACCTAAACGGAATCGACAAAACCAAAATTGCGCGTAATTGGCTGTTACAGATCGGAATACCAAAAGATCATTAAGAACAAAATTCACCAAAAAGCCACCAAACATTTTTGCAAACTTTATGCATTAAAACACGCTTTTGAAACAACCACCACTGACCATAATAGAAACTTCGCCATCTTCTGTAACTCCACTAGTGCTGTCAGATCAATCTAATATATATGGTCAAACGACCCTATCATCCAAGATTGTCAAAAATCCTACATTAAATCAGTCCAAAGGAACAACTCGATTACAATAGTATGAACCCCTGCCTACATTGGTATCATAGAAAATGAGACAACAAACAAAGCTCCCAAAGAAGCAGCCAACTCAACTTCCCTCAATCCTATAAATGACAAACTACCAGCAGAGACAATGATCCGCGATTTGACACTGAAGTCATGATAACACTGGAACCATATTTGGAAAGCATCATCCCACCCACGAATAACCACAATAAAAGAAGATTTCTACGGGGACGCCATAACCTGCAATCTACCCAGAAGAGACCAAGTCATAATTTCAAGGATCATGATAGGACACACGAGACTCACTCATCGATTCCTGCTTTCAAAAGAAGATCCTCCTACTTGTAAACCGTGCAACACCCGGCTTACAATGGACCATATCATCACACATTGCAGCAAATTCAACAGAACCAGACAACAGAATAGCATCAAAACACTCTTAGAAGATAACCTGAAGAGCCCCAAAACAATCAATAATCTGCTGAATTACTGTTACGGCGTAACACAAGCGATACAACATGCGCTAGAAATAATTTGTATATCAGGTAAAAACGTATACCTAACTAACCACGCGGTACGCCGACGCTTACGCGAACCCCGGGAAATACCCAGAACTTGGGCCCAACCATGCGACTCTTTGTCGGCTGCACGTAGGCTAAATCGCAGAATAATGCTAAGCACTAATTGGTGCGCTCTTGGACCACCAAATCAGTATAAAAAGTGCGAACAAAATAAAAAAGCAGCACTCGATTAAATACAACAGTACAAGGCACAACCGCTGTCTCTCGGAACATTACCTCGCTTGTTAAACATTTATATTAAAACAATTATACGTTAACTTGACTGATTTATTCATACATTCACTTGCGATTAATTTCTCAACGTGAAGTCGAGCGATACCAGAAAGTATCTTTCAATTGAGTTACCTCAGAGTAACTTGTATTTCGCTCGTCCCGAAACAATTACTTAAAGGAAATCAAAAAGTACAACGAACTGTAATCTCTCCATATCGCTAATAACCCACCAGTGGTTGATGCGACAATAAATAACTAATTTAAAAAAAAACAAGTATCAGAACCAGAAACACCATTCACAATTTCAGCCGCTCGGCTTGCATTTTCGTCTTTATCAAAGACAAATGGTAAAATGTACCGAATTTTCTCTATGTTGACTTCCATTTTTAACACCCTGTAGCTCGCAATTGAATGAACCGAACAAAAAACAGAAAAAGAATTTTTATAGTGCGAAATGTCATCTTTCCAACGAGCATAAATTTGAAATTGGTTGATCAATACTTTAACAGATATCGATCACTACAGCCGTCTACCGAAAAAATAATGGATTTCTCTTTCCCTAACCCTAATATTAATAATAGCATTCTTCTGTAAAGAGATCGTGTTGAATGAAATTGTCAGAAATTTGTAAACCTTCTCACACCTTAGAAATATATTCTCAGAGCTTTGTGGTCTTCGATTGGCTGACTAATTACTTGATTTGAGCGCACGTTATAATAAAAATTACGAAATATTTACATAAAATTAATCTTATAATTCCTATAAAGCGATACATGTCGGACACTTTTGGTATACACTAGGTAAATACGTTTTTATCAAAACATTATTATCCATGAAATTTAAAAACTATATCATGCGAAATATATATTCGAAAAGTTTGAATTTTTCAACAGAGAGAACTAATGAATTCTTTATGGGAAAATGAAAAGTTCCTTTCTACGGAAAGAATGCATCACAGAGGAACGTGAAATGGAATGGAGGAAATAAATGAGAAAAATTTGCAAGACCATGTATCCCCCAGTCGTTCTGATTTGGAAACTATAAGTATTTTTACGTTTCCATAATCCGCAACCATTTAACTTCGTTTATAATTGCTAAAACTCCGATATAAATCACGTAAGAATTAAACGTTTACAAGAACCTTTCCTTATTGTTTCTGTGCTTCTTGTTCACTCCTGAAAATCTCATAGAGAAACACTTTTATTATAAAAAAGGGATCATTTCTCAAAACAATCTTGCTTCGTTCGTCTCTATGAAATAGTCACTGAATTTGTTAAACAGTTGCCTGTGCATCTAGAATTAAATAAAAACAATAAGTAATTTAAAAAAGTAGCAGCTCACCTTAAATAAAATTAAACAATCCTTTCGTACAAAGACATCCCGGTACCTTTAACCCCTTGCACTATTACGTCATCTAATGAGATGATTCTAGTGTCCCGATTACCCTCGTCTACTTTCATTCCCAAATTTCGATGACAGGGGATCAAAATTTTGTTTCAATTCAATAGAAATGATCGGCAGCCATATTTATCGAATCGTGCACGAAATGTTCGTCACGAGTCTGACTCGTTATTAAAACGCAAGTGGTTAGAAATAGCAGTGTTATTCGAAGTGATCAGAGTTACTACTCCACCCAGTATATGTACATCTGAAACTCAGTTCTTTGGAAAGATGTGAAGAGTGTGGATTCTTCGTAGGTTCAGGCTAGAATGCTCCCTTAAAAACGAGACTATCCAGGTCAACCGCGGCATGATCAAACGGGCGTGCTTAGGTAAGAGGCCGGCGCACAAACGGGCCACAAATTAACAGCACTGAAATCGAAGGAATTTCCCGAGTCATGGTAACATCGACATCATTATTGTCGGCATCGCACTCCGCGCGGCCAGTCCCCGGGAAGCTTGGAATTTTCATTCCGTCGTAGATTGCGGGCCAACCTACTGCAACCGCATACGCGGCAAGGCTGCAGACGTTTTCGCGAGATGATGCACAGATATTGCCTATCCAGCCGTTCCAAGAGGGCCGTGTTGCGGTCTGCGCAAGAATAGGAGCGAAGAGTAACAACAACTGCCTCTCCGGTTAACCGGTGGATTTTAAATCGGGTCATCCGCATAAGCGGGGACAATTGAATATCAACCGAGAATAAAGGTCTGTAGCGCATTTTGACCAAAATTCAGTTAACTGTAATAGCATGGTTTACTGCAGACCTGAACAAACTTTATTTGAAATGAAAATAAGTATAAAAATAAGTACAAAATAAAATACTATTTCTAATGATTCGAACCGTTAGCTTCAATGCTTTTATTTGAAAATAAGGGAAACATTCTAGCTATCTTATATAAGATAGCTTCTTTAAAATTCCTTATATAGATCGTTTATTTTGACCGTTTACATTTTAGAAAAAAATCAGATATCACGTAATTCATGCTTAAGTTAATGTAATTTTTTTTATGTATCACTAAACCGTGTTTAATTTCTTATAAAATTCCCAAGTTTTCTACAATTTAAAATTGGTCGATAAATGAAATTGCATAATCATCGATTATGAAAGTAATGTAAGTCCAATTGACAGAGATAGGCGGCTTAGCAGATGTTTGCCGATCAGTAGCCTGTTATTTTACATTTGTTTTATATTACGTGTCATATTACGTGTCAACATGATAAATTCATTTTACATGAAATGAAACGAGATAATTTCGTTTCAATAAAAAGTCTTCAAAATGCGATTAAAAAACAGATAAGAAAAAATACTAATGGAGAACAGGTAAATTGGTTGCAAATATGTTGGATGAGGTTTCTCAAAAGTGCACCAGACACTATTTTATATAAAGCATCGATGAAGGACAAAGAATTTAAAACTATGAATTTATTACCTACACGTCCTGGAAAACCGATGGAATTTGAAAAAATCGCCCTGTCGACTTTGTACCACGATGCCAGGCCTATTACTTATGAAAAATATGAAGAAATCAAACAGTTATTATCTTATATACCTCCGGTGCATCACGCATATTTCGAATCACTGCCACATGCAGAGCATAAGTAAATACTATCAATATCTTGTAATTTTAACAATGTAATTAGCGCCTGCTTCGATTTCCAGCCGTTTGCGGCATTTTTTGGGAATTTTACAACATTGACTTGGAGGGTGGGCTAACGTCCTTCGCCGAGGGGGGGATTTTCGAAAAGATCGTCCCCCGTCAAGTCAATCAGCGAATGGGGATGATGTTTCCCCAAACGTGGCCTTATCGAGCCATTCCGCGAGGCGATAAAAGACCGTACTCCGAAGCAGTGAAAGACGTAGGACACGAGACGTAAGGTACATAAGACATAAGATTCAAACGAGCTATCGGCTAACATAGAAGCGAAACGACTATCGGCCAAACATCATCCAACCGACCACACGGTAGGATTGCTACGACCACTGTGATTCATTGAAAAAGTCGCCCAATGTTAAATCGGCCGGCGACAAGTGCGGGATAGAGAAGTGTTCAATTTTGATTATTTAAACGGAACGAGTTTTCAATATCCTCGACACGACACGCAACAAAACGGAATACATTTCTGCGAATGAAATTATATATATCGATGCACTTGGTAGCAATCGGTCTGTGAGTAATTTTCGCCGATCCAGATCAGCTGCAGAACTCCGTGCGATAATCGGCTGCATTTGGTTTTACGCCAATTGGATCAGGGAATAACCGTCTGGCTCCAACCGCGATGTGATTCATGGATTATATGATTTAAACTTCGCTGCTTTGTTTTTACAACTGGACGCGTTCAGCGTTAAACAATCCGCAGATTTTACGAATTTTACGGAAATTGTTGCTGTGGAATTGAATGCGGTTTATTTTTCGATAGTTAGTTAACTGAAAGAGGTATGCTATCTTATGCTTTTTATTATTCAGAAACTCCTTAACTAAGTTAGGGCATACAACTTCAAATAAAACAGTGTGTTAATTTTTGCAAAAACATGTGTGATGATTAGAAACATGATATTCTATGTTACATGATTTTTCAAATAAACGAAAATGGTAAGATCTCTTCGAAACACTTCGATATACAAATGTAATTCAATTTCTTAGCGTGAACGATTGCCTTGAACAGGAAGTTTCATTTGTTATAATATATATACTGGGAAACGGTTTCATAATTTTATAAAAAATAAATCTGCATAAATTTCCTTCACTTATTGAAGTTGAGATTATTTTTCAAAACTAATTTTTACAAAAAAATGTTTTCTTATATAAAGGTATTAGTAAGTTGAGAAATTAACAAGTATCTACTACAACTAAAATTTGTATTCTACAATGTTTTTGAAAGTTTAGATGTTTATATAACATCTGGAGTCAGCTGTTATTTTAAGTATATCATGTGACATACAGTATAAGTTATGTAAATAAAATATCACAGTCTTGTTAACTAAACTTAAGGATGTACTACTATATACTAACAAACAAGTGTTCTCTTCGTTATTGATAAAATTTCGTACGTGAAAAAAATAGACCAACAAAAGATACCTACACTATCAGAGTTTTTTAAAATTCAGGGAAAAATCTTGTACTCCTTCGGCAAGCAAAAATTGACATCGTTACAAAACCCTCCATTCGATGTTCTCTGCATACAGATGCACGCTCGACATTTCAACTTTACAGTCACTCACACGCACAACTTCCACGACAGACAGTATCTTGGATAGTTTCGGCGATAAAAATGTAGAAACTTGAAGCCGTTTCAGCAGATTCACTAATACGAGTGTCGAACTAATTGCATTTCATTAGCCAGGTAATCTGCCTCTGATCTTGGCGCTCTTCTTATTCTCGAAAGTTTGCATTTTTATTTGTTCCAAACGCCCATTGTCAGCGTCGGGGCCGCCTTATTTCCATATTTATCATTCTACAGGAAAGATTCCTCCGTTAACTTCCTAGCAAGCTTCAGAACTTTTTCCCCTCCTGGATGAAAGGCGACATCGACACAGAAACTTCCATTGTAATTTGTTTCTACAACGAGAAAATTGAAGTGATCGTACGTGTCGTGTTTCCCCGTGCCAGCCGACAGCGACCTTGAGAAATGATCAGGAATTACTTTATTACATTATGTTCCCGATGTATACGGTGTATTTTAGATGGAAATGAATGTAAGGAGTAGTAACAAATGAAAATACCAGCACGGCAAAAACACTTTTCAATTACTCAATTTACGTTGCAGTGGTACAAGTATTTCGTGTGTGGTTTATTATAAACAATTGCAATTGTTGAAGAAACTAACAGCGTGTCGGCTAATTTGTTACATTTCTTGAGCTAAAACTGTTCAAGAAAGCTGGTAAAATGATATTCTTTTTACCAGGATCGGTAGGTAAAATTTCAGACATGGAAATTTTTTAATAATTTCGTAGGAAATACCTACGAGACAATAATGAAATTAAAATAATGTTCGATGAAAATATATGTTTTGTATTAATAATTTTAACAGGTAAAAAGTAATGTATTAGTATTTCTAGATTATTGTGATCACTTTAGAAAGTAT
Organism: Augochlora pura; assembly: GCF_028453695.1. NCBI lineage: Eukaryota > Metazoa > Arthropoda > Insecta > Hymenoptera > Halictidae > Augochlora > Augochlora pura. The sequence goes on from NC_135772.1 coordinate 8,678,029, forward strand.
ACTACTTGGATTTAAAAGAAATTAATACTATACATATTGCGCATATTATACATTGTATATATTTGTATAGATGACCAGTTAATATAATATTGTACAATAATTTTGTCTTATACCGATGTAAATATTTGTAAACATTGTCAGTATTACAGTGTGTACCATTGCAAAACAAAGTTGGGTGGTTATATTTTGCAACAGCTTTTAACTATCTATAATTTGCAATATAATTAAGGGAACTCTGAGATGTGCAGTGAACATAGCCGTAATTTAATCCGTCGCAACTTTCTGTCAGTGCGATCTCGTTCCACAACATTCCGAAGAAAACTTTACTCGTTAGCACATGTTAGAATTTAAAGCCGTGAATCTTGTTCTTATCGAAATATTATCGCGAGGTTTCTGGTTATCAGTAAGTTTGCTTTTTTACTAGCGACGTTGTTTCCGCCCGATCGTAGACAAACTTGTCCGAAATTCTTGTAACCAGTTCCTTTTTAAACAGAAAGACGTTTAATCGTGACGTAATGGCGAATGAAAGTCTTGCAAAATTGTAACAAAATCAGATAATGGAGGATCCCGGAGAATCACTATCACGAAGCAAAGTAATCTCCGAGGTACGTAATAAACGAACTTAGCGCTCGAAGACTCAAACATTTTCTGGATTAATGACAATACCTTTCTTAGGATGGACTAAGAGGACCAGAGGAGACGATAGAATATTTATTGCCGGCGTTCGTTTTAAAGAAGAGCTTCAGCTAGGACAACCTTCCCAAATTATTGAGACTTAATGGGATACGAAAATAATAAACAAGCCGGTGAATAATTTAAAAGTTTCCCAATAAGTCTCGTCGAACAACAAGTAGTCATGTCTTCTATTTTCTTCGAAGTCTGGGAAGTTATTATACCAACAATCTTCTTCGTAGTTACGCCTGCTAAATAATGCATTTCTCTAAAAGTTTTCAACAGTATCAGATATCCACGTTACCTTCACTCGTCTTTCCTGTAATTATCACATATGTAAAACTGTTAAATGAATAATAAAGGAAAATTGTAAAGACATAATTCGTTTTATTTTATACAGTTTCCTAAAATTATGGATTCATTATTATTGTTCTTTCAACATTCTATTAAATACGTATCGTTTTGAAAGTTTTGCATTTTCTTAACCCTTTTCGTATATCAATTGCAATTGTGTAAGTTGTGACACTCAAAACGTTATCTATAATATGCGTCTTTAATAAATAAAATATTTCTCCATAAAATTTTAATAATAAAACGTAATTATGAATTTGACGTAGTTTCGCATCGACAATAATTGAACAAAAAATTTTTACGTAAGAGTGTTTCCGTACTGATTTAACGATTTACGCAAGTAAAAGTTGGAGAAAAATATTTTTCTAGTAGCATAATTTACCACTTAAAAGTATCATTCTGTCTTTAATCATTTTAATAGGCGGCAAGTAATATTTCAGCATCATTAAATGCATTTAATTTGTTATTACTTTAAATCGCTGATACTATTATTATTCGTGTTCTCAAAATCATTAATATTTTTTATATACTAAAATTAAAATATAGGAAGACATTGTACAATATTGTGTTCTATTTTGATTGTTCGGCGCATACTGTAACGACGTGATTTATCTTTTGAATTGTCCACACGTAATATTGAATTCTCCAGAACAAATGGATCTGTTTCGTATGAATTACGAGGAAGTTAACCAGGAACGAATCATATAAGCACGTGGAACTATTGGGTTGGCAATTGAGTGATTGCGGATTTTGATGATCGATGGTCTTAGCACATACTTTTGTTTTATCAACGTGTTCAAAGTAATTAAGTTATATTGTTTTCTTACTGTCTGGACTTTTATCTTTAATTTAGTAAGAAAATTGCACCGATTAATTATTTAGTTTTGTTTTTATTACAGTTTGAAGATGGAAGGGCAACGCGCGCGTCTCAGATATATTTTATTACATTATTTTTAAAAAAGCAAGCATCGCAAGCACGATTTTTATGTTATATATTAGGAGTATAAATAAGTTTCCGCCGTTTTACAAAAAATAGCGCCACTAGTATGTTATGGTTGAAATTGTCTGTTGTAAAACGTTATATCGTAAGGTTGGACATCTGGCAACAACATAACCTTAAAATATTAGCGATTTTGTATCAGCATCATATATGTTTTTGCGTGCGAAAATGTCGAGTTTTGTAATTGTTCATTATTTCCGTCAATATACCCCACAGTTGGCCATCAGCTTTCTATATTTTGTCAAGACCCGCAATAGTGTATTTTGTCTAACGCCCAAGGCCCTTTTACGATTCATTGTCTGCCACGGTCTATCATCGGGACACGCGGATCCTTCGCGGGCCTCACCCGAGGGTACGAGCACTACCTGCGGGTGACGATGAGTTCGGGGCAGTCACTTTCCTTCAGTATACGCTTTTCTTTTAACCAATCAATCTAAGACGACCGTTTCCCTTACTTCTTCCGAAATATTGCAATCTACGAATGCGCTTGTTCCATGTTTTAATACACACCCATACCGAGGTTACCTCGGAGATATCAGTTCGACGAACGAACAGAACAAAACTACACTCTACACGAGATTCATTAGCCTATCCATTACTCTCATCTGTTAGTTATTCGCAGTATTGCAGTCGACTTATAGTATTCGCACAATCAACAGTATTTGTAAATTCTATTTTTTGTTATTAAGTGTTATTATAATAAATAGTTTTTGTTACATTTCCATCGTTCAATTTGATCATCCCTGTCATTTGAAAGAGAAACCGGGAACCGCGCATCTTCGAAACAATCGTGTGTGCGCGGAGAAACATAAAGATTGGTAAACATTAGAGGTGGGCAAGCACATGATGCTCGAGTCGGTTTGAACGCGATCGAGTCGGATCTGGTCAGAACCTGAAAGCTTGTGACACTCGGATACCTGCTTCGAAGTCAGGTCAAGTAGTGTACGGAGTGTCGGTAACTTATCGACTTGACATTACTTAGCCCGACTTTGATGCCTCAAAGGGGGTACTTTCTTTTATCTTTTGGGTACATGAATATCACAAACATTTGAGATCCGACCCAAATTCGAGAAAAATACCCGAGTTGACCCGAATCCGAAGTGTCGGGGCTCCGCCCACCCCTAATAAACGCTACAAACACTGTTCTCTACGATATTTTTTCTACGTGCAATGAAACCAGAGTTAAACGTTGGTCCAGTCACTAGGCTCTATAATCTGATAATAATAAATAAAGAAATTTCCGCGTTGTTAAACACCACCATCAAACCATTCGAACGATCAAAGTAACAACGGTGAAGTTACTGGTACAATGGAAGCATCTATCGAATTCCGACCGACTGTTATATTCCACTGCACAGTTTGATGAAACAATCTCTATTGTTTATTACAAAAAGGACCGTTCTATTATATGGAGTATAGAAAATCTACGTATTATCGCGAACAAGAGCTAGAGAGTTCCACGTAACCGTGAACACGAGTAACATCAAAGTTTCGCGGACGCGGTTCGGTCCGATTTTTGAGTTACCTTTTCTCGCCTGCAACGGAATATTCGTTATACTGGCCACTTGTTTTTTTTATCCGTGATCATTGGAAAGACTCGACGTCGTCACTTGACCCATTTATTGCACCGCAACAATTCTCTTACAAGGAACGAAGGAAGCTGGAAAATAGGGATTAATATTGTAAAACGTCAAATGAAAAGCTTTCCAGGTGAAAAGGGGTCAGCATGCTAACGAAAAAGTGGAGGAGAGCGAGAGAAAGGGGAAGAGAGAGAGAGAGAGAGAGAGAGCCAGAGAGGAGAAAAGAAAGAGAGGGAAGGGGAACTCTGACGGAATGAGCGCAAACGTTTGCCTAAGCTGATTCAGTTGTTCCTGCTAAGCGAGTAATGCAAGGTCCTCTTCTTCCTATTTTCGTCCATTTTTTACCCCGTTGGTGTATATGGAGTGAGAAATAAAAGGGTTAGATCGATCTAGTTTGTAATAAGGGAAGAAACATCATAATCAGAATTCGAGATGAACAACTACCTGCTAAAAATGTATATAAAATCCTATTAAAACGTAAATGATTTCTATTTGGCATAAAAATCCATTGTGACTAATATTGCAGAGAAAGTTTAATTCTTTTCGTTATGAAAGAAGCGGTAATTTCATGTGCAACACATATTATGACACACACTGTAGAGCCCTATCGCTCTCCGCCTTAGTACTTTTTGGCAACATACTTTTAGACATGTGATAACTTATTATTTACTGTTCCTTTTTGCACAATCGATGTGTTTATCTTGCAGCGTGAAATCCCATTTCTGCTGCAGTGAAAAGGTTCGTTTCTTGTTTACTAATTATACATTGTAACCGATTATATGAAAGAAATATTTCTCATGCACACATCCCGGTTTTGAAAAATTAATTAACGCTGCAACATACGTAGAGCTTTTTAACTGCGAATTCGGTTCGCTTGACACCTTTGTTACATAACTTCGAAATGTAATAATTAAAATATAATTAAAATAATACCGCGCCGTTATGAAACATAGAAATCTTTCGGTGGAAAAATAAAAAGGCTACACGCAAAGTTATATATATTTTTTACAGAAATAAGAAGTAACTGAAAGTTTATAAAATCCATTCCCTCCAGCAGTTGTTTCGACGAAATTTCTATTTGTATACCTTTCGAATGATTTTGCTGCGCCAGGAATGCGTTAACTCTTTATACGTCGAGAATTTTCCACTGGCATCAGCAACTTCAACTTCATAACGAAGCTCTTGAAAACGTATAATTTGTCCGGAAAAGAGAAACTTGTCAATATTTCGATCCTTCGTGATGGTTTGCTTTATTAAATGTTATACGGACTTTCCGTTCAAACTTGTAGGTCTTAACAAACTTTGGTTTATTTTACAGTGAAAACGTTAATACTGAACAATGCTCATACATTACTGTCCAAGCAATTACCATTAAGAACGGATTTGTAACATGTATAGTACGTAAAATATTGTCGAAAGAGTCATAGCTAATGGACATCTGGTAGCCAAGATAAAGATTAAAAAGAATACAAGGACATTTTCGTAATAAATATTGTTTATATGTTTCATAAGGTTTGTCTAAATTCTAATTAAAAAGGTCATGCACTGTGATTTTTAACCCCTTGCCGTATTTTTATGAATCTGACTCGTCATAGGAATTTCTATTAATATCTTGTTATATATAAATGTTAATCCGTTCTTTTAAGCCGGAATAACATTCTATCCTCTTGTCATCGGTATTTAACCATTTAAGTAAATGTAGACAAATGCAATAAATATTTCTCCTTTTCCTTCTAAGGAATTATTACAGTAGAAAAAGTGCTCATCCTTGTAACTATGAAGAAAATAGTACGGCAAGGGGTTAACTCCTACTTCATACATCATTCTACTTTGTGTCTAAAATTGCAAATCACTTGATAACACTACATACATATATCTAGAGATTGATATTTGCAGACTTCGCGTCATGTAAATCTTTATAGCCATTTATGAAACTATAGAAGGATAATAATCCGGAGATAGTTACTTCAAGATGTAGTCAACTTTGACAGGTTTCTGACAACAGAAATGATTCAATACATATCATAATTATCTAGGTTTTACAAGTGATTTACCGTGCATTCGCCAAAAGGAGACACAGCGTGTTTACAGCGAGCCACAAAAGTATTCAAACGCTCTAAAATAAAAAGTTTGACGCGAAAAAAATGTGAGGCCCATTACGAATTACAAAATATTTTTATTCCTCTCGTAACATACAAGTATCACAGTGATACATGTTAAATTTCAAGCGTTTTCGATAACATAACACTACTTATAAAAGATTGGTTGCCAACATCAGCTAAACGGACGCCACAAAAGTATTCGAACGATTAAATTAGTAATATATATTTTGCATAAATGTAGAGTTTCAATATTTTGTCGGTCCTCCATGAGCACTTACTATGGCTTGCAAACGTCGTTGCATGCTGTCAACCAAAGTTTCTGTTATTTCTATTCCTATTTTATTCCAAACATCAAAAATTGCTGTTTTTAATCATTCCTTGGAATTGATATTATATTTACTAAGTTGTCTGCTAATTTCTGCCCATGAGTGCTCAATTGGATTGATATCCGGACTTTGTGGAGGTATTTTTAAAACATATATATGTACTGTTTATCAATATGTGCGGTATGCTTAGGATCATTGTCCTATTGAAAATGAAAATCATCTACTATTCCTAGTCCGCACTTTGATTCAAATTATTCTTTAATATCTGCATATATTTATATTTATCTAATATTCCATCAATAATGACGAGGTTTCCAACACCATTGGTCGCCATACAGCCCCATACCATTATCGATCCACCTCCAGCTATTTTAACCGTGTTTGGTGTTGCTAGAAAGCTCAATACTCGTTTGGACTCACAGATAACTACGTCGCAAATTAGGTCGCAATAGTATTTGGTACAATGTATCGAAGTAATTAAGGACGACCACGATCGGTAATAAACATGTAATTGTTCACGAAGAAAATTCAATCGAGAAACTTACCTAAAATCTTACATAAAAACGATCGCAATGCTTTACACACTGTAGCGAAACTGTGTTATAGAATCTCCTTTTTTGCGTTGTCTATGGTTGTGCGACAGGTACACGTTGTGTAGCTGTTTAGAATGTTCAGCGGCTGTTGTAGTTGACGGTCATAGCGACCCAATCGTATGCCAATAATTAACATAGTGTCTTATAATTTGATTGAATAGTGTACCTCGTAATGAACTACAGAACACGGTATTGGAATGATCGTTGAACTGCGAGACACCCAGTATACATTCTTTTTTAGCGTTTCCTACTCTACCTCCTGCGACCGCCAGGAAAAGCTGCAGTCAAGTCCTCGCATAATTCAACGACTGCCAGCCCGACCCCGGCTCGCCAGAGAATTCCATCCTTGAAAGCGCCACGGCTTTTATTATCGTCCGACTGGAGACCGTTGTCAAAGCGGCTCGTGATTTAACAATTTCCCTGGATTTAATCTCTGGCAACGTCGGCGGACGAGCGTGTAACGAGGGTTCGTAAACCGGTCCGCGCACCAGGTCGCGTCCGTGTCTGCGTTCGCGTCGATACCGCGCCGATGAAAAATCGGCCAGCGGTTTTTGCCCCGGCCGGAAGTTCGGCCTCATCTCCACGACTGGCCGCTTAATACAAAAGAGGAATCGATATTAGGGATTGCTCTGCTTCTGGCTGCGCGCCGGCCCTGCCAATCGAGGTTCGTTACCCCACGGCTTCCCCGAAATTTCTATTAAACGTTAATTAACGTCGCGCCCGGCCTCCTCTCCCGCACAGCCGAATATTAAAAAAGTCCGAGCATGTTTTGGCAGCATTCTCGGTCGATCCTATCAGTAATTTATTCCTTTTTCGGTCTTAATTGAATAAATATGGATATGTGCGGCTGGAGTGTGTCCCATTTAACTGAGAACGCGGCCATATTGAGCGAACTGGTGAACGAACCGCACGTTTTTCCGCGGAAATTACGCAGCCCGAGAGAATATGTTGTGTTTGAACAATTCGACGTTGATTCGAACGCCAGATTTGTGAACTAGAAGAATAATGTCCGTGAAATGGATTATAATGGATGGACTTCGCTTCAATGATGGGTATGCATTAACTTAAATTCGCTTAAATTGTGACTAGCTGTCTTTTCCTTTATAGCAACAGAAACGATGACTACGTAACAAGAAATGTATTTACTACCGTTTTCATTCGTCCGCTGGTACAATTTTCATCACGCGCGTATTCAACTTTGGAAAATCATTGGCTAGTACACTGCGCGACAAAGCGATAGGACATCCCAAAATTTGTCATGTTTTTCAAAACCAATAATGCATGGAAAGGTTTTGAATGTAGCTGCATAAACAGTGCTCCTTCTTTATTAACACGTGAGAAAACCTCCAGTGATTATGATTTTTTACAGGAATTATATCTGTTTATGTAAAAGACGAGTACGACAAAATGATAGGACATGTGCAGAAAAAATATGATTTTTATTTAATTTTAATGTTTTATTTAATTTTAATAATGCGTACACATTCCTTTCTTTTCTAGAATCGCTAACATTCTCCTAGGTAGTGATTTATATCATTTTTTTTAAATAACTACGCGAAATTGCGTTCCAACCTTCTCCAATCGCGGCTTTTAACTCTTCAATTGAATGAAATTGTTTACATTTTCTGTAGACGTTACGAGATAACTGTCCCCAGACATTTTCAATGATATTCAAATATTATTGGTGATCTCGCCGGCCAAGGTAAAAGTTGAATATTATTTGATTGAAAATATTTTTTTACCGCTTTGGCCGTATGCACTGATGCAATATCTTGCTGAAATATGAAGACTTCTCTACTAATTCGTTCCGCATTTGCTGCAATTTCTTCATCAATTAGCTTTATATAATTTCGCATTGATAAAACGAATATTTGTTTTCCCTTTATGTATAACGAATTCATCCCCAAACCATGATTCCTTCTCCTCTCATCCGATGCTTAACTTGAAAGATCGGTTCCTTTCTAAGGTCATGAAAATAATACGACTGGTCAATCGAGAGTAAATCTTCTTTCATCTTTAAAAAACACTTTCTTCCACTTCTTCATCCATCTAATGTGCTCTTTGGCAAACAACAATCGATCAGCAATATGTTACTTTGTTAAGGGCGGCTTTCTTTGAATTTTTTTACGTTTTATATGATCATATTGTTGTAATATACGGTGTACATTCCTTACAATGGTTTCCATTGCTGCTTCCTGTGCTATTTGACGTGCTGTCAGAGTGGAATTTCACGCAATTCATAATATTTTCCGTGCATCACGATTATTCACAGCGCGCGGTCGACCTTTGCTTTTCTTTTTACCGTAATTCTCGGGGTCTTTTAAAAAGTTTCTAATTAAATTTCGACTTCTCCCTATTAATTTCGATATTTTCGGAATGTTTGCATCGTTTTTTAAATTTAAAATAATTTTTTTCTCGGTTTTATTTAATTCGGTACCACGGCGCATTTTCAAAGATGTAAGCTAATATTTTTAAATATCTAATTACTAAATCTTTATTATTCACTGCTTATTATTGAAAAATAAACTATTAATAGGCACTTTGCTTCTGACTTCTCTGTCACTATTGTCCTATCATTTTGTCGTATCCGGTTTTCACAGAAACAGATATAATTCTTTGAAAACCACGTAAACAGTAATTGCTATTTCATGTATTACTGAAATAAGGATACTGTTTATGTAGCTACATGCAAAACCTTTCTATACATTATTGGTTTTGAGAAACACGAAAAATTCTGGAGTGTCCTATCATTTTGTCGCGCTGTGTAGATGACGTGTCGCGTATTCAACGACAGACGGAATTAAATCCGAAGTGGGTTAACTCGCACTTACCAGTAAAAAATTTCGTATCCCGAAGATTCGCTAAAAGAATACACTGTTTGTTTTCGTACAGAATGCCGTGGAACTGATGCCAAAGAAAAAGGAAGGGTACGTTACAAACGGCGAGGAAGATAGTCGGAGTTAGTATATAAAAACGAAGCCGAGGGTGGAGGATGAAGAGCGACAGTGGGAGGGAATGTTGTAACGCGAAGATAGCACAAAGAAAGTGAAATGAAAAGGTAGAATGGTGAACGGGGGCGGAGTGAGGATCAAATGAAAATGTACACGGACCCAACCGATCTTTTGCCGGTCTCGTGTACACGCTTCGCGCGGCGCTACGGCATGCAAAAACCTCGCGACAAGATAAAACGTTTTCTGTTCCGAGCTCGCCGGTTGCCCTAAAATTTCCGGATGAGATACATTTAAAATTTCCCGCAAAATCGTCGATGGAAGCCCGCCGCGCGTCGCGCACGAATTCACCGGCATTAATTTTGCAAAGTGCTACTTGTATGCCGCCCTCGCGGCCGCGAGTAAACTTTGCATCAATCTTTTTCATATATTTATTTTCGGTTGCTTCCGATGTCGCACCAGCTGCATTCGACCGCGTATATGTGTTCGGTGCCTTTTTGTTTTCGTGCTGCTGAAAACTGACCAAAATCGATACACGAGGGCCGCCTTCGTGTTTTGATTCTTCCGCGAATGAAACATTAATTGCTTCCCACGGAACGTCGGACTTCGTTTATTCGTGAATCTTCCATTGTTATTTCTTGTTTCGCTTTTAAAAGCTTTCAAAAATTCCTGTTGTTTCTTTGTCGGATTTCTGGTAAATTTCGATTGATCCGATGTTTGAATAATTTATGCATGGAAATACAGAGTTGGAAAAAGTAATGCAAAAACCACTGGCAACGCAGGCAGACTTCTCGACGACAATATTGTAAATAAAAGGAAACTACAGCGTGGGAGTACAAAATTTCGCTGGATTTCTGTCCAGGAAGCAAGTTTTGCGGTATAATTGTAAACAATCATGTCTTCAACACTCTAAGGCAGCTCTGAGGCACTACTAAAAATTGTTATGTTATTTTTCAACTAATTTCCACGTTATTAAATTGGTTTACGTTCAGAAAATTAAAAGTGTAAGCATTGTACGATCAAATAAGCATATTTTAAATGTATTTTAATGATGTCAACAATTAGATTAAATCGAATACTTTTGTAGGTACACGTTGATGACAATTATAACTATCTTTAAAAAATTCAAGACTTTTTTGTATAGAAGCGGCGCAATCAACAGAATGAATCTTGACGGCGAAAAGGAAAAATGGGTCGCTTCTGCATGATAATATAAACCACGAATAATGAATGAAGCTGCGCCGAGGAAGTTTTCATTTTCGAGGAAATTGCTTTCTAAAATGCTCGGGAGATACGCTCGTTACAATATTTTTTACGAACTCGCTTAATTATTTATCTAATGATGACGTTGAAACGTATATACATGTAATAAATGCAACGTGTCGAGTGTTGGAACAGTTGAAAAAGAACTACGTCATTGACGGTGGTAATATGCGGTGAAAATATAAGAACGTATTTTTACCGGAATTACAGTAAACTCTCAGCTCTCCCTACATTTGACGTAACAGGCATGCACACGTGAAAACGGTAGACATTTGGAAACTCGCATGCATTTAGCACTGAATACGACGACGCGTAAAAGTTTAAATTCGGGATGGACGCTTTAATTTCGGGCAGTTTTGAGTCTTTAAAGCGAAACCTTGTTTTATTTTCATCGTACTTCCGCTAAACGGGGAAAACGAGAATGAAAGCTGCAGCGTTTACGTCTGGAACAGTTTACAGCTTGAGTTTAGTCATGGCCGGATTTTTCTAATTTAACAGAACAAGCTTGGGTGATTACTTAATATTCGTTTCCCGACCTTCGCGGTTCTCCATTAATCTTACTTTAAAATTGTCTTTATTACCCGTACTCTCCACTTACCGCTGCCTCGCTAAAAACCCAATTTTCGTAACTTCGCGAGTGCTGAATCGTTTAAATAGTTAAATTTATAACTTAAGTTATAAATCTTCATTCGCAAGTATGCTTTCGCACCGATCGTCGCTTAAGATTACAAAAAGAAGATTACAAAAAACCTTTAACCCTTAGCGCTGCGCACGTTTTTGTACCACTGCCTACCAGCAACTCCGGCACATTTTCGCAGCGGAACGAGTTGTGAAGACGGAGTCTTATTTTAAGTGAGAAGAATTACACGTGCTTATGAATGTTTTTGATTTTATTTATTTTATACATATCCACCTTCTTCTTTTAAATGAAATGTATATTTTAAATTTTGTAATTCACCATGCTGTGATATCTTTGTGAACAATCTCCCATGTGCATTCTGGGTTTACTTGAGCAAGAGTCACAGTATTCACTTGTTTGACGTCTGCCATCCCTATGTTTCCTTGTAGAGCACACAACACAGTCCATCTTTGGACCTTTCCCCATTATGTGCAGTTTTCCGTTTAGTCTGATTTCAGAAATTGATGTAGAAACTCTTGTTCTCTCCTGACGAAAATCTCCTACGAGTTGATCGACTAAAATTTTCCTGTACTTTAAATGCGTCAGTGCTTTCTCATTTTTATTGTACTGTACAGTTTTATACAAGATGTATGAATTAATTATTGACATCTCCATTTCCCCCAAAGAATAGTTGGGGCACGTTTCAACTACAGATAACAATTGTCAACGCTGGACTCCGCAGCGGAGCTTACGGAGTTACGGAACAAATGACGGATGGCTCCGTAGCGGAGCCAACGGAGCGCTAAGGGTTAAAAAGTAAACCATTTTAATTTAAAGTACAATTATTCAACCGTAAACTATAGACATGCAAATGGAATTCTAATTAAGATGTTGCTCTGAGAAAATCTCACAATCGGACATAACTTTCGGACAAGAAAGATTATTTAAAAACAACTCGGCAATTTTTTTCTTATTTCTCACCTATTTTTAATAACTGATGAATAATTGTAATTTCAGAAATTAATCTAAAAAAAGACAAGTAGGCACTGTAAATGATTTGACTTGTGATTAGTTTGCGAATTTCTTCGCGAAATAGTTATTGTTTACATCAATTATAACATACAGAAATCGAACAATCATTTTTCTGTTCCACTAATGATCGTGAGAGGTTGGAACTAATAGGCTGGCATTCGTAGACGCTTTTAGTCTGTGTGTCGCTTTAAATGACACGTACAATTTTTGTCCTAAATTCATAAAATATGCAATGTACCTAGAATAGTAGAGATGTTTCGGACCACAATCGATTGAAAATACATTATTTGAAAAGCATCTCCTTAACATTCGAACTTTCTCAAAAGAATGTTATATCAAATTTCATGTAAATTTCCAATAACTCTTTCCTCTAGACCTTTCGTTTGTAATGACTCTTCCTATCCGAATGTCGTAATAAATATAATAATGAAATAGATAAATAATACCAGTAAGATTATAGCCGGAACATATTACAGTAGTTCAGTGGTGATTATTCTCAGCCGGTCCAATCATTTCAAAACGGAGACAATCGATTTTCCACAACGATCACTGCAATTGTTTGTGGAGGCACGATATTTGATGAATTCTTGTTGGAGACTGGTGAATTTTCATCTTCGTTGATGTTTCGCTTTGAAATTACTAGCATTCAGTTTAACTCGTGACATTACCAACGCTTCCGCGGATGTGTCACAGTAACATATTTCCGATGTTGACGTATGGATCTAAGCTTTTCATTAGGAACAGTTACACGCTCTTAACCGTACATGTATACCAGTAATGGTACATGGTTAGCACTGCTATTGGAGTGCCTCGTTGCGTGCATCACAATCGACTAACGATACGAGAGAGCGGTTGAGTTCTATGAAAAAATTTGGACCGTTTATTTTGAAAGTGGTGTAAATATTAGTGGCAAGAAAACAGAATTTTATTTCGACTTAAGAAAACGAAATAACATTCATATTTAACAGGTTATTGTTATAAATCATAATCACGAGTCAGACTCGTCAAAGGTACGGCAAGGGGTTAACAGCAACATGAATTCAGCTGTCCGTGAACGCTTTAATACATTGACTGCCACGACGCAAACTCAAAAATTTCATACAACTGAGCTGCTTTATTTAAACAAATCGATGGTAAAATATTAAATCGTTTGATATTAATTATGTTTGCTGCATTTGTTATACTTCTGGGATCCTATTAAAATCGAGAAGTTATAAGTTATAATAGGTTAACGTAAAAATTTATTGAACTCGGTTATATCAAATGATACAACATTGAAAATAATTCGATAAATTCTTAGTAAATTTTAACTAAAATTCTACAAAATCCAAATCATTTAATTAATAAAACTAAAAGTAGAAAGTCAAAATTGATCATGGTGAACGGTATTTGAACTCTTTTCTTAAACATCTTAATAAAATTCAGTTTGTTCGAAAGCGTTACCATAAAAATGGATTTTGGAAGCTGATGAAAAATTACTGTCATTCATATGTGACCGTCGCAGTACCTAACGTGTTAAGTAGGATTTCCCATAAAATTGTATGGCTAGAAGAGAGTCAGCATGAAAGAGACACTTTTGCTTCGGACACAAACTGAAACTAAGAGACCATTCTATTTTTACTTGGTACCATTGGAAAGGTCTGACTATGAATGTACGAGATGCCGTTAACTTACTTTTACATTTCCATTAAAGGAGAATGACTATTGTTAAAGGATTGTGCTGGCTTTGATAGAAAAAAGTACGTTAAGGAAAATTGTTATTCGAAGCTTTGGCAGTTTATATTAGAGACCGTCTCATTGAAATGTTTATTATTGTTATATGGACCGTTTATTTTGAAAAAGTCTTCAAAATGCGATTAAAAAACAGATAAGAAAAAATACTAATGGAGAACAGGTAAATTGGTTGCAAATATGTTGGATGAGGTTTCTCAAAAGTGCACCATACACTATTTTATATAAAACATCGATGAAGGACAAAGAATTTAAAACTATAAATTTATTACCTATACGTCCTGGAAGACTGCTAAAATTTGAAAAAAGGGCCCTGTCGACTTTTTACCACGACGCCAGGCCTATTACTTATGAAAAATGTGAAGACATCAAACAGTTATTATCTTATATAACTCCGGTGCATCACGCATATTTCGAATCGCTGCCACATGCAGAGCATAAGTAAATACTATCAATATCTTGTAATTTTAACAATGTAATTAGCGCCGAAAATTGAAAATGCTACTTCTATTTTCTTTCATGTCATTATTTGTAAACAAAATTGGATTAATATGAAGTATATTTTAAGTGATATTTGTCCATTTGCAGCCCGTAAGTATACATCAGTTTAGTAAAATACGCCTAAAACAAATTTATATAACCAAATTACATATTGATAAAGCATTAGAAACATTGCCAGCCTTCATATAATTTGCCTAAATCTTTTAATTAACGGATATGTTAACCTTTAATTTCTCGAAACAAGAGAAAATGGACTTACACCATTTTCAAAATAAATGGTCCATTTACAAACGAATCGAGTGAAGAAGTAATGTTTCTGATTCGGGTTACAATGTTGTAAGAAAATCTTCCCGTTTAACCCTCTTAGTATCGGCCAAAAGAGTCTGTATCTGAGCAAAATGTTCAAAACTCGTTTGACAAAGTTTGATAAAATTTCGGAAAGAAATTGCAAGAATTTTGAAATCTATTATATAAAAATAAGTCGGGTTTTCCTTCCTGACGCTATAACTCCAGAACGCACGAACCGATTTCCACGGTTTTGCATTCGTTGGAAAGGTCTCGGGCTCCGTGAGGTTTATAGCAACCAAAATTCTGGAAAAATTTCAACAGAAAAGCAGGAAAACAGGGAAAATCATTTTTCACATACAGCGCCATCTCTGATACATAGCATGTACTACAAACCAATATGGTTTATAAAACAAAAAAAATAACTTTCCTTCATCTTTTAATCCCCAAACGAAATGTTACAAAAAACGAAGCCATCTGGTGGCGAAACGGAGTTCGCCAGGTTTGCTAGTGCCTGATAAATAACAAATTCAAGAAAGAAGAAGAAATAAGAAATGGAATTGTTGTTTAATAAAAATATTAAGAAAACTCTTTTCAGCAATAGCCAACAACGATATATCGTTGTTCGGTACTAGGAGGGTTAAAAGTCAGAATCTTGGCTAAAGAACAATCCAAACAAGATTAATTTCATGTTATAAATATATTAGGCTTATATTATAATAATACTGACAAGATATGATAGCTTAAAGATAATTTCATAATGTGTGTAATAATCTTAATAATTATGACGTTACAATCACATTGTAAGAAACCAAATTAAATTATTATAAATTAAGAATTCTGATATATATGTATTTAAATAAAAATGTTGTAGTATTTGAAATTCCAGAGAAATATTCTTGCTTAAAAATACGAACTAGTTATTCTTGTTACGGTATACTCGTAATTCCGTTCTTATCAGAGTAGACGTCACCGAAACAAGGGTTCGGGTCACGCGCAATCTCACGAGACGAATATTATATAAATGTAAATTAGCAAAACGTTGTGTAGGTTACTAAAATTCGTCACACTAATAAACATACAAAGAACAGAACATAAAATGAGTAATGCAATACGAATTGTTGGTAAACTGTATATAGACTGTGCATAGACCGGAGAGTTTGATCTTAACAAACGGATGCATTTTAATTTTCGAAAGCGTGAATATAATTTAAAAAATTATGAATACAATTTGGAAAAATGGAGATATAATTTGCAGGAGAATGAAATTGGAGTGCAAAATCAATGTAACACACATAAAGATAAGCGTTTTTAAAAAAAAAACTCCACAGTCTAGTTATTACAATTTTGATGGTAAAATTTGATTGCATCCCAACAGTGTTAAATTACCGCAAAATTTGTAAGTTATGCACGAAATATACTATATGTGGAAAACTGTGGAACTGTCTAGACGCACGAGATGGCAATCTCGAAATGATTTATTAAACCGTATACAGTATCATCGATAAGCTTGAAATACTTTTCCATACAATGGAAGCCGCTTATGGCATATTGTAGTCAATCGCAATTAGTAACTGCGAATGGACGGCAGTTATGGCTGCGTAGTTAGCGTGTTTTACGAGCCACTATTTAATTGCTCAAAATAATGTTTAACCGAGCATTCAAGTTTCAATGGTCGCTCGAGCATTATGCTTGTGGCTGCAAGGTAAAGCGATATTCAGTGAGATAGTTTTCAACTATTCAGAATTCAGATATCAAAGGAATAATACTTCCAATGTTATTAACGGGTATGTTCAAGTATACAGGATGTTGCATCTATATTATTCAATTGAATATATTTCTCGTCTTTGCAGATACAACAGTATGTACATATCCGTTTAGAGAGAAAATCAGTTGACAGAATTACCTGAGAAAAGGTTAATTTTTACTTTTAAAATAATATAAAATAGAAAACTCAGAAACGCTAAATGTTTATTCACAAAATTAAATCGCACGAAAAGCTTAAGGACACACACATCAATTCAATATTATAATTTATTAATGTTTTACTATTAATATTTACTATTAATATTTATTAATATTCTAAGTTTATACATACAGTACAAAGGAATAGGATTATGTA
Organism: Augochlora pura; assembly: GCF_028453695.1. Classification (NCBI taxonomy): domain Eukaryota; kingdom Metazoa; phylum Arthropoda; class Insecta; order Hymenoptera; family Halictidae; genus Augochlora; species Augochlora pura. The sequence continues at coordinate 8,695,154 of NC_135772.1, forward strand.
ATCAAAATGAAAAATTAGTGTTTAAATTCGATTAAATATTTCATTAAATAAAATATGTAGTATTGGCAGTTTTACACAACGTGCTTGCAATAACGAAATTCCACGTCCTAATTATACATTTCAATATATACATTACACGACATAAGAGGTTCAAAAGTTAGGAAATCAAGTTTCTTTACTGTTGTAAATTAAACAACAAGTACAATGTTTTCACATTTTTCTCGATTAGATGAGTATTATTAATTTCGCGAAAGCAGCAGCGAAATTTCCACTCGATCACCTACAGGTACCGTTGTGCAACATTCCATTCATTTACCGTCCAAGTCATTGTGTAATTGCAAGGGTAACATCTCGGGGCTTTGCTTACGGAAGTAATGGGGCCATTGGTATGCAAAGTTGCAATTTATCAACGGAAATAATCGTTGAAGCTAATGAAGCTAAGAGGAGGCCGCCTCGCTGTTACTAAATGTTTCTCTGAGATTTTAAACGTGAAATTAGTTGCGATAACACCGATTTCTATCTTGATTATTACATAATTCGTGAAATCCTAGGATCTTCTTGCAGATATTCTTAATTTCAACTTTGATTACAACTTTAATGACCTGGTATCTTCAATGCGTTTCTTAAATCGTATCAATTGAAAGTATTTTAACTAAAAATAGTAAAAAACATTTGTATGTATTGAACATTGTTTCTTGAATGAATATTGACATGCGGTTATTAGAAATACAATATTTGGAAAAAAGCAACTCTGAAAAATTTCGAATTTAAATATTTTATTTGTTCTTTATTTAGTAAGCAGTATTAGAGACTTTTTTAAAGCAACATGAAGCAAATTCCACGTAAATCTGATAACAAGGTAATGAATTGTAAATTGTTTTACAATATGTAATTTGCGAGCGTTATGAAAATTTCTTTTCTTTAACCTCTAAATGAAATTGTTAAACATATAAAGAACATGGATAAATATTTTCAAATTGATTACATAGTTTTATACAATATAAGAATCTGTATGAATATTCGATATCGATTTAAAATCCATAAGTATTACTTTCATTATGAATGTGCCATAATGAAACCAGTTTAATCGATCCACGCGTTAATGAATACAAAAATGTTACTCATCTTAAGATGTCCAGTGGGTCAAAAAAGTATGGGCACAACCAGTTTTCTATGAATATCATTAAACTATAAAGTAGTCTATTAACATTAACTATGTTTATTAGTGTCTTTTGACGCACATAAATAGTATGTTTACTGAGAAGTCTCAGGTATTTGTTATAAGGAAATAAAGTCAAGGAAACGAAAAATCCAGAGTCAAAATCGCAAAATGATGGGCTCTGAGGTCACCTAAAGTAACATTTTCATTAGCGAAAAATAATAACGAATAAGAGGCGGGCTTGGCTGACGAAACCTGTTCAAATAACCTAGATTTTATTGTAAGGATCGAAGCACCACAGATAATGTAAAACATCGATTGATCTGGTCTCGTAAAAAGATCCGCCGTTCGACAGTTACTCAAGAAAACAGCCGAGGAGTAGTAATAAGTGAAAATCTATATTCCAATAACCATCGGGACGAAAAGAGATACAGTAGAACGCTTGACGCGCCGGCATCAAATTCCACGATAGGAAAAAAGGAAGAACTAATTATAAACACACCCTAACGAGACCGAGCCAAGGAAGCGTGATACTAGCTAATGCACAATGAAATTGCGCTCGAACAAGCAAGCGAAGCGTGCCGTAAAATTTAGTTCCGCGGCGTGTGCGGGATGACGTGATTTCCGACGCGCGCGTCGCGGCGTCGAGTGTGCAACGTGACCGCGATTATCGAAGAAAGTCGCGCGATCATAATAGAAAGTCGATGTTTATTCCCGAGGGCGATGGCAGAGCCTCGCGGGGCTGCTTCGGAACAGTAATTTTCTAAGAGGGGCGGGAAAAGGGCGGCGCGGGGTGGTGGAAAGGATCATTAGTCGTGTCGCCGGGTGTGGAAAGCACGATGCACGGCCAACAAACGCGCCTCGGCCACGTATTCCGCGTGCACCGTGAATAATTTCCCGCGTGTGCGCGTGCCAGTCGCTGGAAATTGTTCTCTGTACACACTGTATTGCGACAGAGTCTGCAGGTATAACGTGCAATTTGCCAAAGCGCAGGGCAAATGGCTCCGGGCGACTTTCATCCTTCCGCAGGGTTTTCGCAGCTCGCGAGAAATGGCCGAGAAAAGCGAGGAGAGGGAGCTTGAGAGAGATAAAAGTAGAGAGGGAAAGAGAAAGAGAAAGAGAGGAGAAAGCGAGTATCGCGCACAGGAAACTGCATTTCGGGCTGAACACCGTGTAAGGGACTCGCGACCCGATCTTCGATTTCGGTAGAAAAATATGAAATCTATTTCGTCGTCAAAAACCCGGAACCCTGGATCAATCGCGATCCTTTTGAATATCCAGCTCTAGATAAAGGGTATCGAAGAGATATCGTTCTCGGCGAATAGAGTATGCGATCGCGAGGAATGATTCAAGCAATCGCGATCGACATGATTGTGTCTTCGCGATTCGGATGGAGTTTAAAGAGGAATCGAGCTTTGATAGACTCCTTCTGGTTGGCGGTGTCTCCGATGTCGACTGTATTTTCTTTTTCGACGAGCATACGGAGGTATTTTGCGACGGAGGTTTCAACAGACCAATAATGACGATATAAACGTTATATGATCTTGAAATGACCTTCGAAATCAAAAATTAAATAGGAACGACAAATTTTTGTCTATCGAGATTTTATCGATGATGATGTCATCCGGGAATCTGTAAGTGTAAATAAACATGTACATTTTACATTGTACAATAAACATTGAGAAACATGCATTATTGGTCATCGGAAAATCTACGGTGGTTAAGACAGGTGGATAGACAGAGACCTTGCACCGTAAATATCTGATGCGGTATCTTGAGCAATCAAATAATCGGTCCTTATTTTATAAATGGTACATTAAATGGGTAAAAGTACGTAACATTCCTGCAAAATGAGTTACAGATGCTTTTAGACCATTAGACATTCGTAGAAGAATGTGGTATCAGCACAATGGTTGCCCAGCCCATTCTACACGTCGTGCAAGACAAGTTTTAGATACATTATTTCCAAATTGTTGGTTTGGACCAACAACGCCAGAGGACATGAAAAACAGGATAATAACAGCTTGTGCTGCAATTAATCTTACAACATATCAAAGGGTCAGAGAGACTTTTATTGTACGTTTCAAAAAATGTATCGATGTGGAGGGACATCATTTCGAACATTTGTTACAATGACAATTTAAAAAGTAGGTTCGTAAAAAGGTATTACAAATTTTATGATGGGGCTACGTGATAGTAAACATGTTTATTTACACTTACAGATTCCCTGACGACATCTTCATCGATAAGATCTCGATAGACAAAAAAATATACAATTATAAGCAAAAAACATCGATGACCTTGAAAACTTCGAAAAAAATTATTATAGAAAAAGATTTTTTTGCAGTATGATAGCTTTCTCCAAACCATTGAAATAGCAAAAAAAATTTCATGTACCTCCGTAATTAGAGGAGATATTTAGGTGGCCGTACTTAGGTGGCCCACCCTGTATAATCGAGGAAATATTAGGTTGTTTCAGAAGTGATTTCTGTCACTTGCACCGTGTCGCTAATCAATATGAACGTCCATTTCGAAATGCAACGACAACGTTACATACAGGATTAACGCGTTGATTAGGTGATAATGATCTTTAAGTAGCTTTTAAAATTCATTTCTTTTCTAATAAATCCGAATAAACTGAATGCTAATAGGATTTTTATAACGCAAAAGAATTAGACTAATAGTCAGTATAATTCGTTATTTTATTGGCTTTATTAAGTAAATGATTTTGATATCGTGAATATTTTTGAAACTAATATTCGGCGTTTAACATATTAAACGTTTAGCTAAAAGGGTCTGTTTTAATTGAGAAGTATTAATAATGAAAACATTGTGATAATTTCAATTATCATTGGATTCCTCAAAATTGAATTCTTCATAATATTTTCATGACAATTCTGGAAACGGATTATCCTTAACACCTTGGTGTACCTTCTTCTCAGTTATAATAAATACAACTTTCTCTTCTAATAATTCCTTAGATGAAAGACAAAATTTGTTTTTATCGGGTGCCTGCATTTACTTGAACGCTTAAATTTTAGTGACAAGAGGACAGAATTTAAATCCAACTTATAAAAACAAAATAACATTCATAGTTAACCAAGTTATTACCAGAAATCTTGTAATGTTGTTTCTTGTGGTTGTTACAATGTTCAAAGTTTTATTCGTTTTTTTTTTACTTTTTAGTTGACAGATGAAATATGGAATATTGAAAACCGATTTCGATAGAAATTTATTAGCTATTTATTTTTTATTATTTATTATTAGTATTTATCTACACACATAGACGTCCAAAAGCACTAATATACAAGTTACCACCAAATACTATCGCGAAAATCCACGCAGAGATACAAGCAAAAGTTTTGTAAAAATTCTGGTTAACAAATAAATGAAAACTCGAGTTTATCTAGAGGCAAATCACCCATACGCATGTCTTTAATGCTATTATTGTTACGAAAAATCCAGTTTCTGTTCAAAATGGTTTGCCGGGGAAAAAATTCCCGTGAAAACCTTAACCGAAAATTCTGTGTAACGTGACGAATTTATTCAGGACGCGTGTATCGTCGACGTGCACGTCGAAAGCTTTTATAGCCGTCGTGGTGTGTAACGAAGGCGAAATGTAAACACATCGCAATCCCCCACACCGTACAGTCTAGGTGTGCGGAGAGAACGCCGAACATTTATGGCGGAACAGCCGGTATAATGCAATGAAAATCCGGAGCACGGTTAGCAGGTGTACGGGAAACAAGTAATGATGAAACACTTCGAAACACGATGCAATGTTACTCCCGTTTTTCGTACATCGTTTTCCATTCCGAAAATTTTGCAATGATGTTCGTGGTTTCTAACACGGTAATTCCGGAATTTTTCTGGCTGAAACCTTTGAAAAAGCGTAACGCGAGAGTACTCGACATAAAGTAATAATAGGTTAAAAACCATTACTGTTATTAGTTAATATAAAACGCGTAACCAACGTTCTACCAGAATCTATTACATCGATATTCTCGAAAAATCTAAAAATTTTGCTCGTTCGTACAACAGGTACACGAACGCATACACGCTCCGATGTTACAATAGAATGTTACATTTTTTCACACACTGTAAAATTGTTTCAACTCCGATCAGAAGTTAAAAAAATTTAACAAATTTAACTATAAAACAACAAATACCGAAACTAGACACAACCGCTGCCCGAGTGTTAAACAAATTCTGTATGTAGACAAGAATACAAACTCTACTTATTAATATAACTTATGATATACAGTGACACAATTTAAGATTCGGACACCATGGTACTTGCGTCATTATTGCTCTATATATTTATTTGAAATAGTTCTATCGAATTTTCTGATCTGTTATGTCATGGGTTATGTCAAGATTACACATAAAATTTTCCAGATAAAATGGAAATACTATAAGTGTTCCGTCCTACAACGGAATTATGCCTTCATAGCCCTACTTTAAATTTTATTTTTCAATTTAGAAGGCTATTACTACACGAAGTACATTAAGAAATCGCATTTCAACTAAATCGGTTTATTAATAACGGTAGCCAATCTGCGTTCGATCGTTCTTTCGGGAAAATTATAAAAAGGGCACGAAACTCACAATTTCTAGTATTCTAGTATTCTGTATTCTATCCGCAAGTATTCTTCGCCATCGGCCGTATTATTCGTAACAAGTATTCATCATCGTTCGTGTAGCAACAAATCAACGTATCTTCAACATCGTCTCTCATCCAGCCAGAGTCGAGTTAGATACATCCAGCTTCCACCTTAGACCATCGAACTTAGTCTATATTTATATAGTACTTCAAGTTCAGTCTTCGAGGTCCGGACACGCAACACAACGATCAACTATTACATTCCTGCAGTTCGACTTCGTGTCACTGCAGCGATACATTTTATACGCAAAAAAGGAAAACAGCTGTTCATCTTTAATTAGACGGACAGCGGGATTAATCTACTCCGTCGCACAGCGTAATTGGCTTTACAACCCGATAGATTGTTTATATCGCGGTGTATTAGTTCCGGAGGTGTTCACGCCGGATTCCTCCACGCTACATGTAGCTAGGAAAAATCCATGTATAAATGAAATAAATCGCAAGAGACGTTTAACATTCGCTAAGGAATTTATTTCGAAAACACAATCATGGTGGAATGATGTGATCTTTGTGGCTGACAGTCAATGTTATGTCTCTATTATCAGCAATCGAAAATTAGTGTGGCGTAAACCAAATAAACAATTCCAATTAAATAATATGAAACCGACGATGAAACACGGTGGTGGAAGCCTGATGGTATGGGGTTGTATTTCGAACGCCGGAGTAGGAGAGTTAATTATCATTGATGGAATTTTAGATAAAAACAAGTACTTAGATATATTAAAACAAAATTTAATAGAAAGTGCAACGAATATGGGCATAGAAAACACTTTCAAATTTTATCAGGACAATGATTCCAATCACAAATCGAGGATTGTCCAAGAATTTTTTTGTACAATTGTCGGAAGGTGCTCCAACCTCCGCCACAGTCACCAAATCTAAAACCCATGGAGAATTTATGGGACTTATTAGATCGAAATATTCGAGAAACCTCAATAAGGACAAAAGAAGAGCTTAAGTTACGCTTGACAGAAGAGTGGGGACGCGTCTCTCAAAGTTATTTAACTAAATTCATTTCAAACATGCCGACACGTTTAAAGCATGTTATGAAGCAAAACGGACATCCAACAAAATATTAAAATCATTGTAATTTTATTCAAATGTATTTGTATACAGAGGAAAGAACCTCATGTCATATTATATGTCCGAATATTATTTCGACATTAAAATGGGGCTTAATTCCGTTTATAATTCATTATGTATACAGTAATGAAAAATAAAATAAATGATTTTACATATTCGTAAACTAGGATATGTACTTTAAACTATAACAGATCAGAAAATTCGATAGAACTATTTCAAATAAATATATAGAGCAATAATGACGCAAGTACCATGGTGTCCGAATATTAAATCGAGTAACTGTATTTAACGAAGAGAAACGTTTAAAAGCTGACGAAATAAGATATATTAGTTGAACTGTATTTATGCACGTGGAACACAAACGCTGATAAGCTACACAAAAGTGTTGTGGTTCCGCGGCAACAGAGATTGCCTTTAAATCTTCGTAGTACACGAGTTGTTGAAAGCAGCACGCAGTAGTTGTACGGTTACAAAGGGAAGAAGGCTGGGAACAAATATCCTGGGTAGTTTATGTGAAGCGTATATATATGTTCAGGTAACAGTAGAAGCAGATCCTTGTAGTCAGACTACACGCGCGCGTGTAAACCGTGGTTTCCAGTTGTCCGAGAGAAGAACATACTATGCTTCAAGTTTCTCACTGTTTATCGTCATCATTACGAAACTGACGATATACTGTTTTATATTTTATCGTTGACATTCTAGATCCTTGTGCGCAGCGACACCATAAATAATTGCACGAACAAGTTTTATAATTGTCCTGCTGTATTTCCCCTTTAAAAAGATGTACCATTTACCGATTACCGATTTTATTAGAATTTATGTTTACGGCAACAATTTAGGCATTACGTTGCTCAAATAAAACTGTATGTTTCGTTTAACACGTTCGTTGTCGCGTCATCCATATCTGGGTGACATTAATTTCTAACCAATTTTGAAAATTTATTTTTATTCCACTATATTCGAGCAAACTGAATTCGACTATGATTTTTCGAATGCGAAAGAGTTCTAATGTCATCCCCTATGATAAATGTGAACTTTTTAGTTTTATTATAATTAATTAATTTGCTTTAATTATGTGGGGATTTTAGTGTCTAATCGTCGGCGACGAACGTATTAATTATGTTTTGAATGTAACATATTTCAATATATTTTATAAAAGTTAATAATATTAACCCTTTGCTCTAGAAGCCATTTGAACTACAAATCTGAAATAATTTTCTTGACTTCTAGTATTTCCATTTTATATAAGAAAATTCATTCTGTGCATGTGGAATTGAGTCTTCGGACTCGTATAACAATTACACTTTCAACAATCTTTCAAATCTAAGCTTAATCAATATCTATAAAAATAATTTTTGAACGTGTTAAAAAAATTTTAATGGCGCCGCAGGGTCGCCACTCGAGTGCAAAGGGTTAATCTGTTAAATATCCTTATGGTTTTAATATTAACCTGCTTTATTTTTACAATAAGAATTTTATTATTGTATCATTTCCTTCTTCTTGGTCTTTTATTGTTCGCAATTAACTACATTTTGTATTTCCTGTATTTTAATAAACTCACGGCAGGAATTTAATTATCTAGATCGTATTTACTATATCTCGAATAGAGAATGCACATGACCTATTCGAGTAAAATCTAGATAAGAAATTGATGCATTGACAACACCGAGGACAGTACTTCCATCGATTTTACCATTAGTGTATGTGCCCATTAATCTGAAAGATTATTCAAAAGATAGAAATGCCATAATTCTTTCCTACATAAATTATCATTCCTTGACATATCTAGACATCCTTATCTTCTATGTGGAATATCGATTGGTCGCATTCCAAACATCGTATCAAAGTAGATCGGGATTCCTCGTTCATTCGGTGCGAACTTAAAAAGGATTCCTTCAATATTGCTGGAAGGAAATCTATCAATCGATGACATGCGATAGTCTGAATTTCATAATAACTTAAAATAAATAAACCTGCTTTACTTAGTTTTTTAAAAAAGAAAATACAGTCAAGTGCAAAATAACTCTACTGTGCAGGCGAGAAACATTATCTGAATAAAATTACTGTAGCAAAATATTTTTGGAGAAGATAAATATTTATGGAGTACACATGCATGTAATAATAACAATAGCTCTAATGCAGGTAATGTAATTATTTGATTTGAGGGAGCAGCGCGTTAATGTTACGATAATAATTTCGGAATATGTTTGAATAACATTATACGTCGTCCATAATATAATAAATTAAACATCGTAATTTATGGTTGAATTGTATGCGAGCGTTAACCTTGATTTCCATTCCATTCTGCACTAAAATTTATTTCTATAATAGCCTAGTATCTAAACGTTCTATTGTCACATCATTGTATTATTTACATACATTATCACATATTAGAGAATTTGAATGCAATTTCTAGATAATACAATGTTTTTGCATCAGGATATAGCAGAAATAAATGTTTGGATAAGAGAATATCTATTACACTACCAAATTCATTTATGCGGATTGTACATCCGTGTAATTTTTAATTTGGAACCACGTTATCAAAAATGTTGAGTTTAAATATCATGTTTTGTAAAGTTTCAGCTAAATATAGGTGGACTGGACCTATTTTCAAGTGTTTTTACTCCCGGGAACGAGATTCCAAATAATCATTTTCATATATTTTCACATGTAAAATAATGCGAGAGAATTTATACCTTTACCATACAAATACGCGCATGTGAAAATGCTTTAAACTTGATTTTGTAAAAGAGAGAAACTGAAAATGAAAAATTATTGTTTTGTGTGTCCTACTTGTTCTTTTCGTATAAATGAATTCCCCTTTTCTTGTTAAGTCATATGCTCACACATATTTTGCAAAATGTTTTTGCAACAAAAAGAATCTAAAAGCTTCATTTACCATCTAATTAATTATTCAAGTTTCGGCGCGAGAATAAAAATTGAAGATGTGTTGAAAATGAGAGAAACAATTCATTCCAAGATTAATCAAAGTTCTTTGACAGGTTATAATAAAAGAATACTTTCGTCAATGAATATCGAACCAGTTATTTTTTTAGAAATTTCATATAATATAGTTGTTTTATACTTGCAATATTATGTAAATGCAAAAGGTTCTTGTTTATCTCTATAAACTTGTTATACAATATAAATTAATATTGTTTACAGTTGATACATCAAAAACTAACTAGCTAATGTCTCTTATTTTACCCATTTCTATTTTTCTTTTAATAACTTTTAGTAATTCTTGAGAAAATATTTTCTGCACAATGTACACTCTTATAACGATTAATTAATGAAAAAATATATATAATATATAAAAAAATTCAAATAACTAACATTTAGATATCATCGATATTTTACTGTACTAACAAAAGTTAAGCCGAAGTTCCTTAATTTGACGGTTGTCACGATAATAAACAGTTATTACTCATCATGGCACAAAAAGAAATGTTGTTGTTGTAATACGTACACAATTTGAGATTAATTCAATTGTATCATTTAACATTAAAATGAAATCTCTATCTTGATAATATTCTACCAAACAACGCGCAACGCTTTGTCTGGCACACCCTCTACCGAACAAAACTGTAGAGAAAAGCTTAGGTTACGAGGCTGTGTTCCGACGAATCGATCGGGAGTGGGAGATGCTTATTGAAACAGAACCGCGCGTATCGGGATTACCGCAGGCACCGTAGTCGTAAGGAGGAAGTATTTATCGGTTCAGATATTCTATTATACAGGGGAAAGTTGTAACAATAGTTAATATTCAGAAGCGTGAACCCAGGCGACTTTGTCTGAAGGCTTTCTCGTACTTTGCGTCACGGAAGGAGCCGGTTCCAGCAGTCGGCACACCCACAGCATCCCGAAACTTGCCGAAACGTAAGCTTCTCAGTCTTATTAGTTTCCGTTCTCTTCCGTCGTTTCACCGTTCTTTTCCCTCAGCGAGGAAAATAGACGAACTCGCCCTTGTTCCAGGATCCAGCGGAAGCTCCAGCCGACTACTTCTTGAAAGGCGAGCGTTCGGGCCGGTGTCACGTCCGCCTAACTGCATTATAATTTCCTTGGAAAATCCCACGGCTAGAAATTTGCTGGCAGAGACCCCGGTAGGACGCAGCCCAGATACCAGGTCAAGGAGGACGTAATGTCGCGCATGACGGCCCCATGAGAAATTTGTCATTTTCCATCGAATCTCGCGTTAATCAAGCGCGCGCGAAATGAAGCTATTAAGACGACGCGGCCAGATATTATTCAAGAGGGCTTACTTTAGCCCTTGCGTTGGCAACCGGCTATACATCTTCTATAATTTCTTTACACGTTAAGTGCGAAGCTAGACGAAGCTAATATGAAAGCAGAGATTTGAAGCATTCAGATAAATCGAAATTGACTGTACGAATCTGTTTTACGAAAGTATAACTTTTTAATTATCGAGAACTTAGCGCATACGCACGCTTATCACCATTTTCCGTTTTTATGCAGAATTGCCACGCATCCGACGACATAACGGTTTAGAGACCACTCTGTGCATGTGCCGCAGATTTTCCTCGATTAATGGATGCAACTGTAATTGCATCCCACTTTTCCACGATAAGAACGATACGACGTATTAATACCGTTCGAAATTCGCGGGATTGTATAGCTCAGTCGTTGTAAAAGATTTGGCGCGCAATCAAAATTATATTAAAACTGGAGTCTTTATTAGGTTAATAGCCAATAGTCTGCAGCTGGCCTACCGTTTCCCTCTCTGCTTTATTATCACGCGCACGTTCCATTACAATTATTGCGCCGCGAAAAAATTTGTTCCGTGCAAATTGCCTGTGCCGCGGAATCGTAAGAATAAAAGAAAATGTGAAACATTACTGCGCGGTGCTTGCGGCAAATGCGGGTCACCAGTTTTTAAAATTACGTGCCCGGAACGGCACAGCGCTTTATAATAACGGGAACGCTACGCGCAGCTTTTAAATCATCTAAAGCGCAAACAAGGTGTTTCAATGTGCTACTTATCATGAGCGCGCCACGCATCCTCGCGGTGCAACGGCGAAAAATGCCAATACTCGTATATTCTCTAAACTAATGCTCTTCGAAAACAACGCGGACTCCTTAATTTTGTTTGTCAGTGCCCCGCTGCTACACGATGGTCGCGACAACCTCTTCTATTAGCTTCATTATGACTTTTTTACTTCCAGCTTTAACGTTTAAACCAGTGGGTTTTATACGATTTTTCTCGAAGTCCCAGAGATTTAAACTTCCATTCTAGAGCTACTTTTTACTACTTCGTCGGCGAATTTGAGCAGAGACATGCTTCCTCCTCGTCGCTTGAATATTTCATCTATCCTCGTTGAGGGAAACTATTATATATAAAAATATATAATGGGAATATATAAAAAATATGCTCTCGTTTTATCTACAACGTAATCTAAAAGTTCTCTAACTAAAAGTATGTGTAATTTCATATAATTTTAGTACCGGCCAAAAGTGTCTGTATCTGAGCGAAATGTTTAAAACTCGTTTCACGAAGTTTGATAAAGTTTTGAAAAGAAATTGCAAGAATTTTGAAAAACCTGATAAATAACAAATTAAAAAAGGGAGAAGAAATAAGAAATGAAATTGTTGTTTAATAATAATATTAAGAAAACTATCTTTCCAACAATACCCAACAACGATATACCGTCGTTCGGTACTAAAAGGGTTAAACCGCTTGCAACCACTGCGGTCACGGTCCAAACGTACTAACCAAACACACGAATAAATCCATTAATAAATACACAGTATTGATACGCAAGACAATAGGATACTGCTTCCCACTCCTGCAACTGTTCTTAAAACGATTTTAGACACATCTACAAAGCGCTTCAAATATTGGACAACCACCATTTTACAGAACTGAATCAGTGACAAATATAAAACTAGGCAAAGATAACTGTTGAGGATTGCTGAGCGAGGGTTTTATGGCGGGGGGCCATGTGCTTGGGACTTTTGGAATCGGCCAGGGTATGGGCCTGTCACCCGCTTCTTTAGAAAATAGTTTGCGATTGTTCCAAGGCACATGGTCGACACTCTTGGCTATTAGCGATATTGCCCTGCCATAAACACGGGTCCCTATGCCCATAGCGCGGCGCGAATCGCGGAAAACGGCACGTTCTGGGACAACGGGCAATTAGGGGAATTAGATGCAGATGTCGGCAATTTTCCAGGCCCACGCGCGATCGGGAACTCCCTGGCAAACGTTGCGGCACTGCCCCTTCTTAGGTCCCAGACGTTGTCTTTTGGGCTTGTCGCGATTGGACAGCTTCCTCAACACCCACCCCTAACTTGCAAGAGTTGGGCGAACCGAGGTGACGTTATCGGTGAACTTCGATTCGCACCTTAGATACATTTGGAAATCAGATACATTTCGGAGTCAAAAGCAATACGTAAAATAGATTGATACATTTTGGAAGCCAGATACATTTCGGAATCAGACACAATACGTAAAATAGACATAGCCACAAACTCGTAGACAACTAGTAATTTGTAACAATCTGGAACGCATTCCATGTATCTCCACCGGGAGTGTAAATATATTTGTTGTTAACATTCACGGTGTAAATTTGTTCCTCCTACCTTGGAGGTGGTCCTTCGAGTTAGTCGACACATCACGTGTAAATTACTCAAAAGCTCGAACGATTTATTAAAATCAACCACGAGCATCAACAATAACATAAGAGAGGCAAGATAACATGAAAAATAACAAACCCGAAAAAATACTCAAAAACGTCATGACTAAATTGATAAATCAGTACGCGCGATTTCCAAGTTGCACAGAGAAATTAAGAGAATATTTTTCTTCGTATATTTCTACGCAAATGTGCTTACACTTTTAATTAAAAGCCAGCCGTTGCAATACTTTTGCCCTTGATTGTATATCTTTTTGCATTCCTGCAAAGTTGCGGTCAACCGCCACAAGGTACGGCGTGGAGGTTGGTCGATAAACTTCGCGTTAATTTCATGCAGATTCAAAAGGGTTAGCGGTGCAGGCTTGTGAACAGAGTTTAATCCTCGACTGTGCCGAGGAGTGACAGCACTTGGAAAGCGCCTCCTCTCCTTCGACCCTCTTTTGTTTCCCTGGATTAAATGATTTCTGCTCGTTGACCTCCAATTATTCATTCAAAGAATGTGATTCCAAGCTCTTCGCTTTTTATTTCGCCGTGTAGATAGGAGAACGATCCACTAATTTCAACGGTGACCTGTCCGGTTTTAAATGCCGATGGATAATACGTACGTCGCATCAACTATGTGTTATAGTTTATTCTTGGGAATCAAATATAATTATAAATTAGTTACTACAATACTTATTAAGTCTAGTATGATTTTGTAAATTTTTTATATTTTATTTTTGCGTAAAAAAAAGTATTGTCTCTTCTCACTAGGGTAGCTGAACTCTGCATCCTCGAATTGGTAATGATCCGTTAAAAAAAATCCTTGACCAACTTGTTTTGAAGTGTACAGTTCGTCTATGCTAATGAGGGCAAAACTTTTTTTATTGTTTAACAGTATTGTGTAAATAAATTTACTTCGAGTAGAAAAATTAATATTTATAGCACTTTTTCTTACATGCATGTAAAATGGCCCTTGCTTAACCCCTTGCACTATAATAACGAGTGGGACTCGTGCTAAAGATTTCATGCAAGATCTATTAAACAAGAATATTATTAATTTCTTCTCAGCCGAAATCAAATTTAATTCTTTTGTTATCAAAGTCTAGAGACGAAAGTACACGAAGACAATACGAGAAACAAAAATTGTCTGGTCCAATTAGGGAAATTATTACGAACAAATCAGTACTAATCAATACAGTGTTAAAAGTATTATAGTGCAAGGGTAATACGTAGTGCACGCCGTAATACGATCCTATGGTAATTGTCTAAAAAATATGTTCATAATTTAATTCTATCATAGGCTGTGAATCGGAAATAAATATTGTATGCTACAGCGAACAGATACTGTAACGAACATGGCTTTAGTACGAATTAGTTCATACTACCATACTTCAATGTATTTTGCAATAATGCAAGTAGCTTATCGTTAACACTCGATGAATAAACAGCTGAACCCAAACTGTGAAAACTATTTTTCAATACTGAAATTTGAGAAAAGGTTCTCCATTGTGGACGACTCCTCGAGTCTTTATGGAGAGACATAAAAAGCATTCAAAACACATTGTAAAAGATACTATTCTTTCAAATCCAGATCCTATGTTTTCAATGCAGAAAATATAAAATTCTTTTTTGGTTTACCTCTAGTGGTTGGCTCGTATTGTTTATTTTCAGCTGTGAAAAACGTTTAAAATCTCCTGTGTTGTTGATCGTTTTAGCCCCGCAAAAAATTTAAATTTACTTGCCAACAGAAATCGAATTTCAGCTATAGCAGGAGGTTTATTCAATATATTGCTTGGTTTTATATGGGACGGAAAAACGAAACGAATACCGATGGTAAAAGTTTCCCCGACAAAAAAAAAAACAAAAATAAAGAATTTTTAATTTCGGATTTTAAAGCTTGCCAGATTCTTGTTATTCTCATCGAACGCCTCGAACCTCAGACCCACTTCCTTTTTCAATCGTTAACCTTCTCTGTGTTACACTCGGAATACACTGCGCGACAAAATGATAGGACACCCCAGAATTTTTCGTGTTTCTCGAAACCAATAATGTATAGAAAGGTTTTGCATGTAGCTGTTTAAACAGTACCTCGTCTTTATTAACACGTGAGAAAACAGCCACTGATTATGATTTTTTACAGGAATTATATCTGTTTATGTAAAAGACGAGTACGACAAAATGATAGGACATGTGCAGAAAGAATATGATTTTTATTTAATTGTAATGTTTTATTTAATTTCAACAATGTGTACACATTCCTTTCTTTTCGAGAACCGCTAACATTCTCCTAGGTAGTGATTTATATCATTTTTATTAAATAACTACGCGAAATTGCGTTCCAACCTTCTCCAATCGCAGCTTTTAACTCTTCAACTGAATGAAATTGTCTACATTTTCTGTAGACGTTACGAGATAATTGTCCCCAGACATTTTCAATAATATTCAAATATTATTGGTGATCTCGCCGGCCAAGATAAAAGTTGAATATTATTTGATTGAAAATATTGTTTTACCGCTTGGGCCGTATGCACTGATGCATTATCTTGCTGAAAGATGACGGCATCTCTACTAATTCGTTCCGCATTTGTTGCAATTTCTTCATCAATTAGCTTTATATAATCAGCGCTTTCTAATTTCTCATTGATAAAACGAATATTTGTTTTCCCTTTACATCTGTTACGAGCTGAGGGTCAGTTGCTCACGTGACCGGAGATAAATGAGTTTTGGATTGATTCTAATTTTGCCTTGTAACTTCAAAAGAAATAATAATAACACCTCGAGCGGCAAAGGTGTATCTTGGTGGGATCGTTACCAACAACTGACTCGAACTGGGAAATGGAATGAAATAACTTGTGCACTGAATTGCAAGTAAAACTAATATAATTTAACAGCTTCAGTCTATTACAAGTGTGTAAGTGTAGTGTAAGATTCGCGGTAGTCCTAAGACACGCTCCTTGGTTTACGCACCAAGTCGGCGGGGGTTAACTATTGCTCGAAGGAGAACTCGGCTCGATTTTACTACGTCTCACGTCGCGAATTGACTTGAAACTGCCCCATAAGGAGAAAAATCTTAGCCTTTTTATATGCAGCTGAACTAGAAAAATTGTTAGTGGGGACTGGGCCTACGTGGCCAGATCATACCGCGGATGGTATCGAGAATCGGAGACGCGTGACCCTTCTTGAACTCGCGCCTATACGTTTGATTAAATATTCTAATTTTGGAAGAAAGAACCGTATTCACCGCCGACGTTATCTAGCGCATGTCCTCAAGATGGAAAGGAAAACGTCAGGAGAAAATCTCCGTACGTAACACATCCAATTCCTCCCCAAACCATGATTCCTCCTCTTCTCATCTGACATTTAACTTGAAACACCGGCTCCTTTCTCATGAAAATAATACGACCAACCATATGGTCAATCGAGAGTAAGTCTTCTTTCATCGGTAAAAAACACTTTCTTCCACTTCTTCCATCTAATGTACTCTTTGGCAAACATCAATCGATCAGCAATATGTTTCTTTGTTAAGGCCGGCTTTCTCGGAATTTTTGTACGTTTCATATGATCAGATTGTTGTAATATACGCTGTACATTCCTTACATTGGTTTCTATTGCTGCTTCCTGTGCTATTTGACGTGCTGTCAGGGTGGAATTTCGCGCAATTCGTAATATTTTCCGTGCATCGCGATCATTCACAGCGCGCGGTCGACCTTTGCTTTTCTTTTCACCGTAATTCTCGGGGTCTTTTAAAAAGTTTCTAATTACGTTTAGACTTCTCCCTATTAATTTTAATATTTTCGTAATGCCTGCATCGCTTTTTAAATTTAAAATAATTTTTTTCTCGGTTTTATTTAATTCGATACCACGGCCCATTTTCAAAGATGTGAGCTAATATTTTTAAATATCTAATTACTTAATCTTCATTAGTCACTGCTTATTATTGAAAAATAAACTATTTGAATATTATTTGATGGTATTCTTTCAGCAGGCACTTTGCTACTAGCTTCTCTGTCACTACTGTCCTATCATTTTGTCGTACCCGGTTTTCACATAAACAGATATAATTCTTGGAAAACCACGTAAACAATATTCGCTATTTCGTGTATTACTGAAATAAGGATACTGTTTATATAGCTACATGCAAAACCTTTCTTTACATTATTGGTTTTGAGAAACACGAAAAATTCTGGGGTGTCCTATCATTTTGTCGTGCAGTGTACTATCTCGACGATAATTGTCACTCAACAAATACGATGTTAGGCCACTTAAAAATAAGATAAATGGTTCGCCTGCAATACATTCGCTCCGAATGTAATTGGATAAACTTCCGGAAATACCCCTCAATCAATTCTTATCTTCGGAGATCCAGCTGAACTTAAGTTTGCTAATCAAGATGCGAGCGCTCGCGTCCGCGATCACGTAAATTAATTTGTGCTACGGCTGTGTCAATAAGTCCGCAGCCTAGAAAGTTTTCGGAGCTTGTTGCAGCAGTGCGCAAACGTATAAGCCGATGGTCTCGGCTAGAAACTCTGGCAGCGCTAATAGAATCTCCAGCCAGCCAGCCAGCAGGTGGGATAGATACGATATTTGCGCGACACAATGCACGATCGATCGTTAATCGGAAAAGCTATAACTACATCGAAGCCTTGTCATATTCGCGTCACTCTGTATCTATCGCGAACAATCGCGACAATAATCAGCTAAATCGAAAGACCGGCTAGCTTCGAAATTATTTGAGTTATCCTATAATAATTAATTGCCTTCTGCTAATTAGACAACATTGAAAACTAAAATTAATCCGTGTTACATTCAGCGCTAAACTAGTAACGTGGTCGCTGAAAGTTTCGCGACTCCAAATTTGAATTGTATTAATAAAATCCTATACATCAAAATCCATCAAATGTTCCAATTTTAATTATTTATGAAAAATGTTTCAAAATTTCTATTGAATCTGTGGTCATTCTCAGAGCAATTATAATTTTGCATGATATCTGTACTCTTAATTTTCTAGATAAGTGATAGGCGACGAACTCATTTTTTAAAATTGCAGCTATTACACCGTAATTAGCAATTATAACGTCCACTTGTGAAGGTATTTCAGATTATTTGCAATTCGGTGGGTTCCTTTTATGCTTGACGCGGATTTGCTGGAACTAGTAATTAAATTTGACGATCATGATTTACTTCAACTCGCGTTGGAATACCACAACTCCTATAAAGTTTATACCATAAGCAATTACTGTTTTCCCATTTTAACGTATTTACTGTAGGGAAACATCGAATTTACACAAAGTAAACACATCATACATTCAAAAACGCGTTAAAAGGGTACATACAGTGCAGCAGCCATAAAATCACGACGATGAATTTCAGTTTCAGCTATACGCATGTTGTGTAACTGTTAATCTGAAAAATGAGATTCGATTGACAAAAAGTATTATTTTTATACGAATTGGATTGAAGTTCGATTGCATGTCCTCTAACAAATTGCGATATGTGAGACGTTGTTCTGGAGAGGATTTGCAACAACAATATATTTCATCCAATCCTTTCTTTCTTTCTTTTCATCTTAAGCTGGTATAGATGTGGAACCGTGAAAAACGATGAATTAATCCATTAATCTCACAGACAATGTTTCCATTTCATTTAATCATCTTAAGCTGAACGATGATACGGTGACATTGTTCTAATCAAACAACTACCAGCGATGCAATTCTTTTCATGTTTCGCAACGAGAACGTTTGATTATTCGACGCAACGATCTCGAAAACAGTCGCCCGTTGACGGATATTGATTGATTCATCGCCTGTCTGCGAAGCTACCCGACGAAGCAGCAGCGCTTGTAATACTTGATTGTAAAAATCTACTACAAATTTTAATGTTTGTTCGCGTCCCTCGTATTTCCAATTATCCACAGAAATGCGTGGCATGAAAACAGGGGAGCAAACGACGGTGAAAATAGCACGATGAAATATGTATTTCGGAAAATAATTCGTGGAGACATGTTTGTTAAATGAACTTACTTTTCTATTGGGTTGTTCGCAAAGTAATTTCGTTTTTTCTTGACAGAAGATTTAATTGTACTTTTTACACCAAACTTCACATTTAATTCGCATAATGATTATATGTTTTGAGAGCTGATATAGCAAGGTTTGTGTGTAAAAAAGTCCAATCGATTCTACGCAGTAGCTTTTTGTTGGTGCCCTTTTAAATATGAAGAGCAACAAGCAGCATTTTCGTCATATTTTACTTTTTTACTATACAAGAGGTAAAAATTGCTTTACAAGCCAGAAAGAAATTAACCGATGCGTATGGAGAAGAAGTGTTGACAGTATGCCAATGCCACAAGTGGTTTGCAAAATTTCGATCCGGCCATTTTGATGTCGGAGTAAATAACCATTACGTGTCATTCAGTTAAGATTTCTAAGAGAACTTCTAATAGCATTTTTGTAGCTGGACGTGCCGTAAGCCGGATAATCCGAAAGGTCACGCTAATTGAGTACGCGACGGTACCGTAACTGTCGAAGGCTGGCCTGGACGATTTCCCGTAGCACTTTTTAACGCCATAAATTCTATACATACAAAATATCCTCACACGCGACAAGGGGGTGTCACCAGGTCAACGCAGGCACTGACTGGTACTATGCAGCAATAGGCAAAACCGAATCAGTGCCCGTCTTACATACCAAAATGCAAGTTCTCGCGGAAACCCCTAAAAAAGCAAAAACGCCCACACCCCCAGACGTATTCTAGTTCGACGACGATCGAGTCGAACGATTCGTCTTCACATCAGTCTGCAATCATTCTTTAAACAGTCCACATCAAGGGACTCGTCATACAGTCGACAATCAGTCGACATCACACAATCTTCAGCGGTCGAGATACAGTTCCATCCTTCAGCACTCGAGATACAGTTCCATCTTCCAGCAGTCGAGATACAGTTTCATCTTCCAGCAGTCGAGGAAACATACAACATCATAGTCTCCCAGTCGGGACATCACAAGTTGAGTCATTCAGTCTTCAACGTCGAGCTGAATCGTGAACAAACAACATCGTACGCGCAACCACTGCTCTACCATTTGAATCCGTTACCCAATATTAATTTGGCGGGTAATATGTCCGCCACACCGGCATCACGCGTCCCCCAACGGTTCAATCCGGGTCTTACAACCTCGGAATGTTGGAAAAACCACCCACGAGCGCTACCCTAGTGCTCGCATCGCAATTCAGCCAATAACCATCAAAAAAGGGTGATGCTGTCTGATTGGTAGGATTTTAAAGGAACCGTTAAATGAGCTTTTATCAGATAACAACAATTAATTTGGAAGTCTACTGTCATCAGCTGGACAAACTGAATGGTGCACTTCAGCAGAAAAGGCCAGAATTAATCAACAGGAAAGGTGTAGTGTTTCACCAAGATAATGCGAGACCTCGTACAAGTTTGATCACTCGCCGAAAGTTTTTACAGCTTGAATGGTACACAATGCCACACCCACCATATTCTCCACATCTGGCACCTTCGGATTATTATTTGTTTCAGTCGCTGCAAAATTTTTTAGACGGTAAAACCTTCACTTCAAATGAGGAGGTCAAAAATCACCTCCATCAGTTTGTTGCCAGTAAAGACCAAAAATTTTATGAGCGTGGAATCATGCTACTACCAGAAAGATGGCAAAAGGTATTGGGAACAGAATGGCCAATATATAATTTAATAAAATATTTGTTCATTCTACGAAAATTGTCTTTCATTTTCGCAAAAAAAAACGAAATTACTATCCAAATAACCCAATGGAATGGGAGGAAATAATTTCGGTTATTTTCGAATAAATATGCGCTAGTTCCTTGCATAAATCCGGTCTAACTTTCTAATTTATTAGCTGACGAATACGGTATCTTGGAGGCGTGTTATTTCATTTGTATTCCACATGAACTAATATATTATTAAACGTGACATTGCTGAATGAAATTCTAATCTACTGTATGAAAATAGGATTGTTTTTATAATAATCGTTGTTTATAAAACTTCATGAATATGTATTAAACCTTCCAGAATGTACTACTTTATGAAATATTTATGAAAATTAAAACATCATGGTTAACTAACAGTCTTAAAGAAATGTACTCATCGGATATTCTATTTGTAAAAATGAATGGCCTTTTTTCAATATACTACGTTTGCAGTCTGAATTCGTTTCTAATAGAACGAGGAAATTGTTGGTTCATGTATGACTTCGTTTACTTTCAGTACTAGACTTTAATAAATATGAATAATATTTATTATTAATATGAATATGAAAGATATGAGTAAATTGTATATGAATGTTTCAACACGAATCTGACTGGTTGTTACAGTGCAGGGGGCTAATAGTATATTATATAGAATGCAACTGCCGTTACATATGTTTATGATTGTTAATATTAATTTTGAAAAATAGCTTGTGAATATTTCTAACCGAGGACGTACTGGAAGCTATATATTACTACTACTTCGCAAAGAGCTACATAAAAAAGGCTGGGCGTACAAATCTTTTTTTGACCCTCTGTAAGTCGGGTTCATAAATCAGAAGAAGAGGGGAGCGCTCTCGACAGTGAACCAGGACCACACCCAGTAAGTAATTCTTATTCGCTAAACTAAACAAACGTTTGAAGTTAGTATCGCCAAAATCTCCGACCATCTGCCCGTGTTTTTTGTTAGCTTGTGCGTTGTAAATTACTATGGAACATTAGTAATTATAAGTTCTGCAGAGGTATACAATGATATCAACCAAAGGAATGAAGGTAACTTTTACAATGAGTAACACAATAAATGCAACGTACACAGGGCATTAAAAATAGTTATAAATCCGACCGTTGATATTATATAATAAAATTACACTCGTATCATTAGGTTTCATCAATTGTGACCCCTCATAAGAATCGTAACATAATTGTTTTTAATAGAATGTATGTTTGAATTAAATAATTTATTCAATCATTTTCCACGAAAAACTCTCAATAATTTAAATAATTTCGATACGTAAAATGTAAAACCGGCCATCTTGACCGACATCATACAATTAGTGTTAAGTAACGATCATTTTACACTGTCAGATCCTCAGATCCATGTATATGATTAGTATTGAACAAGAATATGCATTGTGTTGTTCACCCGCTTGCTTTTACACAGCGTTTATACACTAGAACTCCACTTATTTGAACTCCATTTATTGGAATAAGACTTTGGACAATGCCGAGGTTATGTAATGAACTTCTCTTGAACTCCTATTATTTGTACTACTGTTGAGCGTAGCATCGATTATGCGAGCACCTATTGATATCGCTTAAGAAATATATTAAATGTTTGGTTAAATCCATTCATCTATTTATTTGAAATAGATCTATAGTTTAAAGTACATATCCTAGTTTACGAATATGTAAAATCATTTACTTTATTTTTCATTACTATATACATAATGAATTTTAAACAGTATTAGGCCTCATTTTAATGTCGAAATAATATTCGGACATATAATATGACATAACGTTCTTTCCTCTGTATACAAATACATTTGAATAAAATTACAATTGTAACAACTGTTAGTCGGAGTGTTGGTTTGTCACAGTGTTTTTATTTGTTTCGGGGAGGATTCACACGAAGACTCCGGTATAACACAGTGGTACACTAAGAACTCGCACGTAGAGTAGTAGGAAAAGGTCAGAGCCGTGACCGCGGGGGTCTCGTCTGCTGTCCAGAGGGTCGGGTGTTGGAGAGGAGCCGAATTCTCGTCTGCCTCTGCGCATACAGCGGCACCGGTACCGATACTCGGTTTCCTTGGTCGTGAGACGGAAAGTTCTTTGCTTTGCTTGTACAAGAACCGTAGATACCGCGAAGGTGGAACGTCTGCTCGCAAAACTCAAAACAAGACTTCTTGGTTCCCGTAGTCAGGGGCGGAAGGATCGTTGGTCAAATGCGAGAGCCGTAGATACCACGAAGGTGGAACGTCTGCTCGCACTGTTCAACTAAACTCTTCCGGTTTTCTCTAAAAAATGTCCC